>NC_134710.1:255697591-256062591 GCF_043290135.1 Rhipicephalus microplus
TGATATTCGCAATAATGAAGATCTAATGCTTGGTATGATCAGCAAGACTCCCAGTACAACGGAACGGCAAGCGCTGGTGCAGGTCCTCTCCCGGCATGTTGCTGCTTTCGACTTCAAACATAGAGATGCACCCCTTCAGTTACCCTCGTCCCGCGCTCGTCACAGAATAGACACCGGCTCTGCACACCCCATCCGCCAAAAGCCCTACCGAGTGTCATCCTCTGAGCGCAAAGTTATCGCCGAACAAAAAAAGGACATGCTAAACAAAGGTGTCGTGCAAGAGTCGTCCAGCCCGTGGGCAGCCCCGGTAATTCTCGTCAGGAAAAAGGATGGTTCCTGGAGATTTTGTGTAGCTTACAGGCGTCTAAACACTGTGACGAAAAAAGATGTATTGATGACGTCATAGATTGCTGACGTCATAGATTGCTTGCACGCCGCTTCCTATTTTTCAACGCTTGATTTGCGGTCCGTTTATTGGCAAATACCTATGGAACCCGCCGACAAAGAAAAGACTGGAACAGGAACATAACAGCCATCTGTCATGTTTTAGGAACATAACAACCATCTCAGTCTTGTTCTCGACTGCATCAAAAAAGCTGGGCTGGTTCTGAATTCAAAAAATGTCGCTTTGGCGAACGTCAAACTCTGGTGCTGGACACTTGGTCGACAAGGATGGCGTCAGACCCGATCCTCCCGGGATAGAAGCAGTGAGCTCTCATAAACCACCACAATCTGCACGAGAACTTCGCTCATTTGTCGGCCTATGCACATATTTTTGTCGTTTTGTTTCACGATTTGCAGAGATCGTGTACCCGCTGACAAGCATCCTGCGACAGGATGCAACCTTCAACTGGACACCAGAATGTGACGCCGCATTCTCACAACTTAAGTTTGTACTAACGTCAGCTCCACTGTTGCGTCACTTTGATCCATCTTGTCCGACCGAGGTCCACACGGACGCTAGTGGTATCGGCATAGGAGTGGTGCTTGTACGACGTCACAATGGCGCAGAGCATGTCGTGGCATATGCCAGCCGATGCCTGAGCAAATCTGAACGCAATTACACAGTTACGGAACAGGAATGTCTGGCAGCTTTTTTCGCCGTACAAAAGTTTCGTTGTTATCTTTACGGGAGGCCCTTTAAGATAATTACCGATCACCATTCGTTATGCTGGCTGGTTGGTTTGCGTGACCCCTCTGGCCGCCTTGCACGTTGGGCGCTGCGACTTCAGGAATACGACTTTACGGTGTCGTACAAGAGTGGCCGTCGTCACGCTGACGCAGACTGCCTCTCCCGGATTCCTCTTGCGACTACCGACAGCGATGCTGAGAATATTGACGACTGCCTTGCCGCTGTTACAAGCACGTTCCCCAACGCGGCTGACTTCAAGAGAAAACAACGTAACGATCTCAACCTGGATCCTCTTTTTGTCGCCACACGTGCCTCCCAACACAGCGGTCGTTTTACGGTCCGAGACAAGTTGCTCTATAAAACTAACTACTCCAGACATGGAGCACGTTTTCTTCTAGTTGTTCCCGAGAGCCTTTGCTCTGATGTTCTACGTGCTATGCATGACGATGCGACATCCGGTCATTTCGGCTTCATACGAACGCTGAACCGCACGCAGGAACGCTTTTACTGGCCCAAGATGTACGAAACAACGAAACGTTACGTCGCTAGCTGCGAGACGTGCCAACGTCACAAGCGCCCGGTCACCGCTACACCAGGTCCCCTTCAGCCAATAACACCACCCAGCACGCCTTTTGAACAAGTAGGAATTGACATCATGGGTCCATTTCCGTTATCTAACAATAAGAACCGTTGGATAATCATCTGCGTAGATCATCTTACGCGGTATGCCGAAACCACAGCCATTCCCTCTTCTACCGCTGCATCCGTGGCAGTCTTCCTGCTCCACTCCATGGTCCTGCGCCATGGCCCACCGCGCGTTATTATCAGCGACCGTGGCCGTCAGTTCACTGCTGATGCCATTGAAGAATTACTACGCATGTGCACGACACAGTTCCGTCGATCCACACCGTATCATCTGCAGACGAATGGCCTCGTTGAACGGCCAGACAGAATGCTGACCAACATGCTTGCCATGTACGTTTCTTCCAATCACAAGAAATGGGATGAAGTGCTGCCTTTTATCACGTACGCCTACAACACGGCGAAATATGAAACAACAAACTTAAGCCCATTTTATCTATTGTACGCCAGGTTGCCACTAAGCCCTCTAGACACTTTCTTACGCATCGTTGTACACAATGACGACTCTGTATCGAACACCCGGTGCCTCGCAGAAGAAGCCCGTCGAATCGCTCGTCTTCGAACTCTGTCCTCTCAACGTCGCTCGAAGGAACGTTACGACGACCATCATGAACCGGTATTATTCGAAAAATGTGACTTGGTGTTGCTTTGGGCACAAAAACGCAAGCGTGGATTGTGTCAAAAGCTTCTGTCACGATATTCAGGCCCATTTGTAGTTTTGGAGCGTCTCAGCCAGCTCACTTACGTAATAGCTCGTCTTTTGTCGAATGGTCGACGATCGAGCAGAACGCAGCTCACTCACATTGCTCGCCTGAAACCGTTCTACCCTCCGTGTGCATCATAACTCGCCCTACTGGCTTCGTCTGCTTGCGGGGGAATGTAACGGACTAGCAAAAGGCAGAGAAGAGAAGGAGGGGAAGACGAAGAGTTTTGCAAGATCGCAGTGCGCTGCCGCGAACGGCTCACATCTTGTAAATAAAGCCATTTCATCACAGCTCGCTGTGACAATATATATATATATATATATATATATATATATATATATATATATATATATATATATATATATATATATATATATATATATATATATATATGGGAATGAGGTGCATACCTAAGGCCTCGTTTTTCCGTGTTTTGACACCATAATAATGAGGTCTAATAGACAATGTTGCCAAGGAATGTATAGGGGAAGTTATTAGAACAAATGTAATGTAAATAGGAAGAAATAAAAGTGGGTGAAAAAATAAGCAGCTGTGAGCAGGAAACGAACCTGCTGACGGATCCTGGCTCGATCCTGCATGGCTCGTTATTTTTTCACTCACTTTCTTTCTTCTTATTTACATTACATTTGTTCTAATAATTTTTCCTATATATATATATATGTATATATATATATATATATATATATGTATATATATATATATATATATATGTATATATATATATATATATATATATATATATATATATATATATATATATATATATATATATATATATATATATATATATATATATATATATATATATATATATGGGACATGACAGCAGCGGCAATATTCAGCCGAGAATGTTCGCATAATTGTTAACGCACTAAAATAAAATATCTTTAGGCCATTTCTCTTTTTCGCTCACTAAAATGTGGCAAGCATTGCTACCTTAAGTTGCTGGCATACCATAGCTGAGTTCACAGAATAGGTGTCGTGTTCGTTGTTAAGAAAACACATAATTTAGAAACAGGACTTTTTTGTGAGAGAAAGTATAAAAATGGTTTTTACTATTCTTAGAATTCACTCGTATGACCTAGCTACTACCACCATATGAATATTGCACACTACTTATCACGCCAAGCCAATAAAAATTAACGGCCTTTGTCGTCATGTCGCATGACATGGCGTCACTTCCGTAACAGAAATAGGGTATGTGTGTCGCCGTAGTCCGAAATCAAAGTAGCTTGTGCCGTGAATTAAATTACACGGCTTTCATTTTGGCGTTGCCACTCACGCAACGATATCGGCGCATGCCATAGAATCAGATGAATGGATTTATAAAAAAGCTTGGTCAAATTGTGTCACAGGGCCATTTTATGAGGGCCCTGAAACACTTTTTTAGCATGGTCAGAAAACACTAATGATCGGTATTGAATTACCTTGAACACGTGAGCCAAATTGCATAGAGCAGCACGCGGCCTAAAAATCACAATCATGTATCAGTCGGCTAGACATCATTTCCTCTTCTCTCAACGAATGATGCCATAAACCCAAATGACTGTGCCATAAACCAAAAGCTCACAGTAATTGGCTGATTTCAGCTTCGTGATCTGCATAGTTACCATAGCCACCGCAGATGCCACCACATTCCCGCTCTCACGTGATTACATGAAAGTAAGGCGTGCGTTTCAAGAAAGAAAAGAAATTGCTTATGCGATAACGTGGCGAACTAAAGCGTCGTCGCTAAATTCTTTAGCTTGGCTCACGGCTTGTTCGTACTGGTTAGCGAGTGTAATAGCTCGTGAGAACGTCAGTGAGGAGCCTTTAAAAAATAAACGCTCAAGTAACTAATGATTAGTAGTCTTGGAGAAGAGCTGGTCATGTAAAATCTCATCAGCGAGGCTTCCAAAATTACAGTCAGCGATCATAATTCGCAAAGCAGTGATGTTTTTCTTCACTGTCTCACTTGCATTGTGAGCACGGCGACTGAACCATTGTCGAGCCACGACAACGTTGACTGAACGGTTGAAATTATCCGAAAGCAAGGCAATTGCAGAGTCATTCGCATTGTTTGTCGAGCCGGTGTCGCCTGAACCCGAAGAGCTGGGAAAAGCGGCAGTAACAGAGCTACACTGCAAGTCTGCTGGCCTAAATGTGAAGATCAGCTGCCCCTCTATGGCAAGACATTTGAGCAGGATCGTTTTTCGGCAGTCAGCTGAAAGATCTGATGCTCCAGAAGCCACTACGTACGTCTGAAAAGCCTGCTTCCACTGGTCCCTTGGGACAGCGGGATAACCAGGCGAAGACAGAAAAAGTGGTGGTAGTTGTTATTCTGGAACGCTCATTATGATGATGCAGCAGAAATCAGCAGGAACGTTGCTCTCGCATGGGTTGAAATCTTGTCACCAATATGTTGTATTTAGAACACATGGAAACGATGCATCCGATGCCTTAACATCATTCTTTTTATTCTCTGATCCCATGCGCTCATCCTCATCTTCTTTCATATATACATTAGCACACAGTAACAGCTCTTGCGTAATGCTACAAAGCACGCCATCATAGTCCAGTGCACCAATATGTCCACGTGTATATTAGGTCCCAAGTATCACCATAGATGGCTTTCGCTGTGTCGTTGTATTGAGGTTAATTTTCCAAACCAGTGGCAGTTGGTATTCTTTGTGGCATCGTCGAAGGTTGATGCAGTGAGTGTCAATCATTTTCTGGGTTTTAACACACATGAGGACCAGCAGTCTTGCTTCTTTGGCTCATGTGTAGATAAACTGCGAGGTCAGGATTGGCTTTGTGGTTGACATTTGGCCACATTGAATTGAACGTGATTGGAGTATTTCTCGCATAAACCAGCTTGAACGAACATACAAAAACGATGCACCCGATGTCTTAACATCATTCTCTGTATTCTCTGATCCCACGTGCTCATTATAATTTTCTTTCCTATATATTTTGCTACATGCATATATATTGAGATTCTAGGGGGCGACACGCATGTGTGCCTGACGAGGAAGACGAAGGGTTGTCTCCGTTCGATCGCTGGTGAACTGGGCACGCCATTACCCCTGATTTTGAATACATCTAATCTCTAGCCTCGTCGATACGGCGTCTCTTTTTTTCCGTAACATATTTGGTGGAGGTGCGGGGTAAAGGGTAAACGTTCTTTTTTGTGATTCTATTCAGATGACGGTAATCCACGCAGACGGGCCACGTGCCATCTTTATTTTAACGAGCACAACGGGGGACGCCCAAGGGCTCGAAGAGGGTTTAATAATTCCTTTGGCTAACATCTTGGTGACTTCTTGTTGAAATTACTTTACGCTCGGTGGCAGACACCAAGCATGGTCGCCGATGAATGGGATGAGAATCACCTGTGTTAATGCGGTGCTTGACGAGTGAAGTCTGGCCGAGTGGACGGCTGTCGATGTCGAATATATTGCGGTATGAAGCCAGAAGGTGGCATAGCACGGCTGACTTCTCAGGTTTCAGGTCCGGGGCGATCATGGAGCGTAAGGTCACATCGAGGCACATGGCATCCTGCGAGTGATGTGGGTGCTCGGTACATACGTATGCCGTAAAACAGGTGACATGGTCGTCAATTAAGGGTCTCAGCGTGGCGATCGAAATTCTTTGGGGTAGCACTTGTTTCATGAAACCGAAATTGATAATAGGTAAATATGTTCGGTTAGTGGCCATGGTTACGACGGAGTGTGGGACAGTAATGTCACGCGCCTGGAGAACATCAGTTATCGGCGTCAAGATTTATATAATGAACGCCGAGCACGGGAGATGGTGTTGCCAATTCAACGAATGTGAGAGATTGAGGTGGTATCCGGAAGAAGTCAGTGGTGCACAGGCTGTTCGGCAGTTGAGGGTTAGAATCCGGGAGAAGAGGAAGTTCTAGCAGACAAAACCAGCGGCACAATCTATCAGGGCAGAATGCGTCGATAGGAAGTCCATGCCGAAGATTAGTTCGTGAGGGCAATTTTCAAGCACCATAAATAAAACGGGGACATGGCGGCCGGCAATACTAACACGAGCGGTACACATTCCAGTGATGGCCACAGTTATACCATCAGCGACACGGAGGGCTTTAGTTGCTGCAGGCATGAGGACTTTTTTGAGCAGGCGACACAGATGAGCACTCATTATGGACACTTGAGCTTCGGTATCAACTAACACCGTCAAAGAAATACTGTCCACATACACCTAAATCAAGTTCGTATTAGTGGGCAGCGTCAACGGAGGATTCGGATCAGTCGCAAGTGATACAGCACTACCTCCCGGAGCTGCATGATCTAGTTTTCCGTCCGAGAGGATCCATAGTTGACCGGCGATGGATTGTGGCGTGGTCTGGGCGATGGGGCACGTCGGCGTTGAGGTGACGGCGAACGAGCGGTGGAGCGGCTGTTAGGTACGTCGAAAGAAGGGTACACACGACTCGGCGAATACCGACGGTAGTCCTCGTGTGGGCGAGAAGAGGAAAATGGGCTCCCGTTCGAGGGCATCCAAGTGCTGCGGCAGTAGCGGGAAATATGTCCAACTCAGTGGCAGCGGAAGCAGATCCATCTGTCGTCTTCAGTTCTCCATTCCACCAGATTGCGGGATCGCACAAAAAATGTGAGTCATGGCGTGGTGCATTTGTTTTCATTGGTCTGGAGACGGGTCGGGAGACAGTGCAGTCCACAGGAAAACCGAGCTTTGCAGTTTCCTGTCTCACGACGGCTTGAATAACGAAGACCGCCAGAGGCGTTTGTGCGGCGCCATGGTTGAGCGCATGTGGAACGAATGGTGCTGGACTTGACACCTCAAGCTCCCGTCGAAACGTTCGTGTCACGTTGTCCTGCATGGGTGGTGCGGCACCGTGCAGGTGGATGTAACAGCCATGTTTGGTAGCCACGTAAATTGAGGCAGAACAGAGCGACTTTTGGCCAGGTCGAAGCGGCGGCATTCCTTGATAATCATATCTACGGTCGTGACAATGGTGTAGACGAGCAAGTTGAAGGCGTCGTCCACGATTCCTTTGAGTATTAGTGTGACCCACCTTGTCACTCTCTGTCATTTGCTCGTCCACTTTTCGGCACAATGCGAGCACGTCCTGTATGTACGAGATATTCGACTCAGTTGTGGGCTACACACGAGTAGCGAGTACTTTTCGCGCTTCCATTTGGCGACCGGATGGGTCTGCAAAGATGTCGCGCAGTCTCTCCTTGAAGGTATCCAAGCTGGTGAGATTGGTCTCATGGGCGTCGAACCAGACCCGTGGTGTGCCATCCAAGTAAAATGTTACGTTGGCGAGCATCATGGTAGAGTCCTATTGGTGTGTCTGGCTAACAAGTTTGTGCATACAGAGCGAGAAGTCAACTTCAAGCCCAGGTTGTGCGGAGAATGTACCGGGATCACGGGGGATGGGCATCGTCAGGTATGTAGTGGCTGAAGCTACAAATTGAGATGCTGACGGGCTGTTGTCATTGGTAGCCATGGCCGGAGACTGAATGGTGTGGCCACTGCGAAGCTTCGTGGTGAAGACGGGGAACGTTCCGGCTACTGGCAGATTGCTGTTGACGTAAAAGATCAAGAGAAGACTGCATTTGTAACTCTAGACGGCCTATATCAGTTCAAGGTTATGCCGTTTGTGCTATGCAACGCCCCAGTCACGCTCGAGCGCATGATTAACTTCCTGCTGCAAGGGTTCAAATGGTCAACATGTCTTTGTTATCTTGACGATGCCATTGTATATTCCCCAACATTTGAGACCCACCTTCAGCGTTTGTCAGCTATTGTCGACATATTCCGCACTGCAGGCCTTCAATTAAACTCGTCGAAGTGCCACTTCGGACGCCGGCAAATTATAGTGTTGGGCCACCTTGTCAACGCCTCTGGTGTGCAGCCGGACCCCGAGAAAATTCGTGCAGTCACCAGTTTTCCTGTACCCCAGTCAGCTAAAGACGTCCGGAGTTTTGTAGGACTTTGCTCCTATTTTAGAAGGTTTGTGAAAGATTTCGCAGCCATCGTTCGACCCCTCACAGAGCTTCTGAAGAAAGACGTCACATTTACGTGGGGTACTGAGCAAGTTGCTGCTTTTTCTCACCTAATCACGCTACTGACGACTCCACCTATATTGGCTCACTTTGACCCATTCGCTCCGACAGAAGTCCGAACCGATGCTAGTGGTCACGGAATCGGAGCCGTCCTAGCCCAACGCCAACAGGGACACGACCGAGTTGTCGCCTACGCTAGCCGCCTTCTCAAAGCTGCTGAGCGCATTTATTCCATTACAGAGCGTGAATGTAGAGGTCTCAATGTTCCGACCATATTTATATCGCACAAATTTCTCTGTGATAACTGACCATCATGCGTCATGTTGGCTTACGTCACTGAAGAATCCTAATGGCCGGCTCGGGCGCTGGGCTCTGTGACTGCAAGAGTATACCTAAACGGTGACGTACAAATCTGGACACCTACATCCGGACGCAGACTGCCTGTCCCGCTACCCTGTTGCTGAGTCGAGCACTATGCCTGACGCCGACACCGAGCCTTACGTCTTTTCCCTTTCGCAAATTACATGCATCGGTGACGAGCAACGCCATGATGCGTGCTTGCGTGCTATCATTGAGCGCCTCGAATCATCATCTTGCAATCAGTCCCATCGCTCATTCGTGCTCCACGATAGTGTATTATACCACCAAATTTTTAGCCGGATGGACTGGCTCTACTGCTTGTCATTCCGAAACACCCTCGCTCGGAGGTTCTACATGAACTTCATGACCTTCCGACTACTGCTCACCTTGGTGTGTCACGCACTTATGACCGAATACGCCGACGCTTCTTTCGGCCAGGGCTTGCACGCTCAGTCAGGAGATACGTTGCGGCTTGTGAGAAATGTCAGCGCCGCAAAACACCAACGACACTTCCCACCGGACGCTTTCAACCACTTGATATTCCGTGAGAACCGTTGTTCCGCGTTGGCTTGGACCTACTTAGCCCTTTCCCCTTGTTTTCCTCGGGTAACAAGTGGATAGCCGTGGCCACCGACTACGGAACGCGTTATGTCGTCACACGAGCTCTTCCAACAAGCTGCGCCACATCAACACGGAGCCCCACGGCAGCTGCTTACAGACCATGGCCGCACCTTTTTTGTCGAAGGTCATAGCCGACATCTTGCAGTCCTGTAAAAAGAGACACAAGCTGACTACGTCATACCACCCGAAACCAATGGACTCACGGAGCATCTAAATCGAACTCTTACAGACATGCTCGCAAAATATGTTTCTACCAACCACACCATCTGGGATCTCGCGTTGCCGTACGTCACATTTGCCTACGATTTTTTGCGCCATGATACTTCCAGTTACTCTCCGTTTTTTCTGCTGTTTGGCCGAGAACCAACATTGCCTCTAGACACCATTATTCCGTCCTCTGGAGTACTGACCAGTGAATATGCCATGGATGCAATCACTCGGGCCACTCACCCACGCAAAATCACCCGTACTCGCCTTCTGACCTCTCAGGAGAAGCAACGGCGCTTGTATGTCCAACGAAACCACGACGTACACTTTCCGCCCGGTTCTTCGGTCTTGCTCTGGTCTCCGACCCGTCAAATTGGCTTGTCAGAAAAACTGCTTACTCGCTACACAGGTCCATACTGAGTCCTTCGTGTGGTTACTCCTGTAATATATGAAATTGGTCCTGCCACACCGTCGCCTTCATGTGCCCAACAGGCTACCGATATTATACATGTTGCGCGCTTGAAGCCCTACAACTCTCCTTAATTGTGACGTTGACATTTAGATGCGGCGAGACGTTGCTTGGGCCGCCGGGGGTTATGCTACATGCATATATATTGACATTCTTGGGGGCGACAATAGAATGTGCCTGACGAGGAAGACGAAGGGTTTTCTCCGCTCGATCGCTGGTGAACTGTTCACGCCATTACCGCTGGTTTTGAATACATCTCATCGCCGGCTTCGTCAATATGGTGTTTCTTCTTTTCCGTAACAATATCGTTTCCCCGTCTTATTAAAAAAACTATCGTTTGCGTGGCACATAGTCCCTGAGCTTCGATTGAGTTTTTTTCACTCACCGGCTCTTCCAAGATGGCTGTGTCACAGGTCCCGTTAATTCGGGAGGCGACCGCCGGGCTAATTCCAAAGGCCGAAGTATCGGCCCCCCGAAGCACACCACGAAAGCGTGGAAAATTTAGAAGTGGTCCTATTTGGCGCACCAGCGGACGCCGGCTGTGGCCCAAGGAAGAAGTCAGAGCCGAGAGTTGATAAACATAACAAAATTATATTCTCAATAATGGCAGATCAAAAACAATACACAAGTATGCACACTCCACAATAGTTGCATACAATATGTCACCAATCAAACAGCGTACTACACAGTACAATCAGCCACACTCGAAACAACGGAGACAGACAACAATACACACTACAATGCAGTCGCATGCATTGAACAACCAAGACACCTAAAGACTAAAGAGTTAGAAAACTTATTCAGTCCAAAGTTCTTGGAACAAAAGTCTGAATGATATTCTTCTGAGAATCACTCACTCAGTCCAGCGTTGTGGTCGTTCCGCTGCCCCCGAAGTTTCTCTTCCAGGAAACCTCGCGTCTTCAATTGGCCGCTCTCCAAGCTTCAACCTTCTTCGCCGGAAACACGTCGGCTTCACACTCGCAGCTGTTACCACGCGTCTTCGCTCGATAGCGGTAGACACACACTCTTGCCTGTAGCTCGAGTCGTCACCCCTAAGGTGGAAATCCTCTTCTTCTCCACTTCCTTCTTCTCCTCCTTTGTCACGGAAGATAAAAGGCTTCGCCCACAAGACGGTACACCCTACGCACTCTGGCGCATACTTTCTTCTTCTGATGCTTTGTCACTAAGGACAAAACCTTCACCGACAGACGCGGCGGGATACCCTACGCACTCTGGCGATAACTTGCTTCTTCTCCTGATCTCCCATCTCCGCTGCTCGGTTAAATACCTTCCGCACGATTTTCCAGAAAGTTCTCATCATTTCGTCGGCGTGATACGCAGCGAAGGCTGGGGAGAGGGCGAGACGGTTCGAAGGCCGTCCGCGATGGATGACGCAACCCGGCATCACCCCGCCCCTTTCCATCTAGAACGTTCCAGGGCTTGCTCGGGCGCCGATGAGATGAGGTTCGTCGGCGAACCCACGCTTCCGAGGGGAGAAGGACGCGCGCCCGGGGAGTCTTTGGATGCTTGTTTTCTTTTTTTATCGTTGACCTCTCAGCGCTTCGTCGCGAGAATTTGGCGGCGCGCTCGTTTTTAGCGCTCGTTTTGTGACACTGCCCCCCACTTTAGGAATATTATCTCATAATATTCAAAACCACACAAACGAGCGCGAACAGTCCCCACACTCTAAATGACTGTAACCTAGTCCGTCGCTCATGACACGTCACATTCCCAATAGATCACTCTATTCAATTGTACATTGTAATTCAATCTCACACACATGAAATATAACCACAGGCACATGAGTACAACACTCCATTACATATTCCGGACAATACAAAGGTACAAGGTTCTTTCATTACAACAATTGTACAATGCTATACATCCCATGGCCACAATAAACATTTTGATTCGCTCGACATACAGTTGTTACACAGGATAACAAAACACAACACATTGAGGCTCAACACAGACAAACGCATTCCGATTTGACCTCAGCATCTATGCCGTGTACTTCGAGTGGCGCTTGCGTCCTTTCTTGCGGTGCTCGCTCGATCTCTTCTTGTTTTTCTTGTTTCTGTTCTGATGAGCTCTTTCCAACGACGGTATCTGAGGCGGCGTCTCAGCTATCATTATCCTTTTCGACACCATTAACGGGTCATAACGTTCAACGGATCCTGTCACCCGCTTGTTCACGTCACGACATTGGGCCTGGCTGGCCGACTCCGTCACCTTTACACTGTCGGTTGGTTGCGGTCGTGTCCACGTAAGTCCAGCTGCCCAGCACGTGAACTCATTCAACACGATCATCTTCTCATTCACTGTCTCTTGCATCCGGGCTTCCCCTTGGGCTCGAGTGGAATCCTTCACGGGGGTTTTCTCCACTGTACCTCGTGGTCCCTGTGTCGGCAGGGGCACCATCTTCGGGTCTTCCCCCAAACGTTCTGGATCATTCGGCCCTCGCGCCCCGTCGATGTTTCCGATGACGAGGTCGTACATGGGAGTCGTCATGCATAGAGCAGTAACCTTCCCGCTGAAGTACGGGGTTTCGACCTCAATCTCTGCTTCGGGGAGCATCCGAACCGTACTGTCAATTAGACAAACCGGTTTCGTTTTGCCTGTTAACTCACTTTCCCGTACCAAATTTCTCCGCACGATAACCGTGGAGCTACCGGTATCTCTCAACACCGTAACCTTCTTGCCCGCAACTTTTTCAGGCAGCGTTGGCATTCCCTTCGTAACACCGGTTGGCTGTTCTGTCATTACAGCACCCACAATAGAAAGTTTCTACCCATTTTCAACTCTACAAATCCGTCGGTGACGGCATCATCATCGGATTTCCGTGTTGCTAGCACACAGGATACCTGGTGAGTTTGACTCACTTCGTTACGAGAAGCGTCTGCTTTGTGCCCAGTCTGACCACACTTGAAGCATTTTACGACCGTGGGACTCGTAAAGTTATTTCGACAGTTGCTAGCGCGATGGCCCTCTTGGTTACACAGAAAACGTCGCGGAATGCTCTCCGGTGCACGCTTCTTTTCTTCGGGAGCCGATTTCTTGGAATCTTCAGGACACTCCTTCTTTACCTTGGCCAAATTGGTGCCACTTTGCGCTTCCAAGAATTGATCAGGTAATTCAAGCATGTCTTCAAGTGACTTAGCTCTCTTATCTTTCAAGTACAGCGACAGGCTTGTGTGGCAACTAGTAAGAAATTGTTCTCTAATTAGAAGCTCCCTAAGCTCATCGTACTCCTGCTGTCCCTGAAAGTTCAATCCATCTGTCGAAATAATGGCAAAGTCGGGCGGCATACTCCGTAGCCGTCTCACCACCAGCTGGCTTTCCTGTCCGAAATCTGTCCCGGAATCCTTCCACAGTAAATCGAAATCGCTTCAGTAAAGCAGCTTTCACCTTTGCATAGTTGGCTGCATCGGTCGGCGTCAGCCTACGGTACACACTGAGCGCTTCACCACTCAAGCAAGTACTCAAAGCCGTTGCCCATTGATGTTCCGGCCAATTCTGGTTCCTTGCAATCGTCTCAAATCTGTGAAGGTACGCGTCAAGGCCATCCTTCCTTTCATCAAACGCAACGAGCAGCTTGCTTGGGTTCAAGCAGAAGCCGTGGTCCTCCCGTTCGCTGCTTTCAACTCTAGCTTGGACCGGAGTTTCACTTCGCAGTTGCAAACGGAGCCGCTCGAGTTCAATCTCGTGCTGTCGCTGCCGTTCCCGTTCCTCTCTTTCTTCTTTCGCCCTCTCGGCTGCCAGTCTTTCTCTCTCCAAGTCGAACTTTAATTGCTGCTTTCTTTCTGCTTTCGCTCTCTCAGCTGCCAACCTCTCGCTCCAACTCAGCTGCTTTTTCTTCCTTGGCCCTCTCAGCTGCCAACTTCTCTCTCTCCAACTCAGCTTCTTTTTCTGCTTTGGCTCTTTCGACCGCCAACATTTCTTTTTCCAGCTCAGCTGCCTTTTCTTCTATGGCCCTCTCTTTTTTTTTCTCCTTCTGGGTGACCCACTTCCGTAGTTCGGCGCCAGAAAGACCCATCTTCTCACCAAGAGCGACTAACTTTTCGAGATTCATTGTGTCTCGCAAATAAAACCTTGCCGCGTGCAAAAAATATCTGCCTGAATCAGTATATCGGAACACTCTCATGCACTCGTTAACGAGAACACTGGGCAATACACAAAATTGTTCCGATAGCACTATACACAACTCGAGGCTCTTTCTCACTACTTTGGACACACTGTGCACCAGAAGGTCCTTGTCGCGGACGGCAGATTAATTGTCACAGGTCCCGTTAATTAGGGAGGCGATCGCCGGGCTAATTCCAAGGGCCGAAGTATCGGCCCCCCGAACCGCACCACGAAAGCGTAGACAATTTAGAAGTGGTCCTACTTGGCGCGCCAGCGGACGCCGGCTGTGGCCCAAGGAAGAAGTCAGAGCCGAGAGTTGATAAACATAACAAAATTATATTCTCAATAATGGCAGATCAAAAACAATACACAAGTATGCACACTCCACAATAGTTGCATACAATATGTCACCAATCAAACAGCGTACTACACAGTACAATCAGCCACACTCGAAACAACGGACACAGACAACAATACACACTACAATACAGTCGCATGCATTGAACAACCAAGACACCTAAAGACTAAAGATTTAGAAAACTTATTCAGTCCAAAGTTCTTGGAACAAAAGTCTGAATGATATTCTTCTGAGAATCACTCACTCAGTCCAGCGTTGTGGTCGTTCCGCTGCCCCCGAAGTTTCTCTTCCAGGAAACCTCGCGTCTTCAATTGGCCGCTCTCCAAGCTTCAAACTTCTTCGCCGGAAACACGTCGGCTTCACACTCGCAGCTGTTGCACGCGTCTTCGCTCGATAGCGGTAGACACACGCTCTTGCCTGTAGCTCGAGTCATCACCCCTAAGGTGGAAATCCTCTTCTTCTCCACTTCCTTCTTCTCCTATTTTGTCACGGAAGATAAAAGGCTTCGCCCACAAGGCGGTACACCCTACGCACTCTGGCGCATACTTTCTTCTTCTCCTGCTTTGTCACTAAGGACAAAACCTTCACCGACAGACGCGGCGGGATACCCTACGCACTCTGACGTTAACTTCCTTCTTCTCCTGATCTCTCATCTCCGCTGCTCGGTTAAATACCTTCCGCGCGAGATTCCAGAAAGTTCTCATCATTTCGTCGGCGCGATACGCAGCGAAGGCTGGGGAGAGGGTGAGACCGCTCGAAGGCCGTCCGCGATGGATGACGCAACCCGGCATCACCCCGCCCCTTTCCATCTAGAATGTTCCAAGGCTTGCTCGGGCGCCGATAAGAGGAGGTTCATCAGCGAACCCACGCTTCCGAGGGGAGAAGGACGCACGCCCGGGGATTCTTTGAATGCTTGTTTTCTTTTTTTATCGTTTACCTCTCGGCGCTTCGTCGCGAGAATTTGGCGGCGCGCCCGTTTTTGAGCGCTCGTTTTGTGACAGGCTGGCTGGATATTTTGTCCAGAAGGAACACAGAGGAATACTGCATTCTCTTGTGGTGTCGTTCTGGTGCACAGCTGATTCTGTCGCTGGTTCCTTGGAGAACACTACATTCTCAAATTTTTCGTGACCTTCCTGGGGCCTCTGGGGTGATACCACTGTTTTCCAGGCTGTGCGCACGAGAGTGAGTCTGGCACAGCTGCCAAATCATGCTGTACAATGTACATTAAGCCATACAAGGCACAACTGATGTGCTTGTACACTGCACCTTTGCCTGCAACACAGGTGCAGCCCCCCAAAACTACCTTACCATCATAGTTATGAAATTTGGTGGATGCCTTGTACAGGGTCCTAGTAGTCAAGGAAGCTAGCACTTCTGTACAGACAACAGTCTCTGCACCACTGCTTTAAAAAAACCTTATCTTCTGTGGTTGTCCTGATGTGAAGAAACGTATCCTGGCATCTCGATGTTAAGCACCTTTGCTTTCGATGTACCTGCATGGAATATTATAATGTCAGCAAATAGTACATAAAAAGAAGCTTTGCTTTCTATGTACCTGCATGGAATATTATAATGTCAGCAAATAGTGAGCAACTTTTTGAGTACAGATGTAGTCCTGGAAAGATAAACAAAAGTAAATTATAGCATTTTTATGGAATTCCAATATATAACAGTAGGTCAAGCACAATCCTGTAAGCTTGTAATTGGGTGGGTAATGACCCCTCAAGCTTTATAAGACAGAGTCTCTTTCTGTGCCTTTTGTCATAGTATACTGTGCTGAATAACTGAGTCAATGAATCAATCCAGCTGGTAAAGCATGAGCGATAACAAGCTACTCACCAAGGACAAGCACCTACCGGCAGCTCAACATTGAGTTGTATATCTGAAATCGTAGGTCGACAAAAAAAGTGCAGCTCACTCAGACTCGCTCACAATTTATATTTTGTGCTTAGGGCTCCCGCACAGTCAGACTTGCCAATAGGTTTCCTGAACGGGACTCATTGACACTCACAAAACTTTTTTTCAGCCGGACTCACTCATACTGACACTCACGAAAATTTTACTCCCCCGGACTCACTCAAACTCAGACTCACAACTCGATCTGCCTCTGAGTGAGTTGGAGTGAGCAGACGAGTGAGTTTGCCGACCGAAGTGTACAATACACTAATAGCAAACTGGGGATACAGAAGGCAAACAATTTCTGTGATGGTGAAATCTCAATCCTTGAGAATGTCTGAAATGTCGGCAGTTAACGCAGTAGCGCTTCAGTAAATGAGAATTGATCAGTTTGAGGATTTTTTATCATGTCACACATTTAACTGACTTGCTCCAAACTCAGTGTTCTGCCACGTTTCCACGTGCCCTTATGAACTCGATTACATTTTGAGAAATGTTGAAGGATTAAGTGAAATCATGTGCATGTGCCAGAGACATTTTGCTGATAGTAGGCCTCCCATTGTTTCCAACACATTCTGGTTCGACATGACATGACATTACCTGGCATGTCCAGAAGATTTGGGGCACTCTCTCGTTAAGCAAGCGTATTGTTTTGCAGGTGCAGTTTCATGTTGCACACACTGTTTGCTGGATGCTTTCATCATCTGCCCTTTTTATAGGTTTATTATGTATTTTTTCTGTTTCTGTGCTTCCAGTTTTGTTTGTGTTCAAATCTTTCAAATTCGTCATCCTTTTTTCATCATTGAAGTCAAATATTGGAATTTTGCACTGCAATTTTTGTATACAGATGTTTGTTACTCTGTAATCTTCCCGAAACGATGTCCTTGTGAGGCTACAGCAGGTCGAAATAATGTGTCATGCAGATGTTTGTACCACTCTGTGGATGAGCTTGCTGAAAATTCAATGTCAAGTAAGTCAACCTGCTGTGTGCAAGAGCCGAAAGTTGATGTTCCTTTATGCACATTCGTTTTGTCTTAAAATCTTCATGGCGTTCAAGAAGTTGGTACATACTATTTCATATTTTCGTTATTGTTCTGAAAGGCTCTGTATACTTATACACTCATCGCAATGTCATAATTTTGCTCCTCACCGGGCTCTAAAAAGAAATTTCATGGGTGTTATTTGTCAACAGGCATTTTGTGGTGACATAATCACTTGATAAAATGGAAGCTTGGGCTTGTTGGTGATTTGGAATCAACATGTTTTCACAGCACCAGGAATACGAAGACGTAGGGAGGACACAACGTGGGTGCTGACTTCAACTGAATTTTATTAGCGAAAACGCTCGAAATATATATACATGATAGCATTTCACTGAGTTTGTCCGCATATGTTGAACAGACGGGCAGGTGCGTGAGTGAGGATTTAAAGGAACATCACTTTCTTGTAAACACAACTGTTTAAGGCCATCTGGGTAGTCACTGTAGAGATTGTGGTTGCAAACCAGATTTTAAAATGGGCACCGTTGTCGCAGCAGCTAACACGCGAAATCGTTAAGGCTGATGATATTCATCTGCTGGGTGACCTCTGTGTTAGCATGTCTTGTGTTGCGCTCTCACTAATAATGAAATCGAGGATCTGGCTGTGACGTGATAAGCTGTGAGTTTGTGCCCAGGTGTGCTGTTGCTCTCATTTAGGTTATTGAGTATCGATCTAGCTGAAACGGGACAGGATGTGCATTTGTGATTTGGCCTGCAGCTTGCTACCATATATATATATATATATATATATATATATATATATATATTTCTTACTTCACAGTTGACAGTAATAAAATTTTGTTGTTGAAGTCAGCACCAATGTTCTGTCTTCCCTACATCCTCATCTTTAACGCGTTGAACAAATATGTTGACCTAATCACCCTAAGAAAAGTTACTTATGTGTCCTGGCAAGGGGACGCACTGGAAAACCACTTTAACCCATGTCTTTAACACAATGTTGTATATATTTATAGATGTATTCTTTTCCAAAGAATGGATTGAGGGACTTTCTTTGACTTGTCCACTTTTTCTGTCTGTCGGTTATAGGTCTGAGCCTTGATATACATGCCCGCGACAAAACAATATTTATCACGCTACAAGCTACCCTAGTAAAGTGCTAACACAAACTTATGCGCTTGTCATATAATAAAACTTCATGAGCCACAGGATTATATAGCGTGATTATTCTTACTGTTTCAACCGTACTCTTAGATGCCCATGCACATTATCAGAACCAGCACACATGCAGCTAACTCCCGCAGCCTTGACCATATGCTGCCTAATGTGCTAAGTTGGTCGTCTTCCACAAACAAAGCTAGACTGAAAACGAGTTGCGTATAGAAAGTGTTAGTAACAAACTATCTATACACAAAAACCATCAATGCAAAAGGAATGACGACGCAGCACGAACGCTGCATGAACTACGGCTCCGTAAAATTTCAATTGCTTGGGCGAGCACGTTTCACCGCAAGTGATAAATGTTTCTTAGCCCATTCCCGTCAGCGGCTAGCTACCCACGATAATCGATGCAGCAGAGACGGCTGCACGAAAGTGAACTAGACAAACCGGCATTTCGCCGGTTTGTCTCTAGCTACCCACGATAATCGATGCAGTAGAGACGGCTGCACGAAAGTGAACTAGACAAACCGGCATATCGCCATCCACTACACAGGCGATCCCGGCTGTGCGTCACGATAATCTAATATGTAAAGCAGCCTTGACATTTCCTATATTTCTCCTTGTTGAATCTAACAAGCGTGACAAACCCATCATTCAGATAAAGTTGAATGTGAAGCAAGTTGCTGTCGTAGACAAAATACGTGTACTAAGCATGCACATTCAGTCTAAGAAACTCACTATTTACACGCTTCACACGGTTGCAACGAGTATAGACCACACAACTAGACTTACAGGAAGAGTGTCCAATAAGCACGGACGTCTTCATGAGGCAGATTTATTAACACTCGTACGCGCATTCACCATCAGTAAAATCACCTTCTCCTTCCCATATCTTCATCTAACAAGGCCTGAGGAAGATAAGGTGAATTCACTGATACGCAAGCTCTGCAAGTTTGCTCTTGGTGTGCCAAGCACAGCTTCTACAGAAAAACTTTCGGCTTCAGGTTCATTCAATATCTTTAGTGAGCTCGCAGACGCTCTCCTGACAGCTCAATACCAATGCTTATCGAACACCCACACTTGTAGCTATATTTTAAACTCCCTAAATATCACTCCAGCACCGATGACTAAGGAGACAATAACATTCCACACCAGCTACGTGACAACATTCATATCCCTCCTATCCCAAAAAATCCGATTCCTGTTCATCACGAGCATACGAGACAAGAACGAGCTAAATCTCCTCACAAAAGTTATTGAACTGCAATGATAAATTTATGGCGATGCCGCAGAGTATCCTTGTGGGAAGAAATTCGTGTTGACAGTTATTAACGCTGATGGCAGTGTTGAAATGGCAACATCCATTCGAATCCCATCTTCGGAAGAGGCGGAGGAGGCAGCGGTTACACTTGCCGCAACGATTGCTCATTCTGATGCCATAGTAAGTGAATCGAAAACTGCCATATACCACTTCGGAGTGGGTAGGGTTTGCAGGACAGCCCTAGCCATTCTCTCCTGTAATCCGCCATCCCAACTTAATGCGTTAACCTGGACACCTGCTCGCTCAGGCTTAATTGGTAATGAGACGGCCCACGCAAGCGCTCGAGCTTTCACGATCCGAGCACAAGCTCGCCTAGGGGACAGTTCAGAAAGCAACGATTTACCTATTACATGTACATCTAAAGAAAGATTGCCCTGCTGCGGTGGTCTAGTGGCTAAGGTACTCGGCCGCTGACCCACAGGGCGTGGGATTGAATCCCGGCTGCGGCGGCTGCATTTCCAATGGAGGCGGAAAAGTTGTAGGCCCGTGTGCTCAGATTTGGGTGCACGTTAAAGAACCCCAGGTTCCGAAATTTCCCGAACCCTCCACTACGGCGTCTCTCATAATTATATGGTAGTTTTAGGACGTTAAACCCCACATATAAATCAATCTAAAGAAAGATTACTTATTAACACCGACATTTGCGGGCACAATACCGCCTCAGTCGCCGAACGCTACCGCCTTTACAGCGTCAGTTCTCCCGCAGGCGTGAGGTCCTCTGGCGTAAACTACTAACCCGAACTTTTCTCTCTCTACCATTACGCCACAAAATGTATTCTGGAAGTTGCCCCGATTCAGACTGCCAGTTTGTACGGTAAGAAAAGCGGACATTAACCACATTATGTGGCAACTTCGAAATCACTCCCGTCCCCCAAGCCTTCGTAAACAAATAAGTAGTCAGGAGCTGTGGGAGGCTGCCATGCGCAGCTACAACCCCGACCTTCAGGAGGCTATCCTGAGGTGGGCTGAGGTGGTAGAAGAGGCCTACCCCGAGTACGATCCCTCGCCTTCTCGTAGCACCTTTCCATTAAGATGGGATAAATAAAGTTGTTTGTCTCTCTTGTGACGGTACGTAGGCGCGCGTAATCGATGGGATCAGCTGTCTGCTAAAGGCGCATCACAAGAACGGCAGAATCAAGCGCGCAACACAGCGACAAAATATTGGGCCTGCATTTCCATGCGTCTTTACAGCTCGGTTTATCAGTACTCTGAAAGTTCCAACTGCACACTTGAAATGAGTTTAGCAAGCAGCGAAATACGATCAGCGCGATGCTTTTCTCTTCCGTGAAGCGGCCCATGCAGCTTTAGGCAACTACCTTTACGTTGCCTTACGTTGACTACACCACTCACGTAATCTAAACGTTAACTGACGACTAGCTCAGGGTCACAAACCTCTCTGTTTCAGAATTAATGCAAGGAAAGACCATGCTGGCTCGTCGGTTTATGCCGAGTCAATCTGGATGCTCCATCTGCACAATATAGCATATTTTATAAACTATGCTATAAGAAATAATGAGCTTAATTGAAACACTTACCTAGTAACTGTGAGTAATAATGTAAAAAACACGCGATGGTGATCGAAGTCAATTTTCTTCACGCGGTGGGAATTGATCAGAGAGTCCTGCAAACCCAAGGAGGTTCTATAGAATCTCTGGAGTAGCAATCCAGGCTGCCGCCAACGGGAGCAAGTGAAGCCACCGGCGGCCATATTGCTAGAGGAAAAAACCGTGCAGAACCACCATAGACCGCAATGGAATGCCCGCGTTGCACGCGTCGGTTTGTAGTTACACGATAAAAAAAATGAGACGGAAGCCACTTTTAGGTTACACCAACAAATAAATGCCTCTTCTTATTTATTAAACAAATAATTTCATGCACCCATTGTCAGCTGTACGATTTCAGATCAATCTGTTGTCGAGAGATGCTTCGCATATCAAGCTTGCTGGCGCACTATTGCGGTACAAAAGGGTTGTAGTATATATTGAGGTTTTAAGAAATGTACCTGCAGATATTCAAGATCAAGGGGGACGCGACATTTGCTCGCCCCTTTCATATATGTGCTTGTGTGGGTGTCGGCAGATTACCGGACAATATATATATATATATAAGGAAGTTGAAATAATTAAAGCTATAGTTAGAAAATAGAGGTAATTAAGTAAACTGGGAGTCACCAATATTTTTTCTAAAGTTACCGAAATCTAACCAATTTACAGGCGGAACCCAAACCGAAGCACCGATGTCGCATGCAACCGACAAACTGCAGGAGACGTACCCCAAATGAATCGTTTATAAGGACGGTTGCAGTGGTGTTCGTTATGCATACTATTTATCAACTTCCGTTGGTGACGTATTTTGCCATGACAAGCGCAGCCTTCAGAGCACAGAAAAGAGGTAGCTCGATGTTTGATATAACGCCACTCACTCATTTCGGCAACTTCGCCTATGGGCGTTTTGGTTTCGGTTTCGTCGCCATGATAGAGCGGATTTAAAAGGTACGTGCCTCAATTCGTTTTAGACGCAATTTCTTATTTTTGTGACTACATTCTATTGAAGCTACGTCAAGAAGGTAGAAAATAACAGGTTTTTGCAGATGCGCCCGGAAAGCAGGAAAAATTGAAGGTGCACTGCCAGGCCTCAGTCTGGTTGTCTGCACCGTTCTGTCGAAGTATCATTCTTCGAAGTGAATAGAACAGAGGTGTTCACTGTCTGTAGCCTTCCAACTATTTTTTCGAAGAGCACGTTCCCAAACAGAATGCAGCACACTGACTTTTGGAAACCTGTAACACGAATGATCACGGCATAGAATCGTTCTGTGCGTTTGCGAACTCCTCGCTATACATGCACCAAACTCGATATTCACTCACCCAAAAAATATCCATGCACGCCGTCAGTCTTGCCTTGTAAAACAACACCAGAAAACTTGGAATTCAAAGGGCATTCATACGTCCTGCTCGTTCCAATGTTTGATACGTGCAGCCACAGACCGCAAGTCCTTCGTCCATAAATTTGAAACTCAGAGACAACGCCATGTCAGCGAGCATTTAAAACTTCAAGTTACCTTCCATACAATTATACGCAGGTATTACACGCATGTGCACCTTTTATATTGTTTCTAATTTAACAAAATCCGCAAAAGAACATGCGATCGTCAGCGAACGAAGCGAGAATACTTACACGTAAAAAGTGATCCCAGGCGTATTCTTGATGCGATTTGTGCAGCCATAAGTGACGCACGAAGTCACCATGGCGTCGTAAAATTTTTAACTGCTTTACAAAAGCATGTCACAGTCTCCAAACGCCACAGCGAGGGCGGAGGTACGAAATGCACTCTGTTGTCTGCTTCCGAGTCTTTCCTTTACCAATATGGTGGCGACCGGCGTCACTTATCGGACTGCACCTGCACTCCAGAAGACATAGTATGGAACCTCCTTGTGTAAACCACAGCTGCGCAAGCGCTCCGAAAACTACAACTAAGATGGCGGCTGCTAAGTCGCTGTTGAGCATGCGCAAGCGCAGTATGCTTGGTGACATCGGTCTATTCAATGTTCTTACTAGCAATATTTTAATTTTTATTTCGTTATTATGGCTAGAAGTAATGGAAGATATCTTGTGCCTAAAACAAAAACACCGTTGAGCGCCGGTTATTAACATACGGGACCCTACTCTGGGACACGTCGCAATGGCGGCCACCTGAGCTTTCGTTGTTAGTGCAGGAGAGGACCCCACAGGGGCATTTGGTACCTGTGTTATTTTGTGCTCACCCCGCTTTTTCTCTGTTCACCAGTCACCCTGAAGGGGAGCACAAAGAAACGCCAGAGTGAACCGGAACTAATCGGATGTCACGGGAACGACCACGAAAGACGCGGAGTTACAAATTTGGCTGGCTGAATCATGCACAGGGGTGATGAGAAGCCTTCACAATGCCACATATGACACTATTTAAGTTACTTCTATGGGTTTGCCAGCCAACACGAAGGTGCCGGCTGGTGGAGCATCTTTCCCGCCATATACATTGTAGAGGAGACTCACCGAGAACTACTGTGCGCACTCGCTAGAGAACCTCATTGCCGACAAAAAGTGGATCTCGCCGTCTGCATTAAACAAGACGAGAGAGAACGACTTCATCAATACGGGACACAGGAGCCTAATTACAACAACGTAACGAAAATCGCAAGGTGACAGCTAAATAAATACAAGCGAAATGCCCGTATCAAGCCAATCTCGAGGTGTGCGAACAATGTGGTGTCATGGAAATATTGAAAAAAGAGTAATACAGGGAGAAGGCACATTGAACTTCCCCAGCGCTCACCTAAAATAAAGCTGCCCACATTAATAAAAAAAAACTTCTTGTCAATGGAAAGTACACAAGTTAACATATATGTATAATATAGACAAACACACTCAATCAAAGGGGCCCTGCAACACTTTTTGAGCTGGTCAGAAAAGGCTGCCGATCGGTAGAGGCTCCAGACAACACGCGAGCTACATAATATAGCGCAGCACGCGGCCCAGAATCCACAATAAAATATCAAAGGGAGCTAATAATTGCTTTCTCTTCTTTCGAAAAATGGCAAAAGACACTCAAAAATCACACGTAGCAAGCCCATCTATCAGCCATTGGCTGATTTGAACATGACGACCTCGCTCGTTACAGAGATCACCATGGGAGGCCGCGACTTGTTCACGCGTGTGCGCGCGATCACACTGAAAAAGCCTCGCATTCGAAGAAAAAAGAAAAGAAAGAGTGCTTAAGCGCGCGAAAGACGCGTGAAGTTTTTCTGTGGCCCTGCCATTTCTCCCTGCTTAGCTTCCAGTGCATTCGTCACGACGAGAAAGGCGATAATGCAATTGCAGCATGTGACAAATCTTTGCAACTCCACTCGTGCTGGACGGATTCGTAAAAAATTCCGTCATTGTATTCGTATTGCAATAACCTCTTCCAGTAAATTCATTCTATGGTTACTTGAAAAAAGTTTTCAGGGCCCCACTAATGCGTGTGGCGTCTTACCCTCAAAAGCAAGATATGATTATTAGAGGCAGTGTAGGGGTGGGCTCTGAAATTTTTGTTAATCATCAACAGTGAATAATCATCGTCTGCACATGCACCACGCATTCCTATTCTCTTCTTGTAGCAAAGAGTTGCGCAGGTGAACACGTGAGTGGGTGCCTTCAGCAAAGTAAACTCGGTAATCAAAGAGAACGGGAATACCTCGTGAAAGCCATTCATAAACCACGTGAAATCAGCTCCAATAAACGTGGAAATCAACTTCCACCGCCCCCGCAAGCGAGTGGCAATGAAGACAGAAATGAAGTTTCGCACCTCTGTTGCGATCACATAGCTGGATCCAAGAACACCTACGTTTTCATATATATATATATATATATATATATATATATATATATATATATGAAAGTTCCTGTAAAATTCTTCTGGACGTACAAGGCAGTAAAATTGCAGTAATGTCATTGAAGTTCACACAGCTTTCGCAAATGCCTTCGCTTTACATGTAAAGCAATTTTCTTTTTGAGGCAAAGAACAGTACTCTCTGAATAAAATTTCTGACAAACAACACTCGGATGAGTATCGGTAGAAAACTTCCACGTGAAGCGAGCCATTGCGCCGGTTCTTCACAGGCGTCAAGTCTCTTCATCGTCGCGCACAAAGTTAACCCACTGGCTGCGTTGAGGATCGTGGCTTGGAAAGGTATGAAACGCCACGCACTTTTCGTCTTTTCCACGCCTCCACGTGCAGGGTGGTTCTTCACACTCTGGCACGTATTGTCGCTCTGAATGATCGTACTCACGCTGTGAAGCACACGTCAAATCAGTCTACGCGACATGATGAATCGCACGCACGCTGCCACAAAGCAAGGAGAGCCGTTAGTGAGAGCATGGCCGGAAGTCGTGTCGAAACACAGATCGCCGACGTCATTGTTACTAGCGTATCGTCACTAGAGATGGTATTTGTCAAATGTATCATATGAACACGTAGCGCTAGTGTCGATGTCACAGGGCAGTCTATTATTTGTTTTTTCTCCGTAGCTTTTCTACGCTTTTTGACATTTAATTAAAATAAGGTCCGTGCAACAGATATCATTCAAATTTGGCCAAGAAGACCTATGCATACCAAGAGATCGAATGATGGGCACATCTCGAACTTGAAATTTGATGTCAGTGCTCCTTTAAATGCCTGGGATCCCACTGCCGACATAAAGGTAAACGCACCTCTGTACTTGCGTTTTTTGCCTGGGACACGTACTTTGACTCTTTGGAGAACCTGAATGATTGGACGTTTGGCTCCTCGCTTCCGATCGACATAATTCTTCAGGTTCTTCTGCCTACGAAAACTCGCATCCTTATGGTATTGTCCGAAAATGACTGCAAAGACAAAGGCAATGGCAGATCAGCTATGTAAACCACTGTGCGAGGTTGATGCATTTGAAGCAACATCGCGGGAGATGATCCCGTAGTTGCCTGAGCAGAAAAACGGTAAGTATTCAAGTACTCCGTAATTGCCTTCTTTAGAGGACATCGACTTATTTGGGCTAGTTGAATGTACTGTTTCAGGAACCTGTTGAACCACTCAACCGGCCCATTCGCTTAAGGATAATAGTTGGAAGAGGGGAGCGTTTGAATACCTCGTTCGGAAAGAAAGTTTCAAACTGATGAGATTTAAACTTATGACCACTGTCTGTTACTAAGCAAGTTGCAAAACCTTCACGACTGAAGAATGAAGCCAAGAAGGTGATGACTGCATGAGACGAAACGTATCGAACGAGCCGCGTGCGAGGTTGCCTTTCTTCTGGCACTCTGGTGCTCATCGTAAGTTCGCTGTCTATGAAAGAATGCTCGACCATCCTTCTAGAGACACCATTTGTAGGATGCTCCACCATGTACGATTCAACATGCAGATCGACGCTAGGCGTGTCCACATCAGTGACTCGGAGACTGGTTGACCAAACGAATCCCTCAAGCTTTATTCGACCACCCCATATACAGAACGCATGCCGCATGGCGCCCTCTACCTCTCTCCTCCGAGTTAAGCACACAACAAAAACACATCACATCACAAGTCAAGTCTTTTTGTAGTCTTAATTCGGCGACCTAACCTTTCACTCTAACTCCGCCTTCATTAGAGACTTGCGGTGTGGCTGTTCTCTTAGCGTCTGTAACAGTGGCTTGCTCTTCGTGTCTTGATGTTTTTTCCGGAAGCAGGCTCGTCAACTTGGCTCGTCGTTGGATCCTAATAGGGCACTAGATAGGGCACTAGATTACGCACAAGCACCGCGGAATGCGTTTCCACGATGTACGAGCGAGGCTTGGAGGTCGAGCTGAAAATGCATGCCGTTCCTTTGACGTCTCGAACCCATACACCATGCCCCTCGGCTCCAGCGGAGAAAGGACAGTCGTGGCACGACGACGATCGAAGTCTTACTTTTGTCGTCTTCTTATCTGCACGTCTTGGCACTTAACAACTACGGGCTCTAGCCAGCACGGTTGGAGGCGATCCGCCAGCTTAAGAAGTCTGGTTCGCAGACTACGGCCCATAAGGAGCTTCACTGGCTTAAACCCTGTGACGCCTGCTGTGTCTCTGTAAGACAGAAGTGCCAGAAAAAGATGTGCTTTTTCAAACAATTCTTCAACCGTTGGCACCATCCTCTCAACTCCCCGTTAGACTGCCGGTTGTTTGGACTTGAGGTGATGTATTCGAAGCCACAGTACTTCGCAAAAGTAGCGAGTGCAGGTGAAGTGACGGGTGGTCCATTATCGCTTCGTACAACTGCGGGGATGCCGAAATAAGCGAAAAGGCTCTTGACCACACTGATGACTGCCTCAGACTTCGTGCTTCGCGTGTTGATTACATCAGGGTAGCGAGAATGATAATCTACCACTATGAACTTGTGCCCCTGTGAGCGAATAAGTCCATTGAAACTTCTTGCCAAGATTGCGTTGGAGTTTCCGTCACAATCAATGGCTCACTCCATTATGCGCTTGTGATTGCACAAACCTACAGAGGCTTTATTTCCTGTGAAAGCCCGTACTTCCACACGGAGTCTTGTGCTTTCAACTGGTATCGGTGGATACTTTGGTGGCCTTCATGAATAAGTTCGAACGTTTCTGCTTGCAGTTAAGGTGGGATGACAAAGCCGTTACCCTTGAGCAGGACACCGTTCACAAAGAGAGATCTCCTCAATGGTTCCAGTACTTCTTATGTGATTTGGAAGCTTGTTTCGACGAGGCCAGCCCTTGGTGCAATACCTGACGAGCTGGATGCATTCCCCATCCAATAAGTAGTGTCTGCGGACATCCTCCACTGTAACCAGCTTCGTGTCCGTGACCGCTGCAACTTGCGATTCCACAAAATCCTCTATCATATTCAACAAACTAATCGATGGCTACGCGTCCGGAGACCTTGAGAGAGTATCGGTTGTGGCTAGCTCTTTGCCTTGAACGTAGACCACGTTGAATTGGTAGCGCATGAGTTTGATGCGGAAGCTTTCAATTCGTGGAGGCATCGTGTCCAGGTCAGCGTTTCCAAGTAATGTCACCAGCGGCTGGTGATCTGTTTCCACCTTGAACTTGAGGCTCGCCCCACCGCGATGGTCTTGTGGCTAAGGTACTCGGTTGCGGACCCGCAGGTCACTGGCTCAAATCCCGGCTGTGGTGCCTGCATTTCCGATGGAGGTGGAAACGTTGTAGGCCCGTGGGCTCAGATTTGGGTGCACGTTAAAGAACCCCAGGGGGTCGAAATTTCCTGAGCCCTTAACTACGGCGTCTCTCATAATCATATTGTGGTTTGGGACGTTAAACCCCACATATCAATCAAATCAATCACTCAATCAATCGAACTAGAGGCTCCGCACGTACTGGTCAAAACGGCGCACTCCCCTGCTACCGCCAATGCTTCTTTCTCTGTTTGGCTGTAGCGTTACTCCGTGTCAATAAGCGACCGTGAATGAAATGCTATCGCGCGTTGCTCCCCCGGTAGTTGATCCTGCAGGAGAACCTTCCTAATCTAAATGAGCTTGTGTCGCATGATACAATGGTATTTCGACCGGGATGATACTTGGCAACGCGAAAGCCCGACATGAGCATCGCCTTGATCCAATTAAAAGCGATCTCTTGAAGCGGTCCCCACTCCCATGCATTCTACTCGCCTAGCAAGCCGCGGATAGGAAGATTGGACAAGAAGCGACCAATATGATTAGCCATAGCAAGGAAGCATCTAACACCAGCAACACCTTTTGGTGGCTATAAGTTGCGTAGGGCTTTGACTTTACCGGAGCTCGGCGAGATACCGTTGCCGTCAATGACCAAACCCAGGAAATCTGGAAATCTATTCTGTCTTGACCAAAGCAACACTTTGACTTGCTTAGTTTAACTCTAGCTCTCCTCATATGCTCCAGAACCTCCACAAGTCGTTTCACGTGCTCTTCACGACCTTTTGCAAAAACCATGATGTCTCTATCACGTTGACGACGTTCGGTTGTCCCTCTAGATTGCGAGCTATTTCTCGCTGAAAATACTTCGGTGCCGAGGTTAGGCCGAAAGGTAGACGACAGTAGCAGTAGCCTCCGAATGGCGTGATGAATGTATGGCGTGATAAATATGAATGTATGATGAATGTATATCGGTGTAGTCTTGTCATTCTAGGGATAATCGCACTTGGTGCAATCAGGCTGTCGCATCCAGTTTTGAGAACAGCTTTGCGTTACCAAGTTCTGGGAAGCCAATCAAGCGTTAGAAGCACGTGTGTTTCACGGAGTACTTTTTTGTTGAGGCTTCTTTAAGTCCACACATATTCGAATGTCGCCTGATGCTTTCGGTACAGTGACGAGACTTGCAGAATATAGCTTCGGCTCTGTAATGCCCCTGATGACCTCTCGTTTTTCCTTCTCGTCAAGTTCTTGCTTCATTTGGTCATACAAAGGAATCGGCACTCTTCGAGGTACACTGAGAGCAAACACCTTGGCATTTGGCTTGAGACAAAACGTGTACTCCTTTGCTATGGTGCCACGTCTATCGAAGATATCTTGGTTACGGTTGGCGTCACTTGCAGAGCCAGCTGGCTGGTCAGGTCGCTGAGCGGCGTCGATGAAATTCGCGACTTCCAATGTGAGGATAGCAAGGTAGCCTAGTAAATGCATGGACTGCGAAGCAATTACGTACACAGATTGTACGCAGGTGCAGCTCTTGCACTCCGACGTCACTTTCAAGTGGCCTGACACAATCAAAGGATAATTTCCCGAACCTGTGAGATGACCTTCCGGTTTGTTGAGTCGAGACGGTACACCAAAAAAAAGGGCTCGAAACGACGGTAACTTCGTTAACCCAAACGAACTTGGCGTTCGCTTCACGACTGGTCTTGACAACATGCATCTCGATGGCGTGTTACTGTCGGTTGAATGAACGCTGCTTCGCTAATAAAACTGCTTCGAAATGTCCTTTTTTGCAGAAATTGCAAACCGCTTTCTGGGCAAGACAATATTCTCGTTGGTTGTCCTCTCGTCCGCAGAATCCACACGATCCATGCGTCGCATTGACGAAGGAGTTCGTTCTCGATGCTGATGCTCGCTTACGTGACTTTCTTTGGGCTGGAATCTTGTTCACTTCATCCACTCTGACCGGCCCAGATGACTGTTTTTCGCATTCTAGCTTTTTTTTCGTCAACTCGGAAGTGCGGCAGAATTGATCTTATAATCTGCTGTCCAACAAGCTAATGATAAATCGGTCTCGAACTAGCCTATCCTCAATGGACGCTGCATCTTTTGACCACGTTTCTCAACGCAGCGTAAAAAGTCTCAATACTTTCGTCTGCGTGCTGCGTCTGCTTGTGAAAACGGTCGCTCTCGAGAACTTCGTTTAGCTGGTGAATGAAATATAAGGTGTACTCACATTTCACGATCTGTATGAAAGAGCTTTTGCAGCCGTGATGTTGAGAGACGCTTCCATGCGACGAGCTTAAACACCCATGCAATATAGGAGCGTTCGTACCCGAACCTCGTCGGTAGCTCGGTGCATTCCTCTTACGTATAGTTCTCGAACGGCTTAATGCAGGTGGACCATGAACTTGGGTCATTGAAGTCAAAGCTCGGTGGCTGTTGGAGTCAAGGTACCCTGGAAAACGCAGCGTTGGGCTCCATTATCGAGAGCGAATGGTGGTCACTTCTGACACTATGTATGATGCAACATGCGGACCAACGCTAGGTGCGTCTACATCAGTGACTCGGATACCGTTTGACCCACGAAGGAAGGAAAGGTAGGAGAGGCCCGGACATCACTCGTTGTGAAGCCGCGATGAAGCCGCAAGTCGGCCATATTGATTAGGCAAATTCTCCTCTCTTATTTACATCCGTAAGTAAAGCAGAAGGCACGACTCTCTTTCCGGCTCGAAAAGCACGTGAGCTGCGCAGCGCGTGTGTTGTGACGATCCGAAACTAATGGAATGGGGCTCATCACTTTGAGTCAGCGGGACGAATTCGGCGAAATCATTCCGTCCGAGTAACAACAGAGAGTAACAGCTCACTAATAACGAAGCAACTACAAGAGAACGCGCACTAGATGCACTGACAACAGCGAGTGTTTTCACGTCAATAATTCAGCAACTGTACAGACAACACGATCGGTTGTGCGCCTTCTATGGTTGCATTCCGCCATGCGGCCGACGTAGCGTCCGGCCACTGTATCTGTGTTCCGCGTGAAACTCACCGGCGTCATCATTCTGCGACCACGGTAACTTTGAGCACGGTGCAAGTGACACTTGAACGCGGTTGCTGTTTTATTGAGATTACGTGCAATGCTGGTGGAGAGTGTACGAAGTGGAACAGAAAAGGTGTTTTAATACTCACATGCAAGTTGTTACTGTACACACACAACACGAAACTGCCTATGTGCACATGGTCCTCATTTGGTCTTGCTAGGCTTAACAGCGTCGTCCGTTCAGGAGCACTGCCCAACCGTCACTGACCTGCAAGGTGTTCGTTGTCGTTCCGCTTTGTCAAGGCGCCCAAGGCAATTTCGCTGAACACTAATTGCTTCATGCGCGTCATCCGCCGCACAACACACGGATATGCACTCGTTCTACGCACTGTTGAAACCCTATGAAGGACAAAAGGATTAGTAAACGTTGCTAAGAGTACAATAACTGCCAGGAGAACACTGCGTAACCAATAAAGCGGCACAGAGCATGGATATTGTCCGCCAAGCCTCAACACAAGACTGTGGGAGGCACACATGCCGGCGCCAGCCGCAGCCGCTAACTGCTAGACCAGCTCCACTGCGAAACACGTAACCATAGCAACGCTGCCATTGTGCCCAGTAAATATGGCCACCATGATGTCATTTCCTCCACACTTTTCACGTAGCGCGCCGGCTGGGCATGCCCTCTCCTATCTTTCCTTCCACCATGGCCCGCAGCGACGGACTTTGTCCCGTATTTGCTGCGAAAGCCCGTACCAGGACACGGAGTCTTGTGCTCTCAATCGCCCCGCCGCGGTGGTCTAGTAGCTAAGGTACTCGGCTGCTGACCCACAGGTCGCGGGATCGAATCCCGGCTCCGGCGGCTGCATTTCCAATGGAGGCGGAAATGTTGTAGGCCCATGTGCTCAGATTTGGGTGCACGTTAAAGAACCACAGGTGGTAGAAATTTCCGGTGCCCTCCAATACAGCGTCTCTCATAATCATATGGAGGTTTTGGGACGTTAAACCCCACGTATCTATCTGTGCTCTCAACCGATACCTTGGTGGCCTTCATGGATAAGTTCAAGCGTATCCGCTTGCAGTGAAGCCGGGAAGACAAAACAGATACCCTTGAGCAGGATGCCCTTGCCCATAGAGAGATCTCCTTGATGGATCCAGTACTTCTTATGTAATCTGGAAGATTGTTTCGACGAGGCCAGCCTTGGGTGCAATAATTGACGAGCTGGATGCATTCCCCGTCCAGTTATTCGTGCCTGCGGACATCCTCTACAGTAACGAGCTTCAAGTTAGTGACCACTCAAACTTGATATTCCACGAACTTCTCCACCCCATTCACCAAACTAATCGATGGCTACGCGTCCGGAGACCTTGAGAGAGTATCGGTTGTGGCTAGCTCTTTGCCTTGAACGTAGACCACGTTGAATTGGTAGCGCATGAGTTTAACGCGGAAGCTTTCAATTCGTGGAGGCATCGTGTCCAGGACAGCGTTTCTAAGTAATGTCACCAGCGGCTCGTGATCTGTTTCCATCGTTAATTTGAGGCCCCGCCCATACTGGTCAAAACAGTGCACTGCCCATGCTACCGCCAACGCTTCTTTCTCTGTTTGGCTGTAGCGTTTCTCCGCGTCAATTACCGACCGTGATGCAAACGCTACCGCGTGTCGGTTCCCCGATGGCATAGCCTGCAAGAGAACCATTGTTGATCCAAATGAGCTTGCGTCGCATGATACAATGGTATTGCGACCAGGATGAAACTTCGCAATGCACAGGTCCGACGTGAGCATCGCCTTGATCCAATTAAAAGCAATCTCTTGAAGTGGTCCCCATTCCCATGCATTCCACTCGCCTAGCAAGGCGCGGATAGGGGTGGTTACCTGCGAACGATTGAGCAGGAAGCGACCAATATGATTAGCCATACCAAGGAAGCATCTAACACCAGCAACGTCCTTGGGTGGCTCTAAGTTGCGCAGGAATTCGAGTTTACTGGGGCTCGGCGAGATACCGTTGGCGCCAAAGAACACATCCAGAAACTATACTTTGTCTTGACCGAAGCAACACTTTGACTTGTTGAGTTTTTTTCCGGCTCTCCTCTGACGCTCCAAAACCTCCACAAGTCGTTTTTCGTGCTCTTTACTGTCTTTTACAAAAACCATGATGTCGTCTATCATGTTGACGACGTTGTGTTGTCCCCGATGAATGCAAGCCATTTCTCGCTGAACGTACTCAGGTGCTGAGATTAGGCCGAAAAGTAGACGACAACAGCAGTAGCGTCCGAATGGAGTGGTTAATGTAGTGTATTATCAGCTTTATTGAGATAATCGCACCTGGCGAAATCCTGCTGTAACATCCAAATTTGAGAACACCTTTGCGTCGCCAAGTTGCCCGAGCACCCATTCGACCATTGGAAGTACGTGTCTTTCACAGAGGACTTCCTTGTTGAGCTTTGTTCAGTCAATCCATATGCAGTCTTATGCTTTCGGTACAGACTGCACCACAGCGTGAGCTTTGTAATGCCCCTGATGACCCCTTGTTTTTGCATCTCGTTCAGCTCTCGCTTCACTTGGTCGTGAAGATCGAGGAATCGGAATTCTTCGAGGTACACTCAGAGCAAATGAATTGGCATAAATCGCGTACTCCTTTCCTACAGTGCCAAGTCCATCGACGATATCTTGGTTACGGGTGGCATTTCTTGCAGAGTCAGCTGGCTGATCAGGTTGCTGTGCAGGGTAGACGAATTTCACGACTCCCAATGTGAGGATGGCAGGGTAGCCTAGTAAAGGCGTAGACTGCAGAGGCATGACGTACACTGATTGTACGCAGGTGTGGCTCTTCCACTCCAACGTAGCTTAGAAGCTGCCTGGCACATTGAAAGGATAATGTCCTGGATGTGAGATGACCCTCCAGTTTGTCGACTCGAGACAGTACACCAGAAAAAGTGCTCAAAACGATGGTAACTTCTGCTCCCAAGTCAACCTTGAACTTGAGCGGGACGCCGTTCACGTTAACCCAAACGAACTTGGCGTTTGCTTCATGGCTGGTCTTGACAGCATGCATCCCGATGGCATGTGACTGTCGGTTTAATGGACGCTGCTTGGCTAAGGAAACTGCATCGAAATGTCCTTTCTTTCTGCAGAAATTGCAAACCACTTCTTAGCAGGACCGAATTCTCGTTGATGTGCCTCTCGTCCACAGAATTGATCCATGCGTCGTTTTGACGAAAGGTGTCTCTCGTGATGCTCGCTTGCGTGACTTTTTTTGCGCTGGCGTCTGCTTCGCTGTGTCCAAAGTGACCGGCCCAGACGAGTGATTTTCGCGTTCTAGCTTTTCTTTTCCAGCGTCTTCATGTAGACGTGCATGCAAGAACGCTTTGTCCAGCGTCAACTCGGAAGTGCGGCAGAGTTGTTCTGATATTATGCTGTCCAACAAGCCAACAATAAACCGGTTGTCGAACAAGCTTATACTCAATGAACGCTGAGCCGCAGTTGCATCTTTTGACCCTGCTTCTCAACGTGGCATAAAAAGCATCAACTTCTTTCGTCAACGTGCTGCGTCATATTCTGAAAACGGTAACTCTCGAGAACTTCGTTTAGCGGGTGAACGAAATATGAGGTGAACTCGCCTTTCACGATGCTATACGAAAGAGCTTCTTTGGCCGTCAAGTTGAGCACCCATGCAATATAAAAACGCTCGTACCCGAACCTCGTCGGTAGCTCGGTGCACTTTTGTTGCGTAGACATAGTCCTCGAACGCCTCAATCGAGGTGGACCATGAACTTGGGTCATTGAAGTCGAAGTTCGCTGGCTGTTGGAGTCGAGGTACCCCAGCAAACGCAGCGTGGGCTCCATTATCGAGAGCGAACGGTGGTCACTTCTGGCACCATGTATGATGAAACATTCAGACCGACGCTAGGCGCATCTACGTCAGTAACTCGGGGACCGATTGACTGAACGAATCCATCTAACTTTATTTGACCACCCCGTATATAGAGCGCATGTCGCTCTTTACACCATTTTCCTGCAGTAAATGCAAGCTCCGAAGAATACAGGAAACACGTGTTTCGAAGCGCGTTTTTATCTTTAGAACTTTGAGTGGGCATAGCCCCGTTGTTTCGGAATGCTTGAGGTTCCTCTTTAGAGTTCAAAGAGGGGAGACACAAACGACCCGTCTCCGTCCTCGGCTGCGGGCAACGCTTTTGGAGTGTAAGAAATGAGCAAAACTTTTTTTTTGGTTTTTTGGGTAGCCGAGTACGTAAGCCATTCTTCAAACCACGACCTCCTCTTCCAAGCAGGACCTCCGAGAGGAGGTCTTGTTTCGAACATATGGTTTCTCTTTGAAGTCGCGCGTGGCATCTTTTGCGGTTTAAAACTGTCCCTAGCCCGGGCTTCATCCCTTCTGTTTCGGACAGCCCATGTGTGTGGCTAGAGCGGACGAGCCACTCGCGTTTACGTGACTGCTGCACTGAATGGCAATTGCACCTCGTTTCACTTCTAAGTGGGTAGCCGAGAATGACCACTGCCTAAAGTGGGGGGAGGGGGGCTCAGCCCTTCTTACTTTTCTCAGGGGGGAGCGGCTGGCACCCTTCTTCCCTCTAGGGTACTCCTATGTATGCACCCACTATGTGGCCTTGAAGGCCGAATCCGGTAATGCCTCGCTTAAACTCTAAAGTCATTATGATAAATCCCATATGTTCTAACGCCCGATCGCAATGTATACGCGCGTACCACGCAATATTATGGCAATTTTTTTTATTGTATAGCATTTACACAGGACGCGTGTGTTTTTAAAGCAAGAAAGTTACTTTTCCTGCAATTCTAATTAGAGGAAGTTATTTGCTCTCTATTCACAAGATATTTTGGTATTAGTTATAGACTTCTAATTACTTATTTTGCAAAACTAGGCTTGAAATTATCTGAGGAAAATATTTTAAGCTTCAGTGCTTCAGGCTTGGGAACTGCCACAAGGATGCCTATGATGTCATGCGTAATTTCTGTATAACTATTCCACGAGTACCATTTTAATCTGGTATTTGAAATCATTCGTCATTTATTTAAATAAACACAAGTTTTGAAAATTGTTCTCATAAGGATATTACAGTATCCTAGAATAGAAGCTCAAAAGCATAATAGTTGTAGTTAAAATGTGTATTTTACACATTGCTACGATACTGAGGGGAACCGTGGAAGAAGAGGAGAACGAGGTTGGCACGAGCGGTGATCGGCCAAATCCCTGGACTCTCGCATTTATCATTTCCTGTAAATAAAGGCATCTCACGGTAACAAGATTGGTGGAAGTGCTGGGTACAGCGGAGCGATCCCAGGCGAACGATCACGGAAGCACTACCTCAAGAACTACGCCGAAGCCGCCGACTGGCTGGTCTACCACCGCTCTCTATGGATCCGATTGCTGAAGGCGACACCACGCACTCTTCGTCTGGCGCTACGTGGCCCTGACACATAGTAACACGAAGCTTCTCTGGGAGAATCGGAGAACACGTCGACGAATGGCTGAAACACTTCAACCGTGTTAGTAAATACAATTGTCGGGATGCGGCCTCCCCGTCGTCCAACGTCGGATTGTTTCTTCAAGGGACGGCGTTAGTGTGGTTTGAAAAGCACGAAGAAACAATAACGACCTAGGAATTGTTTGAGAAAGAAATAGCGAGCTGCTTCGGGGACCCATTGATGAAGAAGAAGCGCGCTGAGCAAACTTTGATGCAGCGTGCTCAAGTCCACGGTGAAACATGCACAACTTACATTGAAGAGATTCTGAAATTGTGCAAGTCTGTAGACCCACGCTTGAAAGAAGATGACAAGGTAGGGCATCACCTCAAATGGTTTGCTGAGGATGTCTACAATTTCCTCATCGGCAAGGACACCTTGGCATCTGTAGTGGACGTAATACAACACTGCCGCACGTTTGAGACCCTGAAGGCTAGGCGCACCACTCACAAATTTGGTAGACTTGCCAACGTCACCACCGTTGCAAGTGTCGACGTCCCTTCAACATCCTCCTGTGATCTTGCCTCAATGATCAGACAAATCGTACGCGAAGAACTTGGACGACGTGATGCTGTCGACCCGCCGAGGGCACCTGCTATCAGCACCTCCCCGCCATACGACGCAATGTGTGCTGCCGTTGATGCCACGCTATATGATTTGCCCCAATTAAGAGCACCAGAGCCCCCAACCGACAACTTACATCATCGCCGTGGTTTCCAGAACGCCTCCCGCCAACCACCTACAATGGTGTCTTCATGAGACGATCATGGGCACATGGCGCCTCGTGGAAGGTTTGGTGACGTGCGTGAGGCCCCTGTGTGCTATAACTGTGGTTTCCGTGGACATGTGGCTCGATTTTGTGGTCAAACGCGTTGCCCCCAGCCGCGCTACTACGAGGGATCATCAGCTTCTTCTCGACAAAACCGCTGGCGCGGTGGTATGCGCTCAATGCGGGACGCGTACGTTGGGGACGGCTTCCAGCAAACGACCCACAGTAATACACATGTAGGACGCAATTTCCACCGGAATTTACGCAACGACTCGCCTTCCTCCGTGCGAAGCGTGACGCCCCCCACAACACGCCGGTTCCGTTCCCCATCTCCTGATCGACTCGTCACCTCCCCACCTCCGCGAAACTAGGTGGTGCGGCCAATGGAGGAGAGGTCGCCGAACATTTTTCACAACATCCGCCTATGCCTCCACCCGTTTTTATGACGCAAAATAGGGTACCCGTGCTTATTGATGGACTTTCTACGATGGCTTTGATAGATACTGGAGCAGCTGTTTCAGTGATGAGTCTTAACTTTAAATTGCGGCTAGGACATAAAGTGATGTTTCACTGGGACAGTTGTGCATCATTTAGTGCAGGGAGCGGGGAGACACTGTGCCTGATTGGTGTGTGTGTTGTTAGTGTCACTTTGGGTGACAAGGTCTTCGAGGCTGAATTCGCTGTCCTGACCAGCTCCACCCATGACATCATCTTGGGGATCGATTTTCTACGCGAATGCGGGGCTACTGTAGATTGCGGTGCTGGCGAGATTATGCTATCGGCATTTACTGACGATCCTAGGCGCTGTCAAGGATCTATTAACGTCATTGAGGATGTTATCTTGCCGCCCAACTCAATGAAGACTGTACGCGTTGATGCCTCTGCCTCGGACGCCAGAAAGTTTGATGTTCTTGTGGAGCCCATCCCTCTCAATTGAGCCAAGAAAAATGTGCTCGTTCCAAATTGTGTTTTGTCGATCAGTGATAGGCGATCGGCTTTATGGGTGTCGAACTATTCAAATTAACCTGTCATGCTACCCTGTGGAATGTGACTCGCCCTCTTCAAAAAAACGCGACCAGTTTTATTGCATCTTTAAGCGACGAGAGCGTAGATCCTATTCGTGCAACGTACCATACAGAAGCCAACTTTCTGAGTATGGTAAACAAGTCGCTATCATCAGAAAAACGTCAAGCTTTGGTAGAAGTCCTTGCTAAGCACGCTACTATATTTGACTTTGCGCAGAATAAAGAGCAAATAAGTGTACCCGAGTCGCGTACACGCCATAGAATTGACACAGAATCCGCTCACCCTATCCGGCAGAAACCGTACCGTGTCTCATCTGTGGAACGCAAGGTCATTGCTCAACAGGTAGAAGAGATGTTAAAGAAAAAGGTCATCCAAGAGTCGTGTAGCCCTTGGGCTGCCCCTGTGATTCTTATCCGAAAGAAGGACGGTACATGGCGATTCTGCGTACATTACAGGTGGCTCAACTCTGTCATTAAAAAGGATGTCTACCCGCTTCCCAGGACTGATGATGTCATCGATTGTTTACATTCGGCATCATACTTCTCCTCCGTGGATTTGAGATCTGGTTATTGGCAAATCCCCGTGCACCCGAATGACAAAGAGAAAACGGCCTTGATAACCCCAGATGGTCTATTTGAAATCAATGTAATGCCGTTTGGCCTATGCAATGCTCCAGCCACGTTTGAGCGCTTCATAGACTGTGTTACGTGGACTAAAGTGGGAAGTTTGTCTTTGCTACCTGGATGACATTATAATTTTTGGCCGTACATTCGATGACCACAACAATCGTCTAGACATTGTTCTCACCTGCCTTGAGAGAGCTAAGCTTACCCTGAAATCTAAGAAGTGTCTCTTTGGCAGCCGTGAGACTCTCGTTCTCGGTCACCTGGTGGACAAGCATGGCGTTCGACCCGACCCCGAGAAAGTCGCTGCAGTCAGCAGCTTCAAACAACCTCAGTCGGTACGAGAGTTGCGAAGATTTTTGGGCCTATGCTCCTACTTCCGTCGCTTCGTGCCCATGTTCGCCGACCTCGCTTACCCTTTGACGTTCCTACTCAACAAGAACGCACCTTTTCGGTGGTCACCAGAATGCGAGTCGTCTTTTTCGCAACTCAAGTTTGTCCTTACGTCAGGGCCCATACTTCGCCACTATGACCCATCTGCTGCCACAGAAGTTCATACCGACGCCAGTGGTGTAGGTATCGGCGCCGTCTTGGTCCAACGCCTTGGAGCTGCTGAACACGTCGTTGCCTATGCCAGTCGCTGTTTAAGTAAACCGGAGCGAAACTATACTGTCACAGAGCAGGAATGTCTCGCGGTCATATTCGCCGTGCACAAGTTTCGCCCTTATATCTATGGACGTCGATTCTCGATTGTCACGGACCACCATCCTTTATGATGGCTCACTGGAATACGGGACTCATCTGGTCGTCTTGCTCGTTGGGCGTTGCGATTGCAAGAACACGACTTTGAAGCCTGTTACAAGAGTGGTCGTTGTCAAGCCGACGCCAATTGTCTTTCACGACTTCCCCTTCCGACAACGGAGTGTGACGCTGACAACTTTGATGAATATTTAGCTGTAGTGGATACTCCGTTTCCTGACCTAACAACTTTTCGAGCAGAGCAACGCAATGACAACAGTCTCGCGTCTTTATTTATCTCCGGAACGAACGGTCAACGTGGTTTCCTCGTAAAGGATGGCGTTCTTTACAAAAAGAATTATTCCGGCGTAGGCCATCACTTACTTCTACTTGTGCCTACAAGTCTACGACAACACGTACTTCGAGCAATGCACGACAACCCAACACCTGGTCATATGAGTTTTTCTAGGACATTTTATCGCACGCAAGAACGCTTCTTCTGGCCGAAGATGCGTAAAAGTGTGACTGCATACGTTGCGAGCTGTATGCAGTCATACAGCTCGCAACGTATGCTGTATGACTACAGTACAGCATACGTTGCGTACAGAAACGTAGGAGGAATAAATGAGGAAGGACAGGTAGGTTAGTGCAAAGGGGGGAATTGCTACGATACTGAGGGGACGCGTGGAAGAATAGGAGAACGAGGTTGGCACGAGCGGTGATCGGCCAAATCCCTGGACTCGGGCAATTATCATTTCCTGTAAATAAAGGCATCTCACCGTAACAATATTATTGCCATTTCATATTTTATTTTTGGTTTTTCATTCCGTAGCTTACCTAAAATAACACCTAACAGTCTCAATATTGCAATCTTGGCCAATCCCCCAAAGTGGGTACGTGCCATTCATATAGGGAAACAAACAAACAAGCACAAGCAGGCGTTGTTGAGAGAGAGAGAGATAAAGATACAATGAAAGGCAGGGAGGTTAACCAGACGCACATCCGGTTTGCTACCCTGCACTGGGGAAGGGATAAAGGGGAGAAAAGAGGTTGCCGAGAGATGAGAAGGTACACACAATCACGAGCACACTCGGGAAGCACACACAGTCTACATTCGGTCGCTCAGGTTTGTTGACTTTAGGTAAATTAGCAGTGCTTTAGTTGCTTTCTGCGCAACAGAGGCAGATTCCCAAGGTCCTAGTATCTTCTGGACACAAAATGGTCCCGGGTCAAGTTGATTCAAAACCATCCGGAGCTGGCATCACTGTGTGTCGTAGCAAGCACAGCTGCACAGGACGTGTTCGATGGTCTCTTCAGCACCGCAGTAGCCGCATGTAGGAGTGTCTGCCATACCAATGCGAAAGGAGTACACCTTTGTAAATGCAACACCCAACCAAAGGCGGCATAACAGTGTCGCATCGGAGCGGGAAAGTTGTGATGGTAGCTTTAGCTTGAGCGAAGGATCCAGTTCATAAAATTGACACCTTTGGAAGCTGGTAGACGACCAGAACGTGCGTGTGAGATCTCGAGCCAGCAGGTAAAGTTGTCTTGCTGCATCATTCCTTGATAGAGGAATCGGGACTACACGGGTTCCTTCATGGGCTGAGCGGGCTGCATCATCGGCTAATTGATTTCCGGTAATACCGATATGTCCAGGCAGCCATTGATATATAATATCATGCCCTCGTGCTAGAGCTTCATGATGGCAATGTCTTATTTCTTGTACCAGTTGGTCATGGCTCCTCCTACGCATGGCAGACTGCAAACTCTGAAGCGCTGCCTTCGAATCACAGAATATGACCCATTTTCCTGGACGTTCTTGAGCGAGATATTGTAAAGCAGCCCTTATAGCAGCAAGCTCTGATGCCGTAGATGTAGTCATATGCGACAACTTAAACTCGTTCATGATGATACGGGGCGCGAAAAAAACGACACACAACAGAGAAGAAGTACACGGGACGACGCGCTACTAGCAACTGGAATATTTTATTCAGGAAACACCATTTATACCGCAGTGACATCAAATTTAACCCAACAAATCGACCAAAAACTAAAAATACATGCTCAGCATGCCTATAAGTAACGTTGCAGATAGGCTATCTCCCCTTCCTGCAGACTGATAGAGGGGTGGCTGATGCAATCATGCCCCTCCCTCTGGATAAAGAGGGCTTCTATAATCTCCCTCTCCGCTGAGCCCCTGTGCCTGTAGATTACAGTTGTCTGCTCAAATACCGGCTTACAGTTACCCTGATCGCATCCTCTGCAATGCATCGCCAGATGCGTGAACGGCCTTCCTATTAAAGAGCTGCTGTGCTCTCGCAACCGCACGTTGAGGCATCTACCAGTTTGCCCTATGTATGCCTTGCCGCACGACAGTGGTATTCTATATACAACACCACGTGCGCAAGGAACGAACTGCCTTACGTGCTTAATGGCACATCCTCTTTTTTCACACTGCTTTGGCCTACCTGTCTTCTTACCAACCGCTGAGCAGATGCGGCCCACCTTGTTTTCTGCGGAGAACACGAGATCCACCCCATACCTCGAAGTCACTCTCTTAAGGCCGTGCGAAAGCCAGTGGATATACGGGATTTTTGACACTCTTTTTCTTCCCTGCGGGACATTCGTGTCTAGGCCTGTCCCAGGCCGTTGCTTAATGGACTTTTTTATTTTTTCGCAAGCAGCAGCTAAGACACTATCAGGAAACGCCGCGTCTCTTAGTCTTTCCACCTGCGCGAAAAAACTTGTCTCCATAAGATGTGGGCATGATCTGTCCAACGCCGTTTTTAGGCACGTCATGGCAATGCCATTTTTTACTAGGCGAGGCCGCTTCTTGATTACAGCTCTGGGCACTCTCGCCTAGTAAAAAATGGCATTGCCATGACGTGCCTAAAAACGGCGTTGGACAGATCATGCCCACATCTTATGGAGACAAGTTTTTTCGCGCAGGTGGAAAGACTAAGAGACGCGGCGTTTCCTGATAGTGTCTTAGCTGCTGCTTGCGAAAAAATAAAAAAGTCCATTAAGCAACGGCCTGGGACAGGCCTAGACACGAATGTCCCGCAGGGAAGAAAAAGAGTGTCAAAAATCCCGTATATCCACTGGCTTTCGCACGGCCTTAAGAGAGTGGCTTCGAGGTATGGGGTGGATCTCGTGTTCTCCGCAGAAAACAAGGTGGGCCGCATCTGCTCAGCGGTTGGTAAGAAGACAGGTAGGCCAAAGCAGTGTGAAAAAAGAGGATGTGCCATTAAGCACGTAAGGCAGTTCGTTCCTTGCGCACGTGGTGTTGTATATAGAATACCACTGTCGTGCGGCAAGGCATACATAGGGCAAACTGGTAGATGCCACAACGTGCGGTTGCGAGAGCACAGCAGCTCTTTAATAGGAAGGCCGTTCACGCATCTGGCGATGCATTGCAGAGGATGCGATCAGGGTAACTGTAAGCCGGTATTTGAGCAGACAACTGTAATCTGCAGGCACAGGGGCTCAGCGGAGAGGGAGATTATAGAAGCCCTCTTTATCCAGAGGGAGGGGCATGATTGCATCAGCCACCCCTCTATCAGTCTGCAGGAAGGGGAAATAGCCTATCTGCAACGTTACTTATAGGCATGCTGAGCATGTATTTTTAGTTTTTGGTCGATTTGTTGGGTTAAATTTGATGTCACTGCGGTATAAATGGTGTTTCCTGAATAAAATATTCCAGTTGCTAGTAGCGCGTCGTCCCGTGTACTTCTTCTCTGTTGTGTGTCGTTTTTTTCGCGCCCCGTATCATCATGAACCAGCACCAACTCGCCCAACTTTTTACTTTACTGAACTTAAACTCGATTGTCATTGCTGCAGCCGGAATTACAGCGGCACCTGATGAGCTGCTGGACGAGACGGACCCATCAGTGTATATCTGCGTTCGGTCTAAGTACAACTCATGTAATAATTGCAGTGTTGCTTGGTTTAATGCTACTCTGGAGTGATTGCTTTTCTTTTTGATTCCCGGAATTTTTAGACGTACTTGCGGCTGGTCGAGGCACCACAAAGGACTTGCCATTCTCGCAGCTGGCGTATATCCTGATGGAATGCTGTTTAGGTGCTTGGCTATGACGTCTGAAAACGTAGCACGTAGTCTTCTGGAGGGTAGAGGGGCCAAGTGGTGGTCGGGGACACGGCTAGCATGTCGAATGTGCGTTCTGAGGCAATCCACAACTCTATATGTCCTGACCGGATGATCTTTGGCAAGCATGATTGTGGCATAAGTAGAAGTGCATCGGGGCAGTCCTAGGCAGATACGCAGTGCCTGACCCTGCAAACCCTCCAATGAATGAGTATTGGATTTGCAAGTGTTAGTCAGTACTGGCAAGCTGTAGCGCAATAGACGCAGAAATAGGGCCCTGTACAGCTGTAGCATGGAGGCCACAGGAGTTTGCCATGCTTTCCCGCACATGAATTTCATTATATGCACAATAAATAGCAACTTCTTCTTCAAGTACGCACAATGTGGGCTCCACGAAAGACTTCTGTCGATTATTATGCCCAGGAAACGATGCGTCCGTGCGTATTTGACACTCTGCCCATTGATGTAAACAGGGTATGGCGTCATTGGTTTGCGTGTAAACGTCATCAACGCGCACTTCACAGTTGATATAGTTAGGCCTTGTTTCTGAAGGTAGGCTGTTGTGAGGGTTGCTGCCCGCTGTATTCGTGCACGCACCTGAGGGCGAGTAACTGCAGCACTCCAGAGACAAATATCATCGGCGTATATGGATAGGCACACCGACTTTGGCAGAACCTTCACCAGACCAATGAGGGCCACATTGAACAATGTGGGGCTTAAAACACCTCCTTGAGGTACTCCGCAGTAGGTGTAATGTTGGGCAGTTGTACCCTCATATGTTTGTACAAACAAACACCTGCCAGTTGAATAATCTTTTATCCAATGAAACATTCGTCCACCAATGCCAATTGCTGCGAGAGTAGTGAGGATGGCATCATGAGCTACATTATCATATGCACCCTTCACGTCAAGAAAAAGTGCCACTGATATGCGCTTGCGACTTTTTTCTTGTTGAACAAATTTCGATAAGTCAAGCACACAGTCGATGGAGGAGCGGTTCCGACGAAAGCCTGCCATGCAAGAAGGGTATTTGGTGTATTGTTTCAAGTACCACTCGAGACGAAATAGAACCATTCTTTCCATCACTTTTCCGAGGCAGCTTGCGAGGGCAATAGGGCGATACGCTGTCAAGTCCAATGGTGATTTTCCCGATTTCAAAAGTGGTATTAATCGACTTATTTTCCATTCTCGGGGAACACTGTTGCTGAGCCAGGAGTTGTTGAAGCATCTTAAAAGTTCTTTTCTGGCTTTTTGTCCAAGGTGTCCCAACGCACTATAAGTAATACCATCAGGACCTGGCGATGACATGCGCTTAGAAGCGACTAAAGCACCTTCCAGTTCTTCCATGATGAATGGAATGTCCATTTCTGGTAATCGCGTCTCAGGAACGATCACGGCGTCGATGCTCTCGTTCCTAATATTCCCGGCAACTCTCGTGCAAAATTCTTCAGCCACCTCGAGTTCTGTTTTTCTATGATGGAGTGCCAAAGCTATAAAAGGGTGTCGTTGTTGCGGAGAAGAGCGAAGACCACGAACTGTTCTCCAGATATATGACAGTGGTTTACGAGGGTCTAGAGATTCGTAGAATTCTTTCCAGCTTTCGCTCTCCAGCTTGTAAATGCGTCGTTGAATCTTTTTCTGGAGCCGCCTTGCTTCCCTCAGATCGTAAATTGATCTTGTGCGTCTGTATCGTCGTTCAGCACGCCTTTGTATAGCTCGTAATCTTTCCAGTTTGATGTCAAACTGTGTTATTTTAGAGGAAAATGGTAATTTACATTTGCGTTGTTGGGAATGCCAGGTATGCAGACGCTGTGTTGCTTTGTCGCGGCTGCATTTCATTGGACGCGCGGAGTCTCTGTTTGATTGGACGATTGCAGTTTGTGACCTAATCAGGTAATGCGCTGGGCTCAGTTAAGTCAGTGGATGTGGCCACAGCCGCCATTGCCTACAGCCTAGACTACGGCAGAGATGACCCCTTCAAACCCGCATGCTCAGCAATGGCAACGTATAATAGTCTGCACGACGACCTGGGAAACTTTATGTATAGCGCCGGCGCCCATTGAAGCCATGCACATCTTCGATTCCATGACCACGACGCGCCCGCTGAACCGGATGGGTATCGCTAGCACCTATGGGCACTTGCCCAGACAGAACAACGAATTTTCGCTATACGTGCACGGAGGGCAGAGACGAAGTGCTAGTGCCAGGAGGTGCACAGCCTTTCCATCATGAGCCCGATGAGTGGGCCACCCAAGCCCTGACCTATCATACGAAAAAGCCTCTGCTGGCTATCTAAGCTGAGGTAAACCGAACTTTGGTTTGAGCGAGTTGTACAATGTTAGCTTGAAAAAAAATTGCCCGCAGCTTCCCTCGGGGGAACACTGAGGAGGATGCGGACCATATAATTGGTTAACGGGGTGTTAAAGTGCGACTTACTTGGGTCGATGGCTAAATTGGTTAACGTGGTTGTGAAATGGGGTGTTAAATTGCGACTTACTTGGGTCGATGGCTAAATTGTTTAACGTGGTTGTAGGAGGGGGTGTTAAATGAGTGAACACGTACACACGTATGCGAAAGGGCGGCGCTGGTCGAAGGGACGTCGAGCATTGTGTTTGTGGATTCGTTGGAATTCATTTCACCGCGACCTTGGACGTCGACGCGCCGTACCAACCAACCGACGAGCGGCAACTGAGCGAGCGAGCGCCGACCTTGAGTATATATACAGCACGACGGCGCATGCACTGTCAGCTGTTGAATGTTCTCGAAGCGCGACGCCACATGCGCGTCCACTGGAGAATCAGGAGAATTGTAGATGTCGAACGCGGTGTGTAGAGGAGGAAGGGTGCACAGATGGTGGAGGAGTGAAGCGCGCGTGGTGTGTAGAGGAGGAAGGGATGCACAGATGGTGGAAGAGTGGGCGACGGCGCGACGGCGCATGCGCGCGCGTCAGCTGTCGAATGTTCGAGAAGCGGTGCGGACGGCGCGGACGGCGTGGACGGCGCACTACAAGGCGCGAGTATAAGATGCTCCGCATCTAAAAGAACGTCCCAAAAAGCACGAAAACACAGAGAAACAGTACACATTCAGCGCTGTCTACTGTTTCTCTGTCCTCGTACTTTTTTCGCAGTTTTTTTTTCTCGGTCAAAAATGATGTAAAGCGATCTCTGTTGGGCCCAGAATGCAATATTCATTCTTATTCTGATTGGTAGGCCGTGACTGGCGAGCATCGTAACTGGGACAAGACTCGGGTCGGCCGTGGCGCTCAGGTCACCCACCCAAGTGCAGAGTGCCCCGCCAGCACCAGGAGAAATCGACGCGGAAGCCCTTGCTCGAAGGCTTAGAGAGCTTGGGCTCCAACAGCAGGGGCTAAAGAAATCCTGATTGTTTGTATGTTAAATTTTCATTCTGAACATTTTTCTATGCCTTTTCTTTAGTTAACACATTCTTGCAAAACAATATGTTGTGATTTAAATTATCAAGTGCGACCATTGTAGTTCGTTTAGTTCGTCAGTTCAAGTACGAAGACCTCACGGGGTGATGTCACCTTTTTGTGAGTACTGCTGTCTTGAAAAACTGCAGCAGAGTGTTTACAGTCTTTCTATTAAATATGTCAATAAATATTGTCCTTATTGTTTAAAATACATCAAGTACAGCATTCGAATTGTTAATACTCAAATGCTTGTTTATTTAATGTGAAAACTGGTTTGACACAACACTAACTGCTGTTTTTCTATTTGGTAGTTTTCTCATTGAAGTTGCTACCCATTGCCGTGAATGGAGAACTCCAGAATTATTTCCTCTTAAAATAAAGAAAAAAAGTGTAGTGATAAAACTTCCATTATGAGAACTGTTTATTTGATTTCAATCGAGGCTGACACAGATTTTTATCTAAAGCACCACAATGTGCGAAATGAGTCTCAATAGGGACCAAATGTTTTTTAAGTAGACTTTTCTTGTAAAATATAAAAATTTCAGCGGTTTTTAACGTAAATTCCGTGAAACTTCAATAATACATCCCCCGGTTTGGCGACGATATGCATATCACAACAAATTGGTTCTGTCCCGGCCAAATCTCCTTGAATTAATCTATTAAAAACCTTGATTATTTGGCAGAGTTTTACGCTGACCCCGCATCTTACGACGAATTTCAGTATCCATCAAAAGAAAAGCACCTTTACTTGAATTACATGTCGACCAAATATTTACGAGTGCAAAATATGAACTTGCCTACATCAAGGTGGACTACAGGAAAAGTAGTCATCATCTTCGAATGGAAAATTTTTTTCTCCCGGAAGTTCATGCACTTCTAGATACGCCTCAATCGCGTGCATACGTATCCGGGGTCGTTACCTAGTCAAGCTCTATTCATATAGAGCACGTTCAGCTGACCAAAAAGCTGATATTTTCACAATTTCGATACGTGGAAGCATTTCGAGGTCGACATACGGCTAATCTCCTGTCTCTGTCATACTCGCAGTCACTGGTTTCCCCACGCATAAGGGCACGACGCAGCTGCTCTCGCTGCAAAACCACTTTCACTTGACGTCAACGTTCATAACAGCGGGACACCACTAGTTGCACTTCACGATGCAACACAGCTCAGTCGCGCATATCTCAGTCGCGCACAAAAGCATAGTATACAAACATATTGTCTGTCACTATTTATGCGATAGCAATGACACTGCGTCTGACTATTCTGATAAGAAAATAACGTCATCGCTGTTTCGGTTTTGTTTCACGCGCAGGCAAATATTTCACTTTATTTATTGGTAGAAAGATACGCGTTGGATTTGATTGTTTTTAAGGCTGAAAATGAAGGTTCCTTCAGACCTCCTTGTACTTAATATTGTTGCTATTAACTACTACTGCCAACAAATATTTATTCTGCTCTCATTGCAGAGGCAGAAGGTTGTGCTGTGGGCTTATTCAGGCAGTCTGTAACCTTTTTTCGAGCAAGGGTGAGAGTCGCGGTCTATAATCTTAGTTTTTAGATCATACGACGCCCGGGTTATGCAAAGGTTTTGCGTGGTGCCCTAAAATTTTCATACTCGGGGTTCCACTGTATATCTTTCGTGAAGTAAGTAATTACTGCAATAATGGAAATAAGAATGCTAACACAGAACGTTCCGGTAAAATTCTTCTAGACGTACAAGGTGGTAAAATTGCGTTTATTAAAGTTCGAACAGGTTTCGCAAATGCCTTCGCTTTACATGTAAAGCAATTTTCTTGTTGAGAAAAGAAACAGTATTCTCTGAATGAATTTTCTCACAAACAACACTCGGATGAGTATCGGTAGAAACTTCCACGTGACGATATTTTTCTCGTGGACGTGTTTACCAGTAAGCTGTTATAATGGATGAAATTGACAATTTTTTTTGTTGCATTCGAGGTGATTTCCGAAAGCGCTGAGGCATTTAGCAAGAAATTTGGAATCTCTTTGCCTAAAGGACACCCTAATAATACTACTAATTGGTCTAGTTTGACTGTACCCTAATAACGTCAAGGTAATTTAATTCACAAGCATGTATTTATCAAGAGAATAGAAAATTAAGGTCAAACTTTAAATTTGAGGTTTTGTACCGAAATCTTTATGCATGACATCACAGATTTCTTAGCATGTTTCTCACATTTTGCGAACATTTTCTCAATGAAATTTCATGAAATTTGGCATGGTAACTCTACAGCCTATTCGGCAGACAATATCTTTCATTCTCCCCTTTAGGTTTATGTATGAACTAGTATATGCCGTCGAAATCTATGAAACTGAGGCAATTTTAAGGTGACGTCACGAGCTGCGTTTTTTTCGTGCATTTTTTTTGCTTTCCAAGCATTCTCTCACGGTAAGAGTTGTGTTTTCGGTATTGAAATACTGCTGTTTATGAACACTAGAAAAATCGGTTTTGTCTTTATATTGACCCAATGAATGATGCATGGTGTCATATTGGCATGACAGGTCTTTTGTATTATGTTATGAGTCTAACGCCGGAGTCAAGTGTACAAGCTAGGTGTATCTACGGGAAGCACACTTCAAATAAAGTGCTCTCTACCAAACATAAATGATGCAAGCCGATTGCCGCTTGCAGAAGAGTATGTCGCGGTCAAAGAGTATTTTGTGAACACACTTTGCTGCACCTCAACTGCATGCATTCCCACCGGTATAGACTTTAAATGCTTGTATAGAAAGCAGCAGTGGTATTCGTTTAGAAAAACAAAACTTACTGTTGTCATAATATTTCTATATCAAACAACCACATTTTTGCTCCGTTTTTGTTGCTTCTTCATCTGCATTTACGTAAAACACGCTCGCAGAGTGTAACAATTTTTTCTTTGCTTCGGAATTCCAAAAAAAATTTAAGCGCGTCTTGGCAGAGGCGAGACATCATAAAGTATTTATAGCCCAAGGTTTTAGTGACATCAGTGTTCGATGAAAGGGTCCTGGTTAGAGTGACGCGGAGTCCTTTGGCAGTTGATTCACTCAGGAACCCACCCTGCTTAGGTACAGCTTTTTTCCAAGTTGCTAAGAGCCCGTGGATAACATGCTTGTAGCTACGGACGATGAATTTTTCGGCGTCTTGAGCTTCGCACACAACGCAGTTCTTTTCCAGTGGTTTGTCAGCGCGAAGAATCGCACGCTCCCACGCCTTGCGCCGTTCGTCGTCGGTGGGAGCAGAGAAGAGAGACGCTTTCTATCCTTCTTTGCGAGCCTAAACATATCCCGCATTGCATCCAGGTGCAAAGCAGTGTGTTTGCTGTTTACCCATCACTGTGGCATGGTCACATCGGCACGTATTAATCTCTAACCATTCCAAATAGGCAAAGCGCAGACGTTGCGAATTGCGAGCACACGAGCAAGTCACTAAAAATGCCACGCTCGTGGCTGGGGAGCGCTCTCGACCAATCAAGGTGGCGACTTGCACGCCGCTGCATGGTGAAATGAAAGACCGGCACGCCTCCTTTGAAGGCGCGGCCGGGACGATGCTGACACCTCTCTGTCTAGCCACCATAGCCGCGCATATATTCACAGGGTAGCGCCCCCTGAGGGCGAAAATACTTAACATGAAACCAAAACCGGCACCATGAAGAAACCGAAACATCACATCCTCCCCCCTCCCCTAAAAAGAAAAGGACATGCGGCTATAATATCCTTATACCATGATTAATGGCGCATAAGCAACTTTTATAACCTTATACAATTTTAGCAGAATGTTATGACACATATAACTTCTGTATTTACAACCTTAACACTCCCAGGGGGAGATGATGATGCTGCTGGAATAGGGATAGAAAGCAATCGTGGAATCGAGACAGAGTATTGCGACTGGTTCTGCAAAGGCATTGAAGAGCGCAAGCGTAAAGGTGGTTCCCTTTCGGAATAGGCGATTACAAGTTTAGAATCATTCCAAACCAATCCCACTGGGATTCCACTGCCAACACAAATGTAAACAGACCCCTGTATTTGTGCTTTTACCTTCGAACACGTACTTTGACTCTATGGCCAACTTGAATGACTGAAGCTTTGGCTCCTCGTTTCTGATCGACATAATTCTTCACGTAGTTATGCCTATGAAAAACTCGCCTCCTTGTGGTATTTTCCGAAAATGACTGCAAAGCAGAAGGCAACGGCAGACCAGTTATGTCAACCGCTGTGCGAAGTTGACGATTATAAAACAACATCGCGGGAGACGATCCCATAGTTGCCTGAGCAGGAAAACGCTAAGTATTCAAGTACTCCGTAATTGCCTTCTTTAGAGGACATCGTTTTAGTTGGGCTAGTGTAATGTACTGTTTCAGGACCCCGTTGAACCATTCAGCCCGCCCATTCGCTTGAGGGCAGTAGTTTGAAGAATAGAAGTGTTGCATACCTCGTTTGGAAAGAAAAGTTTCAAACTGATGAGTCTTAAACTAGGGATCAGTGTCTGTTACTAAGCATGTTGAAAAATCTTCACGGCAGGAGACTGAAGTCAAGAAGGTGATGACTGCATCAGACGAAATGTCTCGAACGGAACAAACCTGAGGCCATTTGGAGTAATAGTCAATCAAAGTGACTGCAAAGCGACAATCTGAGGGAACATTTGAAAGAGGATCAATGATGTCCATGCCCAACTTCTCCGACGGTCTCTCAGGAAAATAAACTGGTTGTAGGGGTGCAAACACAGGTTTCGCTTATTTGTCGGCAGCCTGACAGATGCAACAGTTCCGAACCGCACTTTCTACTTGTTTGTCAAGGCACGGCCACCAATACCTGTCGCGAAGCAGCTGCTCTGTACAAATTAGGCCTTGTTGATCTCACGGGCTAACTGAATTATTGCCCCCTCCAAGTTTTTGGAACTGTAACACGTACGTTCCCCGCGAAAAATAAGCCCATCGACATAAGACAGTCCATCTTTAACTGCAAAGTAAGGTATAAGTACTGAAGTCAAATACTTCTTTGGAGGCCAACCCTCAGCAATGTATGGAATAAGCTTCTGGAAGGTACCATCATTAGCAGTAGCTGCCTGTAACTCGTCCTTATTTAAGCATGCAGCAACTCCAGAAATTATCTCTTCTTCTGGCGCCTGTGCTGGTGGAAGCTGGGCTGGCAGCCGAAATAATGCATCCACTACAATATTATCGGCACCTTTGAAATATTGTACAGAAAAGTTAAAACAGCCGGGTGCACCACTGGGAAAATCGCTAGGGGCGTCGCCGCACCGCGCCAGCTGACAGCAAAGTAGCGAAAGCCTGGTGGTTAGTCCATAATGTAAAATGCCGACCGCAAAGGTACACATGCCATTTTTTACCGCAAACAAGCAAGAGCTTCGCGCTTCCCTGCTGAATACCGGAGTTCCGCCGGGGACAATGTTCTAGATGCAAAAGCAACATTTAGCAGCTGATCTCCTCTCTGTTGTTGAAGCACTGCTCCAATGCCGACATTGGATGCAGCGGTATTAACCACCACCGTAATATTGTTATCAGTACTATTTATGACCGGGGGGTCAGCAAGTAGTTATTTAACCTGGTCGAAACTGGCATTGGCCTCAGCGGACCAGTTAAAACTCGGACCTTGCCGGAGCGTGCGGCGCAGAGGCTCAACAACACCAGCATAATGCGGTAGAAACTTTGAATAATATCCAACTAAACCCAAGAAAGGTTTGAGTGCTTTAACGTCATTAAGAACAGGGGCATCAAGAATGGCCGTGACCTTAAACTCAACCGGTGATAACCCGTGAGCACTTATAATAAGGCCTAAGAATGCAATTTCAGTGGCAGCAAATACGCAGTTGTCATTAAGCTTCATTCCACAGGAATCTATTTTCGACAAGACACCTTTCAAGTGCACATTATGCTCTTCCCGATTACGGTCCCAAACTAAAATGTCGTCTAAGTAACACACAACACCTGGGCACCCATTCAGTACATCGCTCATCATTTTTTTTGAAAATAGCTAGCGCAGATGCCAGCCCGAAGCACACTCTGCGAAAACTGTAAAGCCCTCCATGCGTTACAAAAGTAGTAAGGTCACAACTCTCCTCCGCTAACGCAACGGGACGGTATGTGGATGCAAGATCAAGTTTAGAAAAAAAAATTAGCACCTGTTAACTGTTGTAAAAGTTCTTTGATGTGAGGTAGAGAGAACCCGTTCACCACAATGGCCTTGTTCGACTCACGGTGATCGACGCACAGTCGAATAGAATTGTCCTTCTTGTGGACGACGACCATGAGAGATACCCAATTTGAAGCATCCACCCTCTCAATGATGCCACTCGAGTCTAGTCGTTGCAGCTCGTCGGCAACATCTTGCATCAGCAATAAGGGAAGACGACGCAATTTGGCCGCCACTGGCCAGACACGAGGTCGACGCTTGACAGGCTCAATGCAATTCCGGACGGTGCCGATGTCCGACGAAAACTGGTGGCGATACCGTGGTTGCGCATTCGCCGGAACCGCCGAGGAGTCGGCGAGAGAACATATGAGGGTCTCACCTATGATGATTATTTCTAGAGCTCGGATGGCATCTAACCCCAGGGCGAGGTGCCTTTGTCCGTGACTTAGAAGGGAACCGTGGTGCAGTTGCCGTTGTACGAGGCTGTTGCCTTAATATATTCATGATTATTTATGGCTTGCTCTGGGTAATTCTGTAAAACGAGGTGCAAAGGTAGCAACTTGTTATGCGAAAAGCTCCTCTTACAATGTTTAAGTCTTATAAATAATGCGAAAAATTTCTCTTACAAACTTAATGCACAGTGCCATGTCACATCACAGCTCATATCTTATTTAGGCATTAAGGTCTCAGAATCAAAACAATAAAAAAGTGTATTCCTTCACAAATGGCGTGAAATCATTAAAAGCACAAAAGATAGTGTGAAGATTTGACTAGAGCAAAATTATGAAACTTGATGTGCATGAAGACAGATACCTAACAGCACCTCAGGATGCACAAATAAAAGGAATACACAAATTCAAAATTTCACTAAATGAAATACTGCATCCTAATGACATCATTGTCCGATTTTCACGAGCAAAGTAACACGAGATCATTACTATGCACTTGAAGAACAGCTATATCACAAAAACACCCAATATTATTTCTAAAACATCGTTAACACAAACTGACGTACTGGTCCCAGCCCAGCCCTGTGCATTTATATGGGGGAGAACTCCTGATTATTCGACTGTGTCGGTGACCGTAACGGTTAATTCAAACTGAAAGTCCCTTCTTTTCATCACTCCTTGCAGAAATTGCCCAGAGTGAACAGAATATGTTCCAAATTGAAACCAAATAAATTCGGTAGAGATGAAACAGCAGCATCTCTCGGCAGATGAGAATTCGAATGCTACGATATTGCTCTTGAGCAAGCTTCAAAGAATGGTCATGGAGTCACGACAGTATAACCCCCCCCCCAAAAAAAAAATACGAAACTTACTGATTACTATTCTTTATTTACATTAACTCTGGCACGTAAAGAAAGAATTTTGGAGAAAAAAATAGCGTCAAATATTTGTACATTAAGGTTCACTGCTCACGTTGATGCATGTCGGTGCTCGTTTATGGCTGATCACTGACAGAGACATTCTGCTCACGGTTAAGCTCCATAACCTAAATTACGAAATTACCTATTCTCACAGACAACTTTTCTTGGAACTGAAGGGAAAGCTACGGGGTCGAAGCTTCTGCACACGTACTTCTACACGAAGTAGTCCGTTTCAGCACGCGTCTCGTAACTTTGTGAAAAGTGATGGCTGAGTGCAACCAGCGTTGCATAACCAACGCAGACGCCGCCTAGCGTCTGAGGGGCACGAAAAAGGCGGGATTTTTTTTCATGCGAGCAAAAGCGAAAAGTTACAACGTATAAGGTAAAATGAATACGAGTATCTGACTGGTACGTGCGACTATTAGTTTCTAAGATCTGCAAGTAGAATATCAAGGAGTATTTTCTCTATTTCAAATGGAAAATACGGAGAGAAATTTGGAACTACTCTGTTAGGTGGTAGGATACGCGCGATTTGGTTCTGTAGCCTTCGCTTACATGCCAAGATCAGTTCTCGACGAGTAAACCAGAAACGTGTAGTAGTGCCTAGTTCGCGATAACAAGTGCAGAGGTGGCTTCTTTCGGCTCTACCTGCGAAGTGAGGTGCGATGTCCGTTCATTCTAGCGCCCATCAGCTAAATCTACTTAATCTGAACAATGTTATTATCCTCTACGAGTTTCAATTGACAAGCTTTTACTGTACAGCAATTCAGTTACCATGCTTAGAGGGAAAACTAATCGACAATCTAGCGATGAAAATTAATGCACAATGCCACAAAACAACATGGCCCATATCTGAACAGCAAGAACACATGACTGAAACATAATAAAAATACATCACTTGATGAATGGTATGAAATGACTGAGCAGAAACGGAAAGGTCTTATAAATGATGAACTAGAACGAAATCACGACTACTCGGTGTGCATGAAGGCCGATATATAATAGCATTTCTAATCAGACATGACATAAGATGAGCACTCATAAATACAAATTTTCATAATATCAGACTATATTGTGCTGACATAAGCACCCATGAATAGGCCCGAAAATAGAGCTATGCCACAAAACAAAAAGCAAACATTGAGTTTTGTCTTCATTATGGTATTTTGGTTAATCAAGTACACACTGCAGACAAAGGTAGAGAAAGATTTTGGCTGCATCAAGGAAATAATTGTTGGTGGCTGTTGGAGCTGGTACAAGCCTGGCAAAAGCATTGCTTTTCCTCGGGTGCCTGCTTTATTCAGAGACAGCTATAGTGCAGCCACCCGTACTTGCAGTTTTTACCGTCACGTGCAAGCATCTTCCCTAGCTCCGGTCCTTGGAAATAGCAAAATGTGCCTGCTCTAGCGGAATTCATGCACTTTTGTCTGGTAAAATATTCTGCTAACAGCTCAGGCAAGACTGCCTCGATGAAAAAGTCAGACGCTGTCACATTTATTGTTCAAAGAACACTGTGTCTTACAATATCCTTTTCTCGTGCATAGTCAATGGGGTGTACGCAACTAAATCGCAATATGGATGCCTACAGTCTCGTATCGCAATGCACGTGACAGCCACTTTTTCGTCGAAGTTTATTGTCTTCATTTCTTTCTTTCAACCCCCCCCCCCTCTTTTTAATGGTACCATTCAACTATCGCTTAAGGTCCATCGTACTTACCGATACCCTGTTCAAGCGACCTTCGTGCGTGAGAAGTTTTCGCTAATTAGTTCAACTGACATTTGAGAGCACTCAAATCGCAGCATGTTAGTTGGCAATTACGTGGTGTTTTTTCATTTTGTGCACTTTAAACAGACTTTGAAAAAAAATTACCAGCGTAGTTATCTTAGCGTAAGTTGAAAATTTTGTTTTTTATGGATAAGAGCTGCAGGTCTTGTATTGAATTTTTTCTCTAGAGTGATTATCCAAAAAAGTTCAATAAGCAATTTTTGTTAACTAGAGTGCTTGGTTGATAAAGAAATATTTTGGTGTGCTAAATAAAGGTATGAACTATACTGTGCTAGCTGAAGACGCGTAGCACTAATTTAAATTTGTTTTATTGCTTGAAGCTTTTTAGCTGAAACACCCTGTGTAATGTCGCATAGTTTCCCTGAAAATTCAAACTTTTCTACATTGCCTTCAGTGTTTCTTGTGACATTGTTAGTGACCGACGGAAGCCAGTGGTAATTTTTTGTCTGAAATAAAGTCATGTTTGTCCCAATAACCAGGCCTTTAATGTAGCACTGTAATATGCATGCAATCCATCAATGAAAGCATTCTTCTGACCTTTTACATTCGTTTTTTATATCTTTTGGGCGTAAGAACGTGTGCGTACACGTGGTGAACGCAGTGTAGCAAAAAGCGCCGTGAGCCACTAAGCCTTCCTGACTAGACATCGACTGTTCCACATTTCATGGTGAACGGAATGAGAGAAAAAAAGTCATATGCGTATCAGGTGAGAGCGGCGGTACTGAACTAATTGCACAGATATGCGAGATTTCTACGACCTTTTTTCTATCTTTTGTAGTATACAGATAACAAATCTTTATATAAGTAGTTCAGTCACGCTACAGCAGTACGTAGCAGGTGGAACTCAAGCTAACCACGTACAAACAACACAGCAAAGGCTTGATTTAGTGCGAAAGCGTGAAGAGAGTCATCCAGGCCAAGCATTGATGAAAGGCTGAATGCGCTTTACTCGTGGGTAATGTTAACGTTGCATAGGCGTCGTTCACGGATTCAGTAGAGACGAGCATAGATATTATCAATAATCTGTAGTCTACGTATTTTAACCGCCGACAATTGGCTCAGACCGCACTCAACAAAATGCCACTGCGTGTATTTGTATACTCGCCGCCGACCACCTATCCACATTTGTGTGGGGATGGTGCTGCCACCTATTGCTCGATCTCGCCGCGAATACGGCAAGTTGCTTCGCTAACGCCTCATATGTCTTGTCATGACGTCCTGACAAGTTCTGACGAGCCCTCACGCCAGCCCTGACAACTTCTATCAAGCACAGAATGGTTTTAAAAATCTAATCACTGGTGTCATTGCTACTTTTGAACCGCTCAACTCTTATTTATAATGCAGAATGCAGCTTTCGCTAAACAGAACAGGTGATCCGCTCCATATTTTTCTCTCTTCCTCATTTTCCTTTGTTTCGTTATTGGGTGTTAGAGATCTGTAATATGGTCACGAAGCAGCTGAATTTCGGGCTGCTGTGGGTGGCAAGCACGGTTTCACTTTTATCACTCGCACTCCCTGCCTGCTGCTGGCTTCAGATATCACACCTAAAGCCATCCAGACAACAGTCGACATCTTATGCTCGTCCTCAAAAGGTACATACGTCCTCATCCGCTTGACAGCATGCTGATAATGTGCTCTGAACATTGTTTGTAGGAATATTCTTGAAATGTTCTCATGCGGAATGATTTAGGACTGCAACAGCTTTGCTCCGCATTAGGGGAAATTACAGAATTTTTTCAATGAAGGTCATTTGACTGCAGATTATTAAATAAAATATTGCCGTCGCACACGTTTTTTCTTATTTCTAATGAATACATATGTGAATCATCGAAGGGACCATAGAACACAATGCTTAGGTTTCATAAATAATGATTATGATGATCTGTGAGGTGTTTATAACTATTAAGAGTGTTCAGCCACAAAGGTGTTCCTTAGTCGGCATTAATTAGCGTACTCAGGTGTGGACTCCTGAAGAGTTCTGGTTTGCCTGTGCTTACACCAGACATCACTCTTAGTGGACAAAATTGGCAATATCCTTCAATGTTGAGAACTGAAGTCACATGTGACCGGATTGGAGATTATTGCTATTTCATAACAGCTTCATTCCCCTTGCATTTGATCATCTTTCAACTTATCCCCCGTGCAGGTGGGAATGGCAGTTTACGAAGTACATGCCTTTGTGTTTCACTTCTTTTCCTCTTTACACGATGTTCACCATACACTGGAGCCCCAGCAACTGCAATAGCTGAGGCAAGAGTGGCATGGGCTGAAAAAAATTGATCTTAAATTTTGCGAATTTTCAATCTGAATTCAAAATAGAATATCTATGACCAAACGTAATTTACTGAGCCGAATATTAAACCAATAATTCTTGCAAAAAAGACACTGAGTAGCGTTTTCTCTTTGTGATATAGCATATAGGTTTTGACTGCAGTGCATTTAATGACGACATAAAATAAAGGAATGAAATTTGATCAAAAATCGACTCGCCGCTGGTAAGAACCAAAGCTAAAATAATGGGATAATGCGTTAAATTAATCAGAATATATATCCAAGTGAAAAGAAGAAGTTAAGGGGAATTGCGATTTGAAAAAAAAAAAGTTGCCTTGATTTAAAGCCTAGAGAAGAAATTTTTTATTATATATATATATATATATATATATATATATATATATATATATATATATATATATAAAAGGATATATATATATCCTTTTATGTTATGCTGACTTCAAATATGTAATCAGTTTTCTAGTGAGTTGCACTGTTTTTGTTTTACGCCATGACGATGTGCAAAGTAGACTTCTTTTTGGACAAACTCTTTTTGCCACTAAGCTTTTATGGTTTTGAGCCGTTAATGACTCGTATTGCTCTTCGTTAACTATTTAATGCAAATAATTATGAAAAAAGTGGGCATAAAACATTTTACTAGACAAAAAAATTTAATGTGAGAACATTTTGAATCTTAAGCTCATTCTAACTGCTTGCCTTAGGTTTGTAAAAATTGTAGAGCCGATATAGAGTTTTGAAGAAAGTACTTGCACACTTCACATGTTAAAAAATGTGTGGGTAAGATTTAATTTCAATTTGCTATCTGAAGTACAAAAAACATGACTTCCGAACTGGAGAAGTTGTCCATAAATGGATCGCGAGAGAAATGTGTTATATAGGTATCACTGAAAGGTCATATATGAACAAACATATGATTTTTAAGATGATTCTTTTCCATCATGATGAGAGCTTGCAACCGTGGCTATTTTAATCATATGGCTATAGTGAAATCCTCATATGAAATGCATTCGCAAGCAGCCAGATGACTATTAGTAGCCAGCTTGTTCTTTTTAAAATCAATTTACACTTACTTCGAGGTAATTATTATATTCAGTTTTTAATATATTCATTTTATTTATATATTTAGTAGAGACGCTAAACTTGTGAAAGCAAATAAAAATAAACGGTATATCTTTGAAAAAACTTCAACTTTTTACTTGATTCTCCCTTTAACTGCACGTATGCAGAATAAGCTTTGCAACACCGAAAGACAATTTATGGTGCACAGTGCTCAACAGAAAAACATGGTGCGCTAGTATATGAAAGAAGAAGGGGGTACAGTCTATGAGCATGTTTTCCGTAAATCAGATGAAAACGCAACAAACAAGAGCAAAAATGTGGTTCTTTGTTACAGAAATATTATTAACAGTAAGTTGTATTTTTCTAAACAAAAGGCACTACTGCCTTCTCTACAAGCATTTCATGCCAATACCGGCAGGTATGCATGCAGCTGAGGGGAAACAAAGGGTGTTCACAGAAAGCATTCTGACCGCAACATACACTTCTGCAAGCGGCAATCAGCTTGCATCTTTTATGTTTGGTGGAGAGTACTATAATAGAAGTGTGCCTCCCGTATAGGTAAACCTAACTTGTCCACTTGACTCCAGCGTTACACTCATTACATATCACAAAGGACCTGCCATGTCATGACACCATGCATCATTCAATGGGACGATATCAAGACAAAACTGATCTTCAAAGTATTGATAAACAACAGTTTTGCAACAGTGAGGGCGCTTGGAAAGCGAAAAAAAATGCACGAAGAAAAACGTTGCATGGTAGTGACGCAACCTTAAAATTGCCGCACCAAATGCCGCGACTTCATAGCTTTCGATGCCGTGTACTGGTTCATATATAGATCTTAAAGGTAAGAATGAAGTACATTGTCCTCTTAAAAGACTGTAGAGTTATCATGCCAACTTTCAGGAAATTATATTGAAGAAATTTTGGCAACATGTGAGAAATACACTAAGACATCTGTGATGTAATGCGCAACGATTTCGGTATAATACCTACAAATGAAACTTTGACCCCTACTCTTGATAAGTACATGCTTGTGAAATTATTGACCTTACAGTTCTCAGGGTACAATCAATCAATTGAGGCCAACTGGTAGCTTTACTTGGATGTACTTTCGGCAAAAAGATTTCAAATTACTTGCCAAATGTCTGAGCCTTTTGGCGATCATCTCAAATGCAATAGAAATAATTGTGCCAACCTAAGGCATTGGAAACAGCTCACTGCTAAACACGTTCATGAGAAAAATTGTTTGTCAGAAATTTGAGTCAGAGAGCAGTGTTTCTTGTCTCAAGAAAATTGGTTTACATATAAAGCAAAGGCATTTACGAAAGCAGGTGGAACCTCAATGATGTTTTACTGCCCTGTACGTGTAAAAGAATATATATATATATATATATATATATATATATATATATATATATATATATATATATATATATATATATATATATATATATATATTATATATATATATATATATATATATATATATATATATATATATATATATATATATATATATATATATATATATATATATATATCATAGGTGACAGGTGTGACTTGGCGCAGAACTCGGTAAGGCCCAACGAATTGCGATAAAAGTTCTGAGACGATGATAATGGTGAGTAGCCGGCAGTTTCATGACCGGACGAGTTGTAGGCGAAGGTTACGAATGGAGGGGCAGTATCCCAATTGGTGTGGTCGTCAGAAACAACATAGCAAGCATGTCCGTCAGTGTGCGGTTGAGGCGCTCAGTAAGTAAGTTAGTCTGAGGATCGTAAGAAGTCGTAAAGTTGTGCCGCGAAGCACAGGATCTAAGGAGGTCGTCAAGCACACGAGACAGGAAGCAGCGGCCACGGTCCGTGAGTAGGTGAGAAGGAGCGCCATGCTGAAGGATGATGTCATAAAGTAGGAAATCTTCGACGTCCATTGCGAAGCCGGTCGGTAGGACTCCAGTAATTGCATACCGAGTGGCATAATCCGTAGCTACTGCTATCTATTTGTTTCCCGTTGCCGATGTTGGGAAGGGACTGAACAAATCCAAACCCACACGATGAAATGGCTCGGCTGGGACTTCAATAGATTGAAGGTGACCGGCAGGGAGAGACGTAGGCTTCTTCCGACGCTAGCACAGGTCACACGCTGCAACGTAGCGGCGAACGGAACGATAAAGGCCCTTCCAGAATACCCGTCGGCGGACGCGATAATAGGTTCTGGAGACACCTAAATGTCTAGCAGTTGGGGCGTTATGAAGTTCTTGCAAGATGTCCTTGCGCAGATGACGTGGGACGACGAGCAAAAGTTTGTCGGAGCTTACACGGGAAAGATCCAGCCCTGACAGCGTTGGGTTTTCGAACTGATTTTTTTATTATCGCGCTGCACGCGCCGCGTGGCCCAAATGCCAACTTCTTCCTCCTTGACGCGCAGCGTTTTGAGGCGCTACAGGGCTCCCCCCCCCCCCCCGCAGAGCGAGAGCCGTAGGAATCACCAGAGCAGTCGCCCAGTGGACATGCTTGGATGTTGGCATCCAGACTTTAGATTGAAACCCCACGGCCGCGAGAGCGGCGATATATGCAGGTTTCAGTCGATCAGCAGCCATGACGTCTTCACGGCTATTGATGTCCAGCGTGAACGTCTTAGGTGTACGATGGAGTACGCGGAATGGGCCATCATAGGCTGGTGTTAGTGGTGGCCGTATTTGGTCACGCCGAACGAAGACGTGACTGCAGTCATGCAGATCCTGACTGACGAAGACTGGGGGTGTCGGTCGGCAGGAATCACAAGAGCAAGGTCCCGAAACGTGGTGCGCAGCTCTCGAATGTACGTGGAGGCATCGTGAGTGGAAGGTGGCGATGATGGCTCGAAGAATTCTCCTGGAAGACGCAGGGAAATGCCATAGACTAGTTCGGCTGATGAGCAGCCGAGATCCACTTTCAATGCTGATCGGATGCCCAGAAGTACGAAGGGGAGGTGGTCGAGCCAACGCTCCCTTGGCTGGTGAGCAGTGAGGGCAGCTTTCAGTTGTCGATGAAGCCGTTCGACCATGCCATTGGCGGAAGGATGGTAGGCAGTTGTGTGGATCTGTCGAATGCCCAGGATATTGGCAAGTGCGGTGAAAAGGGCCCATTGAAACTGACGACCGCGATCAGTGGTGACGAGAGAAGGGCATCCAAAGCACGACACCCAGCCATTTGTGAAAGCCTTGGCAACTGTTGGTGCTGTAATGTCGGAAATGGGAAACGCTTCCGGCCATCTGGTGAAGCGATCCACACATGTCAGCAGGTAACAGGCTTCTTGCGATGACGGAAGAGGACCGACGATGTCGAGATGGACGTGAGAAAACCTTGCGTCTGGAGGCCGAAACTGGGATGTTGCCGTGACAGTGTGACGGTGAACTTTAACGCGCTGGCACTCAAGGCAGGTTCGCGCCCAGCGTCGGACATCAGCATTGATGCTTGGCCAAAGGAAACGAGATGTGACTAGCTTCTGGGTCGCACGAATACCAGGATGGCTCATGTTGTGCAATTGTCAAAAATTGCACGACGAAAAGCTGAAGGCACGAAGGGCCGAGGGACACCAGTAGACGTTTCGCACGTTATTATTGAGGTAGAAAATGGAAGCGGGTACTCTGTGAACGATAGAGACGTGGTAAAGAGCGAAGACGATGCAGCTCAGGATCGTTTCTTTGGGCAGCTGCTAGCTCTTCCATGTCTAGTGGTGGCTGGTTCGACAAGGCATCGATGCGGGATAGTGCATCAGCAGCAGCATTTTCCGGCCCATGTACGTGTCTGAGATCCACAGTGAACACGGAAATAAAGCATAGTTGGCGGATCTCCCGTGCAGTATAATTGCTGTGATTGCGATGGAAGGCAAACGTCAGGGGCTTGTGGTCTGTAACGACGTAAAAGTCCCGGCCCTCCAATAAATGACGAAAATCTTTGATGGCGAGGTATACCGCGAGGAGTTCTCGGGCAAATGTACTGTATTTTGTCTCTGGTGGCTTCAGTTTTTGCGAGAAAAACCCAAGGGGCTGCCAGCCGGATACGTGCTGCTCGAGAACAGCGCCAACTGCCACGCTTGATGCATCGGTGATGAGACGAATTGGGGCATCAGGGACGGGATGTATGAGCATGGTAGCGTCTGCCAGAGCCTTCTTGGCAGTGTCGAAGGCAGATGCAGCGTCCTTGGGCGACTCCAGTGGCGCAGCCGGGTCTTTCTTCTTAGCCAATAGGTCGGTCAAGGGCTTTAGGAATGTGGCGCACTTTGGAAGAAAGCGGCGATGGAAGTTTAGGAGGCCCAGAAATTCTCGGAGTCTCTTCAGTGAAGTCGGGGGTGGAAAGTCTTGAATAGCCTTCACTTTGCTGGCGAGTGGCTGGATACCTTTTGGAATGACAAGGTAACCTAGGAACTCTATTGAAGCGACGCCGAAGAGGCACTTATTGGGATTAATTTTGAAGCCGTAATCATCCAGGCGGTGGAACAGGGTGCACAGGTGGGCTTCATGTTCAGGGCTGGATGAGCTTGCTACAAGGAGGTCATCAAGGTAGGCAAATACGAAATCGAGACCTCGCGTGACCTCGTTGATAGTGCGCTGAAAGGTCTATGCAGAGTTGCGCAATCCAAAAGGCATCCTCACATATTCAAACAGACCGAATGGGGTGGTGATGGCCGTCTTAGGAATGTCAGCGGGTTCTACAGGAATCTGATGGTAAGCCTTCATTAAGTCAATCCTAGAGAAGATTGTGCACCCAGCCAAATTTGATGTGAAATCCTGTATGTGAGGAAGTGGATAGCGGTCTGGTAAGGTGTCGGCATTGAGAGCGCGGTAATCCCCACATGGTCTCCAGTCGCCAGGATCTTTCTTCGGCACCATGTGGAGTGGCGACGCCCAGTTGCTGGAGGAAGGCCGCACAATGCTGAGTTCAAGCATGTGCTCAAACTCACGGCGGGCGATGGTGAGGCGTTCTCCAGATAGTCGACGGGGTCGTGTAAAAACGGGAGGTCCTGTTGTCACAATGTGGTGAGTTATGGAATGCTTCACCGATGACTCTCTGGTGTGCGGCTTCGTGATGCTGGGAAAGTCGTCGAGTATTTTTGCATACGGCGAAGCAGGTGTGAGAGCTCGCAGTCCCATTGGAGAGGAAGTACAGAGTACACCGTTGATGGAGAGGCGGGTGTTGAGATCAATGAGGCGATGAGCATGCATGTCCACAGCAAGGTTGAAAAAACTAAGGAAGTCAGCTCCAATAACAGCTTGCGAGACGTCAGCGAGGATGAAACTTCAGCGGAACGTACGGCGTAGTCCAAGGTCAAGTGTAAAAGAGCGTTGGCCGTATGTGCGAATGGTGGAATTGTTGATCGCTTGCAGTGGGCAGGCCTGTTCCTTGCGACGGCGATCTGCACACGAGGCCGGGATGACGCTAACCTGGGCTTCTGTGTTGACTAGGAAGCAAGCACCAGTGATCTTATCAGAAACATAGAAAAGGCGGCATGACTTTCGACCAGTACCACTTGCCGCCGTCAGTGGCCGGTCATCGCATTTCCCGACCAGGAGCACGGGCGAGTGCACTTGCGAGCAGAAGCACCGAATCGGCGGCGGTACCAGCACACGGTTGAGGGTGAAACGTCCAGCGGCGCGTCGGGTGGCCGAAGTTCCGGAGAGTGTGGGGGCGTCGAGGAGCGACTGTGTATCTGGAACCTGGATGACGGTCGACGATGCGCTGGTAAAAAGTCATCGAGGCGCCTGACAAGGGCGTCCAAACGGTTCTCGATGCTCGCGAGCACCGGGTCTGCAGCGGTGGCCGGTGGCGGTGTGGTAACGGCGTTGAGGCTATGTGCCCGCGAGTAGTCCGCCACTCGGTCAGCCATTTCAACGAGTGTGTCTAGTGGGACATCTCCTGCAGCTACGAGGACCGGGACCATGCTCTGCGGTAAGCGCTGGAGGAACAACTCACGTAAGAGCTTCTCCTCTTGAGGGGCGGAGGGGCCGCCAAGGAGCTGGCGCATGCGGCGCAGGAGCTGTGATGGCCGACGGTCACCGAGTTCTGTAGCCGTGATGAGCTGTTGGAGTCTGCTGTGTTCGGACTCAGACTTGCGGGAAATGATAGCTGCCTTCAACGTGTCGTAGGGATGGCTCGGGTGCGGCGACGCTAAAATATCAGCTAAGTCGTCGGCTACGTCCGGAGGTAAGCAGGATACCAGATGCCAGTACCTGGTCTGTTGGCTGGTGATTTGCCGTAGACGGAAGTGCGCCTCGACCTGCAGAAACCATGTGCTGGGGCTGTTGGGCAAAATGGTGGCAGGTTGACATGTTGAATCGCAGCGACTGCAGCACCGCTAGGTCTCGCGTCTTCTTGGGCGTCAGGACCGGTAGGATTGGTGGCAGAGCCGGCGGGATCATGCGGGATGATTGGAGCTGTGTGTTCTTTATCGGGTCACCATTAACTGTCGGAGCTTACACGGGAAAGGTCCAGCCCTGATAGCGTTCGGTTTTTGAACTGATATTTTTATTATCGCGCTGCACGCGCCGCGTGGCCCAAATGCCAACTTCTTCCTCCTTGACGCGCAGCGCATTGAGGCGCTACAAGTTTCACGCCATCGGGCTGTAAGTTGCGGCGGTACACAACGTTGTCCTAACCAAAAAATAGGCTCGGTGAGGGGTCTTTATGGTCGGATTGACGATGGTCAATCATCGATAGCAGCGATGGATCTCGGCATTGTTCGTCGGCTATTTGCAGAAAATATGTAATGGCTAGGACGTTGGCATCAGCTTCTAACTCAGAGGAGTCAGGTGGATCAACAGGGTGTCAAGATAAGCAGTCGGCATCGCTGTGAAGCTTGCAAGACTTATACACTACAGAGAACGTGTGCACCTGCAATCGCAATGCCCATCGCCCGAGTATTCCTGTGGGATCTTTGAGGGTTGACCGCCAGCAAAGCGCATTGTGGTGTGTGATGACTGCGAACGTATGTTCATATAGGTGCGGACGCAATTTCGCAGTAGCCCAAATAGCCCAGATGAGAGCCAGACACTCTCGCTCAGTAATTTAATAGTTCCTTTTCGGCTGAGAAAGTAGGCAGCTGGCGTACGCTATGACGCGGTTTGTGCCTTTCTGCATTTGTGCGAGTATTGCCCCTATGCCATGGCCACTTGCGTCGGTGCGTAGCTCCGTTCGAGCAGCTGGGTCAAAATTAGCCAACACAGGTGGAGATGTGAGCGCAGAAATCAACGACGCAAAGGAATGTTCTTGGTCTTCACGCCAGGAAAAAGCCACGTTCTTTTTGAGGAGATCCGTGAGGGGCTAAGCATTTTCCTCGAAGTTGCTGACAAAGCGGCGGAATTACGAACAGAGTCCCAAAAAGCTGCGGACTTCTTGCGTGGAACATGGGACTGGAAACTCGTGCACCACGCGGACTTTATCAGGGTCGGGTCATACACCAGCAGCGTCAACAAAGTGGCCAAGTAGCTTTATCAGACGGTGCCCAAAGGTGCACTTAAACGCGTTAAGCTGGAAGCCAGCTCAGCGAAAATCGGTAAGGATGGCCGACAGATGTGGAAGATGGCTTTTGAAGGTTGGCGAGAAAACAATTACATCGTCTAAATAGCACAGGCACGTGGACCATTTAAAACCGCGAAGGAGGGAGTCCATCATGCGTTCAAAAGTTGCTGGCGAATTGCACAACTTAAATGCATGACTTTAAATTGATAAAGCCCGTCGGGTGTTACGAATGCCGTCTTCTCGCGGTCGCGGTCATCGACTGAAGTTTTCCATTATCCAGATCGTAGGTCCAGAAAGAAAAATACTTGGCACCATGAAGGCAGTCAAGCGCATCATCAATTTGAGGTAGAGGATAGACATTCTTCTTGGTTATTCGATTTATATGGCGATAGTCGACGCAGGCCCGCCAGGTATTGTCCTTCTTTTTAACAAGCAAAACAGGTGAAGCCCAAGGACTGGTTGAAGGCTCTATGACGTCTTTATTGAGCCTTTTCTCTACCTCCTTCTGGATTATTTGGCGTTCTGAATGAGACACACGGTAAGGACGCTTATGAAGGGGACCGGCGTCGCCAGTGTCGATACGGTGGGCTACGATGCTCATGCGGCCGTAGGAACGGTCGTTGATATCAAAAATGTCAAGGTAAGAAAATAGAAGACCACGGAGCGCTTCAACTTGCGACGACGACATGTCGTTTGATATCATTTTCTAGGAAAGTTTTATTCTGTGTGGCTGCCAGAGGTTCGGCTACGGTCTTGATATCTGTTCTGTTCTGTTTTAACTGTTTTGCTGTGGAGAGCTTTAGGTGCCTATTGCCTCAGCTACTCCATGTCACAAGCCCCGCCGCGGTGGTCTAGTGGCTAAGGTACTCGGCTGCTGACCCGCAAGGCGCGGGTTCGAATCCGGATTGTGGCGGCTGGATTACCGATGGAGGCGGAAATGTTGTAGGCCCGTGTGCTTAGATTTGGGTGCACGTTAAAGAGCCCCAGGTGGTCTAAATTTCCGGAGCCCTCCACTACGGCGTCTCTCGTAATCATATAGTGGTTTTGGGACGTTAAACCTCACATATCAATCAATCAATCAACTCCATATCACAAAGTTCTGCAGCGAAAAATAAAATAATAATACAGAACGGTACCCAAAAATAACAATACGGAAAAGAAAAAAAACATAATAGCACACTGAAATCAGTTCAAATATCTTGCCAATACACAGTTTTGTTCGCGCAGTTCACACAGTCATAAACTACTTGCACGCACCCCTTACTAATCTAGTGTCAGTATATACACGGCCACATCTTAAATAATACCCATCTCTGGCTGTCAGTCGTAGGCGCTCGTCCAGTCCGGTCTCCACTAAAAAGCCTGTCAAGAAGATTATTGCCTTTTTCTGGAGATGCATCTCAGGCCATGGTCCAAGTATTTTCTTTATTGTGAGGGGTCGTCTTTCCAAACATGCTAATTTGTTCTTTAATTTTTCTCTTTTATTCGCGTATTTAACGCACTCCAAAAGAATATGGCGAACATTTTCTTTTTGCATGACCAGAATGGCATTCCGGTGAGTTGGATCGATGCATCTTGTGCAGGAAGCTGTTTGTGTATGCTACTTCCAATCTAAATCGATGGAGCAATGTCTCTAGGTGTCGTGGGAGGTCTGTCGCTATGGAAAATTTTCTGTGTGAATACACTTCATAAAGTACCGTTTCTTTTGATTTAGGGCTCTCAAACCACTTCTCCATCAAACAATGGTTAGCTCCTTGCGATGTAAAATGTCGAATATCCACCCCAGACATAGGGATTGCGCAATCCCGTCCTTCCTTCAATGCTTTCTTCGCGAGACTATCAGCATCTTCATTTCCTTTTATTCCAATGTGGCTGGGTATCTATTGGAATACGATGTTGTGACCCTGCGATGAGGCATATTCCACAGTTTCTGCGATACATTGTGCTATTTTTCCGTTTTTGTAAGGTGATCTCATATTTCTGATTAGCTGAAGAGCAGGTTTGCTATCAGTGCGTATCACCCATTTTCGTGGCTAGGCATTCTCGCAGATAAGCTTAACTGCTTCAAATATAGCCACCAATTCTGCTGCCATCGATGAATATTTGTGCGATAATTTGTACATCTTATTTTTCTCAATTTTGGGTATAAAAACCGCACAGGCTGACGCTTCTTCTGTGCATGATCCGTCTGTATATATCTTCGTTTTTTCATTATGCATTACATGAAGCTGATGAAGCACCAACTGTTCCGATACTAGAGGTGCCATGTCTGCTTTCTTCTGTATGCTGTCTATTTCACGGATAACGTTGAGAAGTGGCAGCGTCCAAGGTGGTTTTGAAGGTTTCCATTGTTTAAATTTTGGTACAACTGCTTGAAATGATGATATAGTGTTCTGTAGTCTCGTTGCCGTCCGTTGTGTTAGTGCACCAGATAAAAAATGACTTTCATGTTGCGTGAAAATTCTAAATAAATTTCGGGATGTTTCTTTAGTTCGGAGTACTGCCAAAGGTGGCTCTCGAGCCTACGGATACACTGAAGCACTGGAAGTTGACCGTGGTAAACCCAGACATACCCTCAAGCTCCTTGCCAATAACAAGTGAAGTCTCCTTTCGGTGAAGGCTGGGAGTCCGTGCAGCAGAGGCAGTGAGTAAGTTACGATGGGGCGTATCCAGGCAACATATAGGGCTAATAATGACTCTGTAGTACCTCCCAATTTGGCCCCGCCGAGATGCCAGAGGATTCGAATGGCCTGATTGACTTTTTGTTCTAGGGACTGGACATGAGGCGACCATGTTAGTCCCCGGTCTAAAATTACTCCCAAAAATTTATGAGTTTTAACCATTTGAATAGGCTGATTTTGTAGAATAATCTGGAAATTTCCAGGTCTTTTTAATTTAAACGGAAGTATGGCTGTTTTAGCCAGACTCAGTGCCATACCTCTTTTTTTTAAACGGTCTACATAATCCAATCCTTCTTGTAGAGTTTGTTGTACATCCAAAAACGATGTACCAGACGTCCATATACTTATATCATCAGCATATACTGAACATCTGATGCTAGGTGGAAGATTATACGGGAGCTGCGCCATGACTGCATTAAAGAGAGTAGGGCTTAGCACGCTGCCCTGTGGCACTCCTTGCTTGACGACATGTTCTGACGTTGGGCCCTCCTGCGTGACTACAAAAATTTTCCGGTGCTTCAGGAAGTCAGCGATCCAACGCAGTATCTTGCCATTGAATCCCTGTAACGCCAGGCCTTCCAGAACGTGAACATTACTCACTGTGTCGTATGCTCGGTGGACATCAAGGAATACAGCGACAGTGATGTTTCCTTGCATTCGTTGGTTTTCCACATCTGTGACCAAATCCAGAATGCAGTCCATTGTGCATCTACCTCTTCTGAAGCCGGCTATGCTTTCTGGTAGTAGTTTTTTTATGTCTTGTCACCATAAAATTCGTTCATTGATCATTTTTTATCACTTTTGAAAAACAACTTGTCAAACTAACCGGCCTAAACGAGTCCAACTGCATAGGGCTCTTTCCTGGCTTTAGCAACGGTACTACTTGTAATATCTTCCAACTTTCCGGAACTTTTTCTTCTTGCCAACTTTTATTATAGATGTCCAACAGGTGTAATTTTCCTTTTTTGCAGAAATTAGCAGGAGCAGCGTATGTATCTCCATCTGTTCCTGGTGAACTTGTTCGTTTTACTGAAAACCGCACATATTGGAGCTCTTCTGGTGTGAAGCTGTCATCCAGATCTGATGAACTGATCGCATAGAACTTTGTCACAACCGCCGAAGCTGATTCTGCTGAGGATTTATATTCGCTAGTTTGGGCGGTCTCTCCATTTCTCAGTATAAGATCGCAAAATTCTTCGGCAATCACACGTTCGCTAACTCCTCGAGACAGCGCTAGAACCTGTAGTGGTCTCGAGTGGACTACTGGCTGTCGGAGGGCGCGTACCATGTTCCACAGTTGAGGCGCCGAGGTAAATGGAGAAAGTGAGACACATAAATCTTGCCACCTTTTGGTTGAAAGCTTCTGCAGTTGGTTATGCACTGCAGAATGTACTTTCTGTGCAACCTTGAAATCTTCTAAATTACCCGACCTGCGATATCTTCTTTCAGATCGGCGTCGTATTGCCCGAAGTCTCTCATACTCAGCGTCAACACACGAATACCCATCTGGATTGGGTACTGCACGAGTTGCTTTTGTTAGAAAATGTTTTATCTTCGATACATACGTTTCTGCGTCAGAACAAGGTTCAAGATTTTGTCTCTGTAGTTCTCGAAAGATTGCCCCATTTGTAAGTCTCGTTGTGCGGTTATTTCTCGTTTTCTTCAACTTTGGGTAATATATGAATACTGGCAAGTAGCCACTTCCTCTTGTATCAGCGTCTGCAGTCCAGTCTGCTCCAGCCGCTAATTCACAGGAGCACACAGTGATTTCTAGTACGCTGTAGTAGTTATGTTCCTGTAGAAACGTCGGAGAACCATCAATTAGTATAGTGTAACCATAATCTTCGCATATTTTTACTATAGCAGATCCCCTTACACTACAACGCTCACTACACCACAATTCCTGGTGCGCGTTAAAATCACCACATATAATTATAGGATCATGGTCAGATCTACACACTGCAGCCAACTCTTCGTATGAAACGTTTGCTTGAGGGTGCACGTAAACACTAACTACAGTTACAGTAATGTTACCAAACTTCACCTTGCATCTAACAAATTCCGCCGCATCTGCTTTTGAAGTAGCCACAAGTGTCGACGGAATATCGCGTCTCACACACACCATCATTCTGCTTTTTGCAGGAGGACGTTCTGCTTGGTACACCAAATAATTGGACAAGCGAAAGTTAGTGGATACTCTTGTTTCGGAAATACACAAAATCGAAAACCCGTGCTGAGCGACGAATTTTCTAAAATATCCACTCTTATTCTGCAAACAGTTGCAGTTCCACTGGAATATTGCACTTCTTCTGTACCAGTTAGATAGTCCGGTAGCCATGATTACTACAAGAGAAGATGCTCAACATCAAGCAGCAATTTCACTTCTGGTAAAGAACCTGCTTGCGGCAGGAATCGTAGAATTGCTTTAAGAGCCGCAAAGATTATTGGCAAAATGACTTGCTCGTTTCCGGCTGTCTCCGCCGAGATCACATTTCTTGAAGAATTTTTCCTCAGCAAGTTGCTGTGAACCTTCCCTTTGGTAGTCAGTGGCTCCTTTGCTGTGTCTGGCCCAGAAAAAAGTTCCACTTCAGCCTGTTCCTGGGCCCGAACTTCTTTGCCAACGTGAGGTTTTGGTGCTGAGTGCTTCAATACTTCCGAGTAAAAGTCGTGGCGCCACTGTTTTGCATTCATTTGTGCCATAGGAACATCTTCGACTATATCCGCACTGGGTGCTGGACCTCTTTGTATCTTATGGTACCCTCTTACAATTCTCTCTCTTTGTGCCGCTGATGCCAAACGGTTTCGAGAGCAGCCTGAGAATGACGCCGGATGTGGTCCAGCACAGTTGGCACACTTAGGTTGACGCTTCGAGGTGCATTCTTTGTAATCATGTGCGCCCGCACATACCTTGCATCTCTTGATTCCCCTGCAAGTCTTAGCCTTATGCCCATATCTCTGGCAGTTGTAACACCTTACCACCGGCTCAATGTATTCCTCGACATTGTGAACCGTAAAGCCGAGAGCAATTCTTTTTGAATATAGCAAGTCAAGTCTAAGCTGGAGTATTACATTACGTACGGGCGGCATTGTGGCACTTCCATCATCATTTCTTGCCCATGTCTTTTGTCGTGTGACTGAGATTACTTCAGCATCTTTAAGATATTCCAGTAGGTCATAATCACTGTATTCGAGTGGAACATCTATTATCTTTGCTAGGGTCTTCATGTAAGACTGAGGTATCATCACATGTACAGGCAATCCAGCCAGACTCTTGATCAGCAGCAACTTGTTTGCCGAGTACAAAGACCGTACTCCAACACAAAAACTTCCGTCTCTGTTGATTCTTGATGAAGTCACTTTCTAATTGATAGCAGAGATTATCTCAGATGCCATGCGATTGGGATTCACCTTCCAGAAGGAGTCCTCGGCAGTGATTGGTCTGAACACCACCGGTATCCCCGTAGCTCGGTTCTTGTGATGGGTGACCACCGTGTAAGCTCCCTCGTCTTCCTTGGATGCTTCTATATTCATCTGTGTCATGTCATTAAGGGAGTACGTCGATGTAGCGTCATCGTTGTCAACCTCTTCTTCCTCCTCTGTACGCCTCTTCTTACACTGCGAGGCTTCGCTGTTCTCTGTATGAGACGTCGATGTTGTTGCTGAGCCTGCAGCAACTTGAAGTCGAACGGGATAAATAAGTGGTGGTCCGCTTGGCGCTAGCCACATCTCGTTGTCCCCCATACCCTGGCTTTGCCAGGTATGAGGCACGGGCCCGCTAAGGGGCAATTCTGATCGCGATGCATAGTGAAACTCCGACTCACCGATGTTTAGCTGCCACTCTGGAGACAGGCCACCCACCGCACACAATGTAAAAAGATCCCGAACTCAATATAATAACTGAATTGAGAGAGCGAAATGAAGCTACGGGCTTCTTCCATATCAGGAGTGAGAGACTAAATTGTACATTGCTCCAGAGTGGAGAGTTCTGCTAAGGCAATACCTTGAGGAATGACCTGGGTCAACCCGAATAAGTTGAGGACAGGGGGAAGCGTCTTGTCGCTAATCTTGACTGTATAGTGTGAGGAAGTATGATGTTCCGGAAAGGGTCAGGTCAATTAGTGGGGCTGAGAAGTAGTGGCCATCAGGAACAGGTGGGAACGGCAACATAGAAAGGTACACAGCGGCCTGAGGCGGTAATCGTAGACACCCCACGGACCGTAGCCGTGTGCGAGCTGCAGGAGGAACATCAGAGTACAAAGGCAACACTAGCTGTAAAGTGCTGGTTGAACAATCAATGAGGGCTGAATGCGCAGTCAAGAAGTCAATGCCGAAAATCACGTCGTGTGGGCAAGCGTGTAAAACGGCGAAGAGGACTGAAGTGTGAAGGCCGGCAACAGTGACGCGGGCAGTGCACATACCAAGAACTGATGTTCGGCTGCCGTCGGCTACTCGCACAGTCGAAGACATGGCAGGGGTAAGAACTTTTTTTCAGGCGGGATCAAAGACGTGAACTCAAAACGGATGCGTGGGCATCAGTGTCAATTAGAGCTGTAACATTCAGGCCATCGATAATAACACCAAGCAAAGTTCGTCTGGAATGAGTGGTTGGTAGAGGTTTTTCCGTCCGAGTTGTGAATGCAGCGCCACCTCCAGGAGCCGCATCTGTTAGTTTCTCGAGAACTGCTTCCTTTTTCATCCCCCTTCCCCCTACCCACAAGAGAGGCTTGGGAGGAGTTCCTGCTCGGCTGCTCCACCCGGGACGCTCAGTGCTCCCTGCTGGCCCGCGTCGAGCAGCGATGACCTCCAGTGGACTTCTGAAGTAAAAAGACCACCCAAGTGCATTTGTAGTGCAACTCCCTGTGCTTTTCCTAATAAATGTTTTCCACCACCACCACCACCACCACCAGAATACGCCGGTGACGGTGAGCGACGGCGTTGATAGAAGCGGAGCTGGTGACCGTGAGGCGACGGCGAGCGGCTGGACCGGGTTCCCTGGGCGATGACATCGGCGTAGGATGGTTTGGAGTGTTGCGTAGAACGGCTAGGTGGCAGGTCCTGAAAGTTTTCATCGGAAAAACGAGGTGGTGAATACTGCCCACGATTCTGTCGGTGGTCGTCTAGAAAACGTTGCCGGAAAGGCCATCTGTTGCGGCAGTGGCGGAAAATGTGACCAACGCGATGACAAAAAAAGCATATCGGGCGATCATCTTGTGTGCGCCACTCAGATAGATTTCGGCAGCGTGATGAGAACCACGGGACCGACGCGGCAGCTCAACAAGTGGGGTGGCGTGGTAGTGAGCGTTAGGATTTATGGGATGCGGTGTGTGGCTGGGGTTTTAGGGAAATAAGACGCCCATGTTGGCAAACTCTTGTTGCACAACAGCCTGAATAAGAGATATTGGGGCGAGTTGTCAGGCACAGGGGGTTGATGAGCGGAAGCAGTCATGGCTTCTAGCTCCTGGCGGACAATTCTTGTGATGTTTGGAGGATTGACGAATGGACGTGGCACCACAGGATCCTCGCAGGAAGAAGTCGCAGCGTTGTTCGGGAGTCGGGAAAAACGTTGCGTGATTCTTCTGCTTTTGGCTTGTTCGAACCGCCGACATTTATTTACAATTGAGTCAATGGTGGTACAGTTCCTACATACCAGAATGTTGAAGGCATCGTTGGCTATGCCTTTAAACACATCGCCTACCTTGTCTAGTTCGGTCATGTCTTTGTCGGCCTTCCGACACAAGGCAAGCAGGTCTTGGTGTAGGTGGCGTACGACTCGGTGGAAGATTTAGCTCGTGACGCGAGTTCCTGCCTGGCTGACATTTGTCGAGCAACTGACCAGCCGAACAACTCACGGAGCTTCTGCTTGCACACGCCCCAGCTCGTCAGGTCTTCCTCGTGCGTCTCGTACCAGGCGCGTGCAGAACATCGCACGTAAAAGATGATGTTGGCCAGCATAAGCGTCTCATTCCACCTGTATTGTTTGCTGACGCGCTCGTATAAGGCGAGCCACTCGTCAACGTCTGTTGTGTCAGTGCCGCAAAATGTACCTGGATCGAGAAGATGGGAAGGGATCACAGGTGACGGAGCAGGCGTAGACTGAACGGACGGCGCACTGCCTTCAGGACGTCCCCTGCGGAGATCCAGAGTCGGAATGTTACCCAGCACCTCCACCAAAAATATGTAACGGGGAGTATTTAACAAGTGAACGCCGGGTGGGTGAACTCTGCACACAGGTATATGCAAGGATGCAGGAAAAGAGGGCAGTTCAGACACAGCCCCACGACAACAGCGTCGTCTTCATCCCGTCTGCGTCGTTTCTGCACCCGTGCCTGTGGTACCTTTCTATACCCGTGACTATATATATATATATATATATATATATATATATATATATATATATATATATATATATATATATATATATATATATATATATATATATATATATATATATATATATATATATATATATTTATATATATATCGGCTAACGAGTGCGCGGTGGGTTAGCCCCCCCCCCTTCACTCGTGAAAGAGTTGGTACGCCACTGTTGCTATTGGTCTTATATGCTCGATATCATATTCAGCCCCCTGTTTTTTAAGCATTGGTATGATTTTAGCAATCTCCCACTCATCAGCTATATCCATACCTTTTAAGGGAGTAGTTTATTAGGCTTAACAGATCCTTGGGGAATTCCTGGTATGTTAAATTTATCATTGAGCTTATAATTCCATCAAGCCCTGGTGCTGAGTTTGCTGACCTTAACATAACGCGATCTAACTTGGAAATCGATACTGCTGTCTACTCAAAAATAGCTGGTGGGTAAACCAAGGTAACCACGGATATGCGGAAGGCACACGATGAGACGTACATTTCGGATATTGCGGACATCCGTCAAAGTCAACGAATGTATATTGTACGTCTGATGGACGTACATCACATGTACCTTTAAATATATATATATATATATATATATATATATATATATATATATATATATGTATATATATATATATATATATATATATATATATATATATATATATATATATATATATATATATATATAGGTATGGGATATGGCACAACGGGAGCGTTGTCAACAAGGATAAATATATTTATTTCCCAACAGTTTCGGGAGGGGTCCTCCCTTCATCAGGGGATGAGTTATACTGACATGAATTTCCAAACTTCATTGCTGCCGCGTCCCTCTCGCCTTTAAACATGTTTGCGAAAGTGAGAGGGAACTAGAAAAAAAAGGGGGGGGGGAGAAAAAAAAGAAAAAGAATGAAAAAAAGGAAATTAAAAAAGAGGAAGAACCACTGTCAACACTTAGAACGAAACCAACTGTCCGTGTACGTCCACATACGTTTCTTATCACGTGCTGTTCAGTTCTCGACGTGTGTCGGGCCACCCAAGATTGTCGTCGCGGTGCCAGGAGGGTCCGTGACGGCGTGCGTAAAGAAAGGGTTTCCCCGTAATGGGTTGGTCGGCATGCGGCGTGCGTAAAGGAAGGGTCTCCCGTTAATGGGTCGGACGGCTCTTTTTACCTTTAATCTTCGTCCGTTTCCCTTCAATGGTCATCAAGTGGTAGGCGAACGAAAACACTTTGTATGTGCTTGTGGAGAAAGGAAGAAAAGAAAAAATGAATGAAGAAAAAACGAAAACAAGAATGGACAGTGTACACGTACGAGTCAGTCAGAAAAAGCATGGTCTCCCGCTATCAATCTTTGTCACCAATTTCCTCCTGGCTTACTTCTCGGAGGCAGTTGAGTTTACCGGGGTCCTCGTTGATGCCGGCTACTAATGTTCGAAATTTGAAAATAAAATATGCCTCCCGCTGTTCGCGCTCGCGTCTGTTTGAGAAACCGGACTGCAAAAGAGTTACGCTGATATTTTCAAAACTGTGGTTTGGCAGGCGCAGATGTCTAGATAAAGGTAGCTTCGGCAGTGAAGTGGCGTGGTACCGGTGATTATTGAACCGCAGCCGAAATGGCGTGCCTGTTTGGCCGATATATTCTTGTCCGCAGATGTTGCAATGTAGCATGTATATTACGTTACTGGAGTCACAATTAAGGCTTTCAGTTATGCAGACTCTGAAATCCGAGAAGTTCGCTTTGGATTCACGTGTTGTGACCTTCTGTGGGCATACCTTGCATCGAGTTTTTCCGCAGGCATGGCACCCTGATTGAAATTTGGGGGTGGTTGTTTTTGCTCTAACAAGAATGTCCTTCAGATTTTTATCCCGGTGGTACACCACGTGAGGTGGCTTCGCGAAGATAGAAGTTAGTCGTTAGCTTTGCCTGATTATGTTGAAATGGCGGGACAGTATGTTGTTGATTCGTGGCGCTGATGAGGAATAAGTTAGTACAAGGTTCGTTTGGGAAGTCGTTTTAGATACACTGTTTGGTCCCTTAATAATATCATTCCTGTTCACGTTACTTGCACGTAGTATGGCATCGTGAATAATGTCATCCGGATAATTTTGTTTCAATAAAGAATGCTTTAGGTGTTCCGCGTGCCTGTCAAATTCCCGCATATCGGTGCATATTCTTCGGTACCGGTAGGCCTGAGAATATGGAATACCCGTTTTGCAATGCTTTGGGTGGCTGCTGTTGAAATGTAGGTACATTTGACGGTCTGTAGGCTTTTTGTAAAAGTTTGTTGACAAGCGGTCATTTTCGACCGTGACAGTGACGTCCAAAAAGTTAATGCTAGTTTTGGAAATTTTGTGCGTGAATTTTATTGACGGGTGGCACTTGTTAAAATCCTCTATGAAGCGGAAAAGACTTCCCTCATCATGGTTTCATATCATAAAAATATTGTCTAAGTATCTTCTGTAGTAGAAAGGTTTCAAGGTGCGTCCCTCAATGAATGGGATTTCAAGTGAAGCCATAAAGGTGCTCGCGAAGTTTGGGGCCATTTTCGTGCCCATCGCAGTGCCACTGACCTGAAGGAAATGCTTGCCATTGAACTCAAAATAGTTATAATTTAGTACAAGTTCAAGAAGTGTAAACAGTACCTCGCCACTTACACTAGTTGATGAGTCAGATTTTACATATTCAGAAACCATAGCCGCTATTCCGTCATGGTGGGGTATGTTGGTGTACAGTGAGCAGACGTCCATGGTCACCAGAAAACTGCCGCCTGGGATGTCAAGACTTGAAGTTTCGCAGATGAAGTGGTTTGTGTCCTTTAGGTAATAGGGAAAATTTGGGGGGATGTTTTTTATTAAGGAATTTGTGAATTCTGATATATTTTCTGTTGATGTGCTGTTACTGGATACTATCGGACGTCCCGGATTACCTGCCTTGTGTATTTTGGGGAGCAAATAGAATCGACCGGGAACAGAATGGGCCGGTAACATTGCTTTTAACATTTTGCCGGTAATTTTCTCGTCCCGGCGGAGATTGGTTAGGGTTACTTTTATCTCCCTTTCAAATTCGGGAGTCGGGTCAGTTGGAAGTTCTTTGTAGAATTTTGTGTCCGATAGCTGTCGTTCCCCTTCCTTTAAGTAGTCCGACGTGTTTAGAATTACTATGCAGCCCCCTTTATCAGCCGGTTTTTTCTGACTGACTCGTGCTATCCATTCTTGTTTTCGTTTTTTCTTCATTCATTTTTTCTTTTCTTCCTTTCTCCACATGCACATACAAAGTGTTTTCTTTCGCCTACCACTTGATGACCATTGAAGGGAAACGGACGAAGATTAAAGGTAAAAGCAGCCGTCCGACCCATTAACGGGAGACCCTTCCTTTACGCACGCCGCATGCCGACCGACCCATTACGGGGAAATCCTTTCTTTACGCACGCTGTCACGGACCCTCCCGGCACCACGGCGACAATCTTGGGTGGCCCGACACACGTCGAGAACTGAACAGCACGTGATAAGAAACGTATGTGGACGTACACGGACAGTTGGTTTCGTTCTCAGTGTTGACAGTGGTTCTTCCTCTTTTTTACTTTCTTTCTTTTCATTCTTTTTCTTTTTTTTCTCCCCCCCTTTTTTTCTAGTTCCCTCTTACTTTCGCAAACATGTTTCAAGGCGAGAGTGACCCGGCAGCAACGAATTTTGGAAATTCATGTCAGTATAACTCATCCCCAAATGAAGGGAGGACGCCTCCCGAAACTGTTGGGAAATAAATATATTTATCCTTGTTGACAACGCTCCCGTTGTGGTTGTGCCATATCCCATACCTTCGCAAAGACTAACTGGCCCATTGAATTATTACTCCCACTATATATATATATATATATATATATATATATATATATATATATATATATATATATATATATATATATATATATATATATATATATATATATATATATATATATATATATATATATATATATATATATATATATATATATATATATATATATATATATATATATATATATATATATATATATATATATATATATATATATATATATATATATATACATGTATTGTTACGGAAAGCTGTTACGGTTGTGATGGTTTTATTTACACTGAAAAATGTCAGCGCTCTACCGTCACTGCCGAATCACCATCCCTCGAGAGTGTCTGATCTCTTCTTCCTTGCTCTTTCAGTCCGCGTTACATTTCCCTCCGGGCCATACGAAGTTCACCGAGCGAGTAGAAGCGATCGGTTGTTGTAGGGCTTCAATCGGGCAATGTGCACAATTTGCGTCATGCGCGAACGCCGGTTCTGAGCTGTCACTTTCGCTAAAGCGTAAGTGATGTCACTTAGGCACTGAGTAATGAAGAATGTTCCTGAGTACTTAGAAAGAAAGTTCTGGCAAAGTCTCTTCTTTCGAACGGGCGTCCACTGCCAGACCAAATCACCTGTAGCAAGCGTCACGGGCGGGTGTTTTGCGTCGTAATGGTCTTTCGCGCGAGCGTGGGCGGAAAGAGTTCGGAGCCGAGCAAGTCGGCGAGCTACTTCGGCGCGACGCAGTCTGCGCGACAGTGGCGCTTTCGTTTGTCGAAAAAGGAAGTGTGGTGTCAAGGAAACTTTGGGGATGACGAGCTTAGAGAAGAAAGAAAGGTGTATAACCCGTGACTTCATGTTTCGCGGTATTAAAGGCGTATGTAACAAAAGGTAATGCGGCATCCCAGTTCTTGTGATCCGCTGCGACGAACATTGAAAGCATTTGATGATGGTACGATTGGTGCGCTCAGTGAGGCCGTTGGTCTGAGGCTGGTATGGCGTGGAATGGCGATACTGTCACCCACAAAGATGTAGCAACTCTTCGACAACATCAGTGGTAAACTGTCAGCCGCGATCACTTATCACGACACGAGGGGCCCCGTGACGAAGTATGATCGAGTGTAGAAGAAACCATGACACATCAGATGATGTGGCTGAAGCAACCGCTATCGTTTCTGTATACCGCGTCAGCTTATCTACGCAAACAATAATCCAGCGGCGGCCGGTGGTAGACTTGGGGAAAGGGCCCAGTAAATCTATGCCAACTTTTTCGAATGGTGATGTCGGTGGCTTAACCGGCTGCAGTGGGCCGGCCAATGGTGTGGTAGGTTGTTTGTGGCATTGGCAGACATCACGACTTGCGACGTAGTGCTTGGTGGTCTTCCACAGTCGAGGCCAGTAAAAACGTTGTCGGTTACGGTGAAGCGTTCGGGCAAATCCAAGGTGCCCAGACGTCATGTCATCGTGCATGGCTTGGAATACCGCAAGACCCAGGCATTCTGGCACGACGAGGAGTAGTGTGGAGCCATGGCTGGAGTAATTCTTGCAATATAGTAGGGCGTCATGAATCACGAATGGCGTGGTGCGTTTAGAGCTACGAGCCACATTAATCATTGGTTTCAGCGAAGGGCCACGCTGTTGCTCGTTACGGAAGACGTCCAAATTTGGGAAGTTGGATGAGATTGCGGCCAGGTAGTTGTCGAAATCATCATCAACAGCATCCACAGTCGGAGATGGGAGACGAGATAAGCAGTCGGCATCTGCGTGACATCGACCGCTCTTGTAGGTAACAGAATAATTATATTCTTGAAGCCGTAAGGCCCAGCGAGCCAACCGACCAGCTGTATCACGTAGTCCGACAAGCCAACAAAGCGAATGATGATCTGTGACGATCTTGAACTGCTGGTTGTACACATAAGGTGTGAACTTTTGGACGGCGAAAACAACTGCAAGACATTCCTGTTCGGTGACCGTATAATTCCTCTCCGCCTTAGTCCAAGTACGACTTGCATACGCCACGACGTGCTCGCAGCTGTCGTGATATTGAACTAGCACGGCACCAACACCGATACTACTAGCATCTGTATGCAGTTCTGTGAGTGCCTCCGGGTCGAAATGGCGCAAGAGGGGTCCGGAAGTAAGCAAATACTTCAGCTGGTGGAAAGCAGCCTCACACTTAACGGTCCATCGGAATGGGGCGTTTTTGCGAAGCACCTCTGTCAGGGGATGAGCCAGCTGGGCGAAGTCTTTGAGAAACGGACGAAAATAAGAGCACAGGCACAGAAGCTACAAAGATTCTTCCCAGTCGTTGGTTGCTTAAAGTTGTGGACAGCATTGATCTTTCGCCTTTTCCGGGTCTGGTCGAAAACCATCCCTGTCGACTAGTTATCTGAGCACAAGGGCTTCACGCTCACCAAAATGACACTTCTTTGCGTTTAAAACGTACCAGCTTGTTTGACGCCATCTAGAACAACGCTAAGCCGATGGTTGTGCCCGTGGAATGTCTTGCCGAAAATAATTACATCATCGAGATAACACATACATATCTCCCATTTGTGGCCGCGAAGGATGGAGTCCATGAATCGCTCGAAGGTAGCTGGGGCATTGCATAAGCCGAACGGCATAACGTTGAATTCAAATAACCCATCAGGCGTGACAAAAGCAGTCTTCTCTTTGTCAGACGGATGCATTGGTATTTGCCAGTATCTAGACCTTAGGTCGACGGACGAAAAGTATGCGGCCGAATGCAGACACTCAACAGCATCGTCGATGCGCGGTAGCGGATACACGTCTTTCTTTGTGACGGCGTTGAGACGGCGGTAGTCTACACAAAATCGCCAAGAGTTGTCTTTCTTTTTTACCAATATAACAGGAGCTGCCCAGGGACTGCTTGACTCTTGAATAACGCCTTTCTGTAGCATATCGTTGACCTGATCGGCGATCTCTTGTCTCTCTGACGGGGACACGCGATAGAGTTTCTGGCGTATCGGTTCAGCATCTCCCGTGTTGATGCGGTGGTGGATACGGGATTCGGGCAACATGGAACAACGCTTGTTTTGAGCGAAATCAAAGACTCCCGTGTAGCGTGTAAGTACCTCCTCAAGAACATTCTGCTCGGAAGAAGGCAACGACTTATTGATCATACGTTTAATCTCGGCTGAGTAGTTGGGCGCAGTCTGGAGACTCTGAGACCATTCTGACGTCAATTGTGGCCTGCTCCTCGAACGTTCCCAGTTTCAATCCGGCTGGTAGAACAACAGGCGCTGAGGCTGCGTTGAGCGCCCACAAGCAAGCATGTACATCGATGGCTGTAAGGAAAGACCGTGGGACCAGCACATTCTTCTTGATGGTGTTTGCATGATCAGGCTCCACAAGTCCAGTGCAGGGTCCTGAGCGGACATGAGAAGATCATGCGGGTACAAACACTACTGTCCGACCAGGGATCGTCACATGTTCAGACAACGAAAGAGCATCGATGGGAATAGTCGAAAAATCGTGAACTATTGCAGCGGGCAACGTACTTTGTAGAAGAATTTTTCCAGTTCCACAGTCAATTGAGCGTAACGCCACATTCATGAAGGAGGTCTATCCCTAAAAGGACGTCATGAGTTGCGTGAGCCAGTACAGTGAATTCAACTCGGAAATTTTGTCCACCAATCGTGATTACAACTGAACAAATACCAACAGGGCATAACGCTTCGCCTTCAACTCCACGAAAAGTTTCTTTACGACTCCACGCGCACATAACTTTGTGACCCAAGAAACAATGTTTGAAACGAAGGCTCATAACCGAAACAGCAGCACCAGTGTCTACAAGAGCAAGAGTATCTACACCATCTATACACACACGCACTTTGTTCATCAACATCACAACAGAAGGAGGAATTGGCGAATGTGGTAAAAAACGCTGCCCTGGAGAGTGTGCGTCATGCTTTGACGTAGAAAATCGGTGTGCAGGGCCAATTTAGTATTTCAGGGTGCGCGGGAATCATCATGATGATGATAGCGGTAAAAACTATGAGCTCGCCTATGCGCGTGCTCGTGCGCGTACCACGTGAAAAAGCTCCCGAGCCACGGGGACAGCTCGGCTAACCCCAGAGAGCAGAGAGCAAGGACAAGTTCGGGCCACGCCCCGGCTGCTCCTTCTGACCCTCCGTGTCTGGGCCTCGTCTCGGCGTTGAAGTCCTCGGGTGCGTCCTGGACTGGGCGTCGCCCCACCTCACCCCCACGTTGTTCTGAAGCGGCATTCGTCACGGCCAGCTGCCGTTCTGGTCTCGGAGCGAGACGCTGTCCCAGGTCTGTTCGCGGCAGTCGGTGACACGCTGTTCTCGGTGGTGTACAGGCAAGCCCAGGCGTTGACCACCGTACTGGGATGCCCCTGGCGGTTATCTTCTAGACCGGGCCCCGCCTCGGTATGAACTCCGCAAGCACAAGGCACCGCGCCTCCTGACTACCAGAGAGCTCAAGGTCAAGCGCAACGTTCACGCCCCAGGAGTAGAATGTGAGTGGACGAACAAGAACATTAACTCCCTTTCGCGTAGGACCGGGAACGCGTGTATATATGTGTGAGTTTATGTTGTGTGTATCCCTTTGTCCGTCTTCGTGTATATAAAAGTCTCTCGTTGTCCTCGAACGTCCTCTGTCCTCATCTGGCTAACCTGCGCCCACAGTTGCCCACAAATTTTGGCGAGCCTGCCAGGATAGATCGGCCTTACCTTCTTGCCGAGAGCCAGACGGGCGGGACAAACCGATGGATTTAGAGAAATTGCACGCGATCGGAATGGACATGGGTCTCACAGGATCGGCACTGCAAAAATGGGTTGACGCGGAGCGCGTTATCGAAAGGGACCTTCGTGCGCAAGTTCACAACGAGCAGCGAGAAAAGATAGCGCTGGAGGAAAGACGGCTGCAAGCCGAGGAGCGCGTTTTGCTGTTGAAGCTAAAGTTGCAAGAGCAGAAGACTGGTTCAAACGCGGGAGAGATAGGGAGACCGGTAAGCGATGACGCAGCGTCCCCAGCTGTAATGGATAGCTGTGGCCCGCACAAGCTATTGCCACCGTTCAACGAGATGCGAGATGACCTCGACGCATATCTGCAGCGTTTTGAGCGCGTCGCGGTGTCTCAGGAGTGGCCTCGGAGCAAATGGGCCTTTTCGCTCAGTTTGTGCCTTACGGGAGAGGCGTTATCCGTGATTAGTCGACTTGACTCTGCTTCTGCCACCGAATACCGCGAGAAATTTCGCAAGACGAGACCAGAGGACAAGGAGACGGGGCTCCAATATGCTTCTCGCATAGCAGGTCATTTCGACCGTTGGATGGAGCTGGCAAATGTCGAGAAAACATATGACGCTCTTCGCGACGTAATGATTTCAGAACAGTTCATGAAGGGATGCTCGCCCACCCTGAGGATATTTCTGAAGGAGAGGAACTGTAAGAAATTGCACTCTTTAGCGCAGAACGTAGACTGCTTTCTGGAAGCCCAAGATTTGTTCAATTTGGGCAAGGACAAGCTGTATAAGGAGAGCTCAGCAGATGCTCGTAAAGCAGAAACTGCTAAGCGCCAGTTTAAGGGCCAAAGTCTCTGTTTTTTGTGCAATAATTAAGACAGGGCACCGGGCGTCTGAATGTTGGTCTCGGAAAAGAAATCACCAGTCAGCAACAGGCTGGTCGAGTGGCAGAAACGGTTCGTCTGTGGAGACAACTCGAACCCAGGAAAAGCAGTTGGCGTCGTGCACGCTGTCACCCAAAGAAAGAGACAACGCTGAGACACCAGAGAAACCGGATGAAGGGTACGTCGTACTCCAGACTGGGGAGACTATCCCGGTCGTGAATATGACGTCGACGCATACCCCAACTGTGGCTGATGTCACAACTATGCCTGTAGTGAGAGGATTGCTTGAGGGCAAAACTGTATCTGTACTTCGAGATACGGGATGCAACACGGTAGTGGTACGAGAAAGGCTTGTCCCGAAAGAAAAGTTTACGGGCACTACAAGTCCGGTTTTTCTGCTCGACAGAACAGTGCACAACTTGCCAGAGGCAATCGTTTCTATTGACACACCGTTCTTCACCGGTGTCGTGCGAGTTAAATGCATGAAGAACCCTCTATACGATGTCGTGCTAGGCAACATCGAAGGTGCCCAATCTACAGAGCTAGAAAATTTGCACAAGCCTCAACAGCATCGTGAGAGGCATCGTGATTACAGCGGAGAAAAGGTAGTCAGAAAACTCGCTAACTCGCCCGTGCCCATCATCTCGGACGACACGCAAAGTGATGTCGGAAACGATTCAGATTACTTACCAATGACAGTAGAGACAACTTGCACACCTCATAGACCCGCAGATCAAGTACCACTAGGTGATAGTGCTGTAGCAGTGAAAGAAACACGCGCCACAACCAGGCTACCTGTTCTGAAAGCCACTGCCACAATCATAGATAAAGTGACGCTTGAGGAATACCAAAGAAATGACCCATCGTTACGGCATTGTTATGAGAGTCTTGGTAAAAAGTTAATAGTAAAGAATCGCGAAACCTGCTTCTTTCTTGTAGATGGTATCTTGTACCGGAAACACAAGCTACTCTCGGAGAAGGAACTCGAACAACTGGTCGTACCGAGACAACTGCGAGAGACTGTGCTCAAACTAGCCCATGAAGGTATCCTCGCGGGACACCAAGGGATATCCCGAACAACTGACCGTATTCTTGCCGAATTCTTCTGGCCAGGTGTTCAATCAGAAACCAAGAGGTTTGTGAAGTCCTGCGATATCTGTCAGCAGACTGTCCCGCGCCATTTGGTTGGTCGGGCTCCGCTAGGTACCACGCCAATCATTGAGAACCCGTTTTCACGTGTGGGCATCGACATCATGGGTCTTTTGTCACCGACATCTTCCAAGGGTAACAGGTACATTCTAACCATGGTGGATTTTGCAACGAGATATCCAGACGCCATCGCACTTCCTTCGAGTGAAAGCAAAGTCATGGCAGAGGGACTAATGGAAATGCTGTCGCGAGTTGGTCTACCACGCGAAATTGTAAGCGACCGCGGGACAAGCTTCATGTCGTCGGCTATGAAGGAGTTCAGCCGGCTACTATCTATCAGGCAATTACCGACAACCCCTTACCATCCGATGGCAGACGGGTTAGTGGAACGATTCAACGGCACGTCGAAGCAAATGCTCCGCCGAATGAGTCGGGAAAGCCCGAAAAATTGGGACCGCTACCTCGGCCCCCTCCTTTTCGCGCATCGGGAGATGCCACAAAAGAGTACCGGATACTCGCCGTTCGAGTTGCTTTATGGCCGATACGTTCGCGGCCCGATGACGATTTTGAGAGACTTGTGGACTAACCCAAAGTTGGATGACGTGACCAAGTCAACCTTTGAATACATCGTAGAATTGCGGGAACGTCTGCAAAGAACCTGTGAAATAGCATCTCAGGACCTTGCGAGGGCACATGTTCGTCAGAAGACTTACAATGATCGCAAGGCGAAGAAGCGGGACTTAAGCGTGGGTGACAAAGTTCTCGTGCTGCTACCCGCCGATCACAACAAACTGATACTAACATGGAAGGGCCCCTTTACTGTGACAGACAAGAAAAGCCCATTGGATTATGCTGTGGACCTCGGTCACAGAACAACTGTCTTCCACATCAACATGCTCAAAAAGTACGAGCTGCGGAATGCCTCGGACACGTCAACGACGATAGCTGCTGCTGTAACGTCAATCCATCAAGTGGAAATCGAAGGCACAGAAAATTTATTACATGCCCCACTTGCACAAACGCAGAATTGGAAGGATGTGGCTGTAGCACCTAGCCTTAGTAGAGAACAAAGACCACCAGCCACTGAAATACATCTACCCTCCTGCTGCTACGGCGGCAGAAGGTCGTGAGATGGCGTGGGCCAACTCATGTTGAAGACGTCAACGGGACAGACGACATGTCATGCGAGCGATCGGCGTCCAAGCCCAATCAAAAAATGGCGACAGACGTCTAAGTCAGAGATTTCGCATAGAACTGCATTTGACAGACCATGTTAGAGATGATCCATTAATAGTTGCTTTTCCCGTGTAAATATATTTTTTTTTGTGTGTGTACACAAAGAACTCATGACGCGGGTATTACGTTGTCCACTCTATGAACATGCCTACCCTTTTTATCCCACCGTTTCACTGTTCTTGAACTGGGGGGAAGATGTGGTAAAAAACGCTGCCCTGGAGAGTGTGCATCATGGTTTGACGTAGGAAATCGGTGTGCGGGGCCGATTTAGTATTTCCGGGTGCGCGGGAATCATCATGATGATTATAGCGGTAAAAACTATGAGCTCGCCTATGCGCGTGCTCGTGCGCTTACCACGTGAAAAAGCTCCCGAGCCACGGGGACAGCTCGGCTAACCCCAGAGAGCAGAGAGCAAGGACAAGTTCGGGCAACGCCCCGGCTGCTCGTTCTGACCCTCCGTGTCCGAACCTCGTCTCGGCGTGGAAGTCCTCGGGTGCGTCCTGGACTGGGCGTCGCCCCACCTCACCCCCACGTTGTTCTGAAGCGGCATTCGTCACGGCCAGCTGCCGTTCTGGTCTCGGAGCGAGACGCTGTCCCAGGTCTGTTCGCGGCAGTCGGCGACACGCTGTTCTCGGTGGTGTACAGGCAAGCCCAGGCATTGACCACCGTACTGGGATGCCCCTGGCGGTTATCTTCTAGACCGGGCCCTTCAGTTCCTTAACAAATATATCCAGAGTGGGGAGGACATGTTCATGGTTCTCAAAACAAAGCAATGCTGTTCCGGCAAGGAAGAATACTACGTTCACGAGCTTCGCCGGTGCGCCCCATTCGTAGTAGCGGCTCACTCTGTCGAAGTGTTTTAGCCAAGCGTCCACGTCTTCGTCAGTTTTACCTGAGAAAATTCGTGGCTCAGATGCCCAGTAGTCTGGTTGTCGAGGTCGACGGCCACCATGTGCCGTGTCGGTGGCACTGGTGGATGCAGCAGCGTAGTACGTCAATGGGATTGGTGTGTCGTCGTTCATGCTGATGTTGTCCGGGTGTAGGCCAGCTAAGCGTCTGCTTCTTCGAAGAACTTCTGCTGCGGGGTCCAGGATGACAAGTTACCCAGCACTGCTCCACCAAAGCTGTTACGGATGTGATGGTTTTATTTACACTGAAAATGTCAGCGCTCTACCGTCACTGCCGAATCACCATCGCTCGAGAGCGTCCAATCTCTTCTTCTTCCTCGCTCTTTTTGTACACGTTATATTATATATATATATATATATATATATATATATATATATATATATATATATATATATATATATATATATATATATATATATATATTAAAAATATATATATATATATATATATATATATATATATATATATATATATATATATATATATATATATATATATATATATATATATATATATATATATATATAGACACAATGTAACGCACTCTTCAATGAACTCTTTTAATACGCTAACGTAGGCAGGGCTAAAATGTGCCCGAGAAGAATAACACAGCTAGATTGTCTCGAGGATTCACTTCTGCCTCTTCTTCTACGTTCTTCCTTTTTTCCAACATGGTTCGCGCGCAGCTGGGTCCCGCAGGTTCGTGCGTCGCAAACCTTCTAGAGGGCACAAGTATCGGCCAGCGCGCGTAATTTGAAGTCACCTTGTGTCATTGCCCCCCTTTCCAGAGTTCATCACCCCGATGCTTGTGTCGAACTGGTTGCATGGTAGTCATTCACAAACCCTCGTCAGGGATGTCGTCAACGTCAAACAATGTTGTGTCTTCGGCGTTTCATTGCCTGTCGTGATATGGTTTCATCCTGACGACATGCACAGTTTCCGTGCGATGCCGCCGTCGGGATGAAATATCCTGTCCCTCTGGCATAACTTCGTAGTTGAGCAAGCCAACGCGGCGGAGCACTCTGTACGGACCGAAATAGCGGCGAAGCGGATCTACTGACAGGCCACGTATTCGTACAAGAATCCACACCCATACTCTGTCTCCTGGTGCGTACTGGACGTCCCTTCTTCGCAGATTGTATCGATGCGTGTTGGTTTTCTGCTGTTGAAGAATTCGATATCATGCCAGCTGTCTGGCTTCTTGTGCTCTTTGTATGTAGTCGTGAACGTCATAATAATTCTCGGGCGTCTCGTCAATATGTAACATTGCATCTAAAGGTGTCGTTACTGTCCGGCCAAAAACAAGTTAATTGGCGTCATCCGTGTTGTCTCTTGCGCCGCAGTGTTATAGGCAAACGTTGCATAGGGTAATACTTTTTCCCAAGTACGGTGTTCTATATCAACGTACGTTTACCGCATATCAGCCAGCGTTCTGTTCAGTCGTTCCGTAGACCATTCACTTGAGAATGATACGCCGTCGTTTTCCTATGACTGGTGTGCATCAAATTCATAATACATTTCATCAGGTCGGCCGTAAATGCGGTTCCTCGGTCCGTGATCAACACTTTTGGAGCTCCGTGCCGCAGTACGATGTTGGAGACGAAGAATTCGGCTGCTTGAACAGCTGATCCTTTAACAAGAGTCGCTGTCTCGGCATATCCGGTTAAATAGTCGGTCGGAACTATTATCCACAGTTTTCCCGATGACGACGTAGGAAACGGGCCAAGTAAGTGCATTCCCTCTTGTGTAAATGGGGCTTCTGGTGGTTCTATCTGTTGAAGGAGACCAGCTGGTTTTAGCGGTGGCGTTTTACGTCTTCGGCAGTCCCGACATAGTGTCGTACAGAGCTAAGCAACTTCAACCAGTAGTATTTAGTACGGATGCGTGCTAACGTTCTGCTTACTCTTAAGTGTCCAGCAGATGGATCGTCGTGGCAAGCCTCCAAAATCTCTGGTCGCAGAGGTGAAAGTACGAAAAGCAGGAATGTCGCTGTATTGTTGTCAAAGTTCCTTTTATACAGGATGTTGTTTTGTAGGACGAACGCTGACAAGCCGTGGGCAAAAGATAGTGGAACATCGACAGACTGTCCTTGTAGGTACTTGACCAAGAGGAGTATCTCAGGGTTGGATCGCTGCTGATTGCCATTTCTGATGGCGTCACAGCTCCTAAGAAAACAAAATCTTCACCATCCTGGGTGGAAGCAGAAGCAGCAGGCTGAATCGGAGCACGTGACAAGCAGTCCGCATCACTGTGCTTGCGACCTGACTTGTACACAAGCGTGATATCATACTCCTGTAATCGCAAGCTCCATCGTGCAAGCCGTCCACATGGGTCCTTGAGATTAGCCAGCCAGCATAGCGAATGATGGTCGCTTATAGCTCGAAAAGGCCTACCATATATATATGGTCAAAACTTGCTGATAGCCCATACCACGGCAAAGCATTCTTTCTCGGTCCCTGAGTAATCCACCTCAGCTTTCGAAAGAGGGCGACTGGCATACGCAATGACTCGTTCTTGTCCGTTTTGCCATTGGATGAGCACGGCCCCAAGACCTCAATTGCTTACATCCGTGTGGATATTGGTGTCCGCTTCCTCGTCAAAATGCGCCAGAACAGGATGGCTTTGAAGGCTTTTTCGTGGTTGATTGAAGGCATCCTCTTGTTAGGCAAGCTATACGAAAGGCATTTCTTCTTTTGTCAGCCGCGTCAGTGGTTCAGCGATTCGTGAAAATCTTTTAAGTAACCGTTGATAATAGGCTCAGAGACCTAAAAATCACCTAAGAGCCTTTTTGTCTGTTGGCGTCGGAAATCTAGCTACGGCCTCAGTTTTTGTAAGGTCTGGGCGGACGCCTTGTGCACTGATGACATGGCCGAGAAAAAGGAGCTCACGGAAGCCGAAACGACATTTCTGTGATTTTATCGTCAAGTCCGCTGACTTGATCGCAGTGAGCACGGCCCGGAGCCTTTCAAAATGTTGCTCTAAGGTAGCAGTGAAGACTACAACATCGTCGAGATAAACCAGGCACGACTTCCATTTCAGACCACAAAACACTGTGTCCATCATCCGTTGGAATGTGGCGGGTGCTGAACAAAGGCCAAAAGCAAGTACCTTGAACTCGTATAAACCGTCCAGTGTCACAAACGCTGTCTTTTCGCGATCTCTTTCGTGAACTTCTATCTGCCAATACCCACTTTTATTATCCAATGAGGAAAAATATCTGGCATTTCGCAGCCTATCCAGAGTCTCATGAATTCTTGGCAGAGGATAAACATCCCGTTTGGTAACGGCTCTCAGCTTCCGATAATCAACGAAGAAACGTAAGGTTTGGTCTTTTTTCTTAACAAGAACAACAGGTGACGCCCATGGACTTGGTGAAGGCTGCATTACACCGTCTTTGAGCATTTCTTTAACCTGATTACCAATAGCTTCTCTTTCTCTTTGTGACACTTGGTAGGGATGCTGGTGTATTGGCCTCACTGACTCGTCGACAATGATGCGATGTTTGGCGATAGGAGTGCGTCGAACCCTAGATGACAACGAGAAACATTCGGCGAATTCTCTAACAAGACCCTCTATTTGCTCTTTTTCGCTTGGTAGTAGGCCTGACTCGATGTCGATGGCTGCAAGGACAGACTCCACGTCTTCGAAATCAGACTCATTGGTTTCGAAAGGGCGCCGCTCCGTAACCTGGACGAAATCATTCAGACTGGCGATGATGGTTCCTTTTGCAACGTGCTGCACCTCATTTCCAAAGTTTGTGAGTAGAACATTTGTACACCCGGCACATAACTTAACAAGGCCTCGTGCCATGCAGATCCCTTTTTGGAGTAATAAGGCAGTGTTGTTGTCAGCACATCCTTCAAATTCCCTGAATGCTTTGTTGGTTACTGTGACAGATATGCTCGATCTTGACGGCACCATGACGCCATCATCTGCGATACAAAGGTCATATACGTTTTCTTCCGTTTCAAAGGTAGCAATTGCGTGCCTAGTCTAGAATGAGATGGAACATTCTCGCAAGTTAATTACAGCGCCATTAGCTCATAAGAAATCCATGCCGATAATCAAGTCTCTTCAGCATTCCGGCAGCACAATAAAACTGGCGACGTACATAAAACCCGTATTCCAATTCTTGCTGTGCATATTCCAGTAGGGTCGATGAGGTGCCCTCCTGCTGTGCGAACTTGTGGTCCCTTCCAAGGAGTCAGCACTTTCTTCAGTATATTAGAAAGCCTGCTACTCATCACTGAATAATCTGCGCCGATATCTACCAGTCCGATGACTGCGTAACCGTCAACGAACACATGTAAATCGGAAGCAATGTCTCTATCAAAGCACCGGTTTCTGAATCGGTCGTCGTTCAGAGTCAGCAATGGAGGTTTTTCTGCATTATCGTCGACAGCGGCCTTGCCTCCACAGGTCGCTGACTCTAGTTTTTCCGACGCGGGCTTTGGGAACGAGACCTTGGGGAGCTTGCTGAAGGTCGGGAGCTAGGCGATCTCTACCTCCCCGTCGTCGTTGCACGAGATAGGTGTCGTTGGAAGCCACTTGAGGTTTGACGACCTGACAGGTATTCTTCAACTTCGAAGGGACGTTCACCATTTCGTGGTCCAGGTGCATTAACAGGAAAACCACGTAGTCCTGCCTGGCAGTAGTGGCACGTTCGGTAGAGCTGACCAGCCTCCCCACAGTGGTAAGAAAGCGGTATCCTGTCGGGAGTGCGCCAGACATCGCTCTTCCTTAGTCTCCTCCCTGGCGTTGGCTGCAGGGTGCTTGGCGGCATCGGGTACTGCATAGGTGTAGCCGCCGCGACGTCCGTACGTCTTGGAGGTCCTCGTAGTAGGACATCGACATACGTCCTTCTCGTCTTCTGTTGTAGTGGCGGCTCTAGCTGGGCGTTGCCCGAAGGTTCGCGTACCACCTGCCTGACCTCCTCATGGATCACATAGGCCAGAGACGAAAGCATTGGAGCCTTCTGGTCAAGATGCTGCTTCTGCAGCTCTTCTCGCACAACAGACCGCACCAGCTCGCGTAGTGCTTCCATGCCGTTACAGAAGACTGGTGGCAACATATCCAAGGAAGTGACGTTCGCACCCCAGTTATATAACCTTGCTCGCTGTTGTAGCGCCCTTTCCACTGTAGTCGCCTCGGAACGAAACTCGGCGACGGTGGGCGGCGGGCTTCGAATTAGTCCGGCAAAGAGTTCTTGCTTCAGGCCTCACAACAGATGGCGCAGCTTCCTGTCTTCGCTCATATTTGAATCCGCTCGGCGGAATAGGCGAGACATGTCTTCCAGATACAAGGCGACAGTTTCGTTATTTCGCTGATTTCTTGTCTGGAGCGCAGCTTCAGCTCTCTGTTTCGGGAAAGCAGTGAGCAGCTCCCGTCAAAAATCATCGCACGACCGGAAGGTAGCTTCGTGGTTTTCATACCACGTTCGTGCGCTATCTTCCAGTGCGAAGTAAAAACTTCCAAGTTTGTGCTCTTCCCATATCAGTTGGCCTTCGCGACGCGTTCAAAGTGTTCAAGCCAGCCCTCAGCGTCCTCGTAGCTTTCGCCGTGGAAAGGTTTTGGTAGCATTGGCTGGTTTACTACAAAGTTGGCTGGAGTGACCTGAGCTGTCATGTCGTTTGCGTACCCGTTCATAGCCGTTGATGTTCCAAGGGAAGTCAATAAAGGTGAAAATTCAGGACCCTCACCACATAGGCATCGACTGCAGCGCTGATGATTAGGCGTCAGCTCGTTGGGTCAAAATCGCTGTGGTTCTAGATTGTGCTCCGTCACTCGACAGGGGCTTGGAATCACACCCAGCAACTCCACCAGAATTGTTACGCACTCTTCAATGAACTCTTTTAATAGGCTAACGTAGGTTAGGGCGAAATTGTGCCCGAGAATCATAACACAGCTAGATTGTCTCGAGGATTCATTTCTGCCTCTTCTTTTACGTTTTTTTTCCAACACGGTGCGCGTGCAGCTGGGTCCCGCAGGCTCGTGCGTCGCAAACCATCATATATATATATATAAATATATGTGTGTGTGTGTGTTTTTCTTCGATTAAACATCAGATTTTTATAATAAGAAGTGGCTCAAAAACGGTGAATTTCTGCCTCAAATATTTGATGACGTAAATATTAAATTCTCGCTATGGTAACATTCAATTCCATGGGTGAATACTGCAAACTCGGACCCTACATACACTTCATCAGTTGCAGTATGTATATCGAGCTGTAATTAATTTCAAAGCCCTAGCTTAACGTCATTCACTTTTCATGCTAGTAACGTCCACCACTTGTAGTAAATTTCACTCTCTCAATGCGTTTACGTTATTTCTCAGCTAAATTACGACCATTTAAAAAAACGATTCTGTATCACTTTAGAAACAGTATTATCAATACAACATCACGCATAAAAAATTTTCAGTGCTGCCCGGGCAGCACTACACAGCGAAACCGTACTCTACAATTACAGGTACGCCACGTTTTATTATGGAAGCTAGTTATTAGTGTAGCAGATATCAGTAAGGCATATTTCGCTGACTAGATTTAAAAATGCCGACGCCATATGTGCTGTGTGGGGAGGAAAAAAAAAAACTCCGCGAAAGGCGTTGTAGAGTCCCTACGACTCGATGGCTCAAGTTGTGAAATATGGAAGGGTGAAACAAAGCCGGCGATTAAAACAAAACGAACTTATTTAATGACACCAATAAAATGAAACGTCCGCGTGCAGCTCAAATCGTTCGCTGGCGACTGGTCACTGATGTCCTTTCGAGCCTTGTGGGCTCTCATCCTTGCGCCACGCATAGGTAACCACACACAAAAACAACCACTGACACTGGTGGACGTGTCCCCCGTTTTATGGCCCACTTCAGAGACGAGAACAGTAGCCGTTGATCCGAGCGTGCTTTCGATGGTCGTAGGCCACGGACCCGAACTTGAAATCCTCCAAGAAAGCTGTCCATGAAAGGCGTGGCCTTGTATAAGATTTAAGTACAGACACACAAACAATATAAACTGGAAATATTCCTTCGAGATTATTAGAATTAGCACAAAATAGGTGTAGTCTTCTCAGAACAGACAGGCTAAAAGCGCAGAAAAAGTACAAGCAAGCCAAGGTCAACATAGGAATCGCGAGCTGCTTTACAGATAGCAAAAAAAAAACACCGAAAGGGAAAAAAAGACGTAAAAATATGTTTACTATTTGTTCTTCCTCCCTGGCCTCTCGTGCTTACTGCTTACCACACAGAGCAAAACGTGCCTTCCTTCGAAAAAAAAAAGAAAAAAAAAGAGTTGAGTTGCTGTCGTTTCGGACTTGGAGTACACTACGCGTCACGTCTCTCTCCCAGAAAGAATGGGCGGATTTAGTTGCGCGTCCAAAGCAGCCGTAAGGACACTGCCTTCCATTGCAAAAGGCGCTGCGCCGTGCTCCCCAGGGTGCATAAATGATGATGATGACGCCTTAAATATGGCAGAAATTAGGCGCCTTCTCCTTCTTATACTTCTTCTAACCACTACCACCATTGCAAATGGCCAGCAGTCTGCGTCCAGCAGCTGCAGACGCGTGACGCGTGACAAAATCTGTCTAATGACACCTGAAAGGAGCAAAGGATCGTGCTCGCCATGGAGTCATTGGGACCGATTGGCGTGATGCGTGCGTCGGGCCTTTCGCCCTTTTCCCAACTTCTTTTTTTTTATGCCATAGCGTTAGGAAGGATACAACGCTATCTCGTTCCGAGGGTTTTCTGAAACACTGGCATGCAAAGTGACGTGCATGCATTGAGCCGCATTTCCTTTGCCATGTTCCCAGAGGCAGCCGCGTCCCGCCGCCGAGGATTTCATGCCCACAACCAATGATTGATACGTGGGGTTTAACGTCCCAAAACCACCATATGATTATGAGAGACGCCGTTGTGGAGGGCTCCGGAAATTTCGACCACCTGCGGTTCTTTAACGTGCACCCAAATCAGAGCACGCGGGGCTACAGCATTTCCGCCTCCATCGGAAATGCAGCCGCCGCAGCAGGGATTTGATCCCGCGACCTGTGGGTCAGCAGCCGAGTACCTTATCCACTAAACCACCGCGGCGGGGCATACGTACAACTAAGTGGCATTTTATTTCCTGACACATTGCCGGTTGTCTCTCTGCACAAAATTGACTTTGATCTGCGCAACTGATGTATCAATCTGGTAGTCTATTTTAGCTGACGGATAAAAATGATTCAGGTGAATGGCTCTTGTATCAGCCGTCGTTGATCGCTTACGGGTAAATACGTTTTTCGTGTTTTTTGTTCGCTTGTTTATATTGAAAGAACATGACAAATATTGATTTTTTTTTCTTTAGGGAGCACTGCAACAAGGACTGCAAAAAGTGTAAATAGCGTGATGCACTGCTCTCGCCGTACTGAAGGGAAGTCTGGAAAGATGCATGCTTCGTTTCTAAAGTCCTGCGCAATGTTTCCACGTTACATTAGGTCGCAAATGGACTGTAAATGCCGACTGAAAAATATCTGCTTGGCCTGCCTTGAAGGTAAGATGTGTTGTCCTTAGTTTGTTTGTTATACTATTTGTTTTACAGCGAAATATTATGAAGAAACTGTGTTATCTGGGGCTTGAAGCACGTCTCAGAATCTCAACGCATTCACATAATTATTGTAAGTGCACAGTTTTCGTTAATATTTGTGTATATACCAACAAAATCCTTTTGCTGAATTGTGTGAATATAGCTTATAAACTCCTGTGACTGTGCAACTAGTCAAGTAAATAGTGTGCCTTTCTCTAAGTTTATTCATAATGCTTGTTCTTTTCAGCTTTTCCCAGCAACAGAAGGATACAAGCCTCACAACTCGGTTGTAAAATGCTGTACACCGAATACGTATTCACGGCCAACCGCATGAATATTGACCGAAAGATAGAAATGATCTAGTAGGAATGCCACTCCATCGACTGTATAATTTGGTTGCACAAGGCCTGCTCAAAATCGTTCCACGCGAACAATGTTCCATAAAATAATAGGGCATTTATACAACTGCGAAATAAACATATAAAATTAGGAAGTTTATGTTCTAGTCTTCCTTTTATTGCGTGTTACGAGCTTACACGCTAAAGAACAAATGGAAACTTTAGAGGCGTTTGATTTCGTCTTAATTGTGCACTGGGTCATTGTCATGTGCACAAAATACAAAAAAAAGCAGTGCGAAAAAACGTTGGCTACCAACCCGTAGCTGTCGATAAATCGACGCTTAGGTAAGGTCGGGCCATGGTCAGCCCGCGTGCGGCACGCATTCGGGCCCCTCAGCCAACGCGGTCGGGCCTACGTTGTTACCCGACGTCGCCCGGCGTGAGGCCAATATTGAACCCCAAGACCGGCCCTACGTTGGTTTCCAATGTTGGGCCAACCTCAGAGTAGTTGGCGAGTGATGACGGCTGACGTTTTGCCAAGGATAAATTGTTGCTTAGGCATTTCATGTATACCTACCAACTTCTTTCCACATTCTACTGTTCACGAAGTACTAAGTCTCTACAATGTTAACTTTCATGATCTTGATGTTTTTCATAGTACATTGTCATTGTTTTTGTCTCAGCTCTGCACTGTCTTCAAATAGTTTTTCACAATGTACTGAGTCTTCCCTTTTTCGTCTTTCATGGAGGTTTTTACATAGTTGCGTATTTTCTCCTTTATTTATCACTTCCTTTCCATGATTCTCATCTTTTCTTTTTATTCTTCCCATTTTGCGCTGAATTTTTTTGGTGTGTGCTGACTTTTCATTTGAATTTTCCGAATATTGTCTGTATTGTATTGTTGCTTGTATTCTTTTATTTTTTCATGTGCCTGCACAAAAGCCACACTGTTGTTCTAGGGCACATTAAATGAATTATTGATTGATTGGTTGATTGGTTGGTTATAAAGAATATCTAGACCTTTGAGTTCTCCGACACCTATCGTCAAACTATACGCCATGGTATGTTTTCCAGAACATGAATATGCGTGATCAGGTAAAGAATCTCTAATTGTCCACAGAAATTTTCTAAGCACTTACAGCCATATCGCTTCGCTAGAAATGTCTTTGGATATCGTTCTAAAACTGTTCAGTTATAGTCACTTCTTTGAGTTCACTGCCGATGAAACAGCACTGATCTGCTATTGTTCATAGTGTAAGGAGGAAGAACAACAATATGTCAAAGGGGGCACCCCCTTAGCCACGGAGCAAGAATTCTTCTTTCTCCGTACCCTTAGGCTGAAATGCTGAGGGCGAGCTGTCGTGACCTGCCCTGTGATACTCGTGTCGGTCGTCGCCGCCCGCTTTATGCGTCCATCACCAATAAATCACGAACCATATCTTGCCCTCAACTACTCAGTTGTATTATTTTAAGATTGCTCGCAACATCGCTAAGGTGCGCTGGTTTTCAGTGCGGATGGAAAGCCTCAACTCTCGAGAAGTCGAAAGAGGGAATGACATGACAAAAGAATAGAATAAGTACTGACAGTAGACCTTATCTAGCTGCTACAGATGGTACCCCTTCTCTAATTCCTGCCAATCACTCGCTAATCATACGAAACGTCTTCCCCATCGTGTGACCGAATTAGCGAAGAGGACGTGCATTCGCGCGCGCTAATTTATTAGATTCGGGGGGAGCACTCAGGCGTACAAAAAATCTCCGAACGCTTGTCTTTTCTCGAATAAGTATATTGAGCCCGCATTGAACGAAATGCTTGCAAGAAAGGTTTGTCGATGTCGTACAGTTATCCTCTTCTGTAAATTCCGTAATGACCTTCGCCACTCACAACCCATGAACAAAGATGGTGCTAATTTGCGTCCCTTGTACTCCTCGGGCCTGCACCTGTCTTGTCAGCTATACTATATATACTTACAGATATTCCAAGAAAACAGATGGTAACACAGCTCCTTGCATCTCCCAGCATCTCCCTTTTTGCCTGCCCAGTGTGCTGTCAGTTGTCGTCAGTGTGGAGACACGAGTTATCCGCCTTCCTGTTCTTCGCAAAGCTTTTAATGCCACACGGTGCTTCAAGAAACGTGTCCGAAAATACTCACAATAAGGGTTCTGCGACAGATTCACTCGCCGCCTACGGCATTATTTATGGCAGTAGTTGAAGATATTTATTTATTTATTTATTTATTTATTTATTTATTTCATCACAAAAGGCTCGTGATTGGTTCACAACAGGAGGATCAAAGTACTTCCTGCGAACAGCACATTGACGCTTTGTGCATTCCAAAAACCCGCCACTTGTGATACCAACTGGTTTCGCTTCGCTGCTGAATGCGAAACTGGAGAGCCCAGCACTCTTCGATGGCTTCCCAAATGTACGAGCGTTTGTGCATAAACAATGCATCCACCTCACTTTGAAAGTAAGCGGGTGGCAATTGCCATAAAAGCACGCTTGGCACGTGCAGGCAACGAATACAGAACTCGCCCCAGTGACGTTTGGTCGTCTGCTTGGGAATACCGCTGCGCTAATCAACGATAAAGCTTTTCGCTGCGAGCAAAATGTCAAAATGTTTGATCAACGTTCTGGTCTCGTGAAAAACAACGTCTTGCAGCGTCGGAAAAATTTATCCCAAGTTCGTCAAACGACGTCGTAGTCCAAGGAACGCGGGCCAACGAACTCTTGCCAACTTTCGCCGCAACCCCTTTTAAACCGCAGAAACGAAACCACCATTAGTCGAGTGATGTTAAGCAACACTTTTGTCATCAATTCAAGTTGAAAAATATACATGCGGCGAAAATTTTCAGTTATAAGACAATAATTATTGCTAAGCACTTACGCAGATACAATAATATTACCAAATGCGTTTGTAGCATTGTGAGCGGACTTCTACGTTTTGTTGTTGCCAAATTTTGATGTACACAAAATTTACTCAACTAACATGTAAAAATTATTAGTATCATTACATAACTTATACACTAAAATCAATAATTATTGATTGCTTGTGTTCAATTTTACACACAAATTTTTGATGCTTTTAATGTTGCCCAACATTAAAAAACAAACTTGTACATGGTTGCCTGAACTTTGTGAAAATTAAAGAATCTATATTTTTGTTGTGTATGTTTAAAATTGTGTAAAGCGACGACAAATTTTGTTTCAAGCTTTTTAGTGTACGTCGGTGTGCAGTGTTTGTTGTAATATACTGTTATAAAACCATCCTCGCGGCACACGCACTACACGCGACGCGCCTGTTCCAAAATGGGCTAGACTTCCACAACGGAAATATTACTTTGTACGGTTTTCTTGCGAGCACCATGCTCGTCAAGTTCTCATACTTGCGACAGTTTTGCAAACCATCCGTCTGGTATGTACTCTTTGCAAAGCACGGTGAAAGTCATTTGCGAGTCGCGGCCTTCGTCAAACGTCCGTCACTTCAAACAAGTGTTTTCCGAGCTGTTATGAAGAAACACCTTAACGAATTGCGTATTTCTGGCGTCTACACCTAGCAAGACGCCAATAAATTCTCATCTAGAAAACCACCACAAATGCGCCTTGCCTCAGTATACTAGGACTCTCATCCGACCTGTAGGGTTCCCACCCCAAGATGAGTAACCTTTACCGCCTATCTGCTTCTATCGTTTTGCAGTCAATGAAAAAAACAAACTAGCAAAATTATATATATTAAGTTTATTGTAATATAGACAAATGCAAGACACTTATGCATTTCACAAGACAATTATGATTACAATGCGATAACGTTTCTCTCGGAGAAAAATTTCTAGAGGTTTGCCTTCTTTTTTTTAAACTTTTGTAGCGCCCGCATATGTTTATAACTGAAGTTTAATGTCAAAACCTCTGAAACGCTGCAACTTTCTGTACTAAAACCTGTCGTTCTCAATTTGTTGCACTAAACTGAAGTGGAAAGCGAAAGTGCATAGAAAGTACCGGAAAGTAACGCTACCTGGCATGAGAAAACAATTCTATTGTTTTGCTTAGTTTAGAATACAATCCCAGGGTCAACATTCTAACGGTAGCTCCATCCACCATCTATTAGCTGATAATGATCACATCGGATCGGAGGCTCCCAGATTGCATGCGAGGACAAATGGTCAACAACGCGAAGCACAAGAACGCAGTGTCTCAGTTTTTTCAGAAACCGAAAGGAAATTCTATGCAGGTTCGTCCTGCATTACAAAGCTTTGCTGTGACTATCACAAGTTACTGTTTAAACCATAAGCGTGCACAGGGTTCCCCTTCAGGGGAACCCTGTGCACGCTTATGCATGCATGCATACTCCCCCCCCCCCTTCAGGGGGGGGGGGGTATGCATGGTTAGTGGAAGTACCCCCCTCCCCCTGCATATTGTGCTAATGTAAGAAGCTGTCTGCACCCCCCCCCCTTCCCCTATCGCCGCCCTGCCTATTGTGTGATTGTAAGGGGCCGCCTTTGCGTGCACCCACTTCGACAAATGGGCTGCCGCCGGCCCCCGCCCCATGTTCTGTCAGATTTATCAATATTTCTTATTCAAATAAGACCTCCTGCAATACTCATCTCCGCAAACTCAATCCTGTTTGTTATATACCGTTTGTGACATATACCACTCACAGTAACTGTGGTTCCACACTAGGGTGAAGATTTCGGTTTATTGTTTGCATTATGGGTTCGCACGGGTACATGAATTCTGGCTTTAAAGCACTTTGTCAAAAATCTAAAGCAAGGAGGGTGAGCAGCAATGTACACAACAAATTGTATCAATTAAATTTAAAATAATATTCAAGTATTAACTCGAATACAAGCACCAGGATCAAGAAGCTGAGTCATGCCATGTAATTGTTCGCAGCGAAAGCAGACTACAGTTATGCATTTTCGATGAATGCCGAGGTGCGTGCGAGGTGACGCAGTACGAGTTCAATATTTTTAATTATTTTATTTATTTATTTAGACATACTGCAGGCAAAAATTTTGCTCCAAGCAGGAGGAGCATAAGAAAGATCAAGTGATTCGTTACAGCAAAAAAAATGTATCTATACGTTAACAGAGGTCACACGTCTGTAAAACAGCAACATTAATTATAACACATTTGAACGCTCTAATCACCAAGTAGATAACATCCCATCGATATAGCAAAATTGTCAGCCAAAAAAAAAAATCTCATGAGTCAGTGTCATCACCTGTTCTGGGAAAACAACTGAATTTGTAAACTTAGTTCGTGCAAATATGGGTGCCAAAAATCGATCATGTTTATGGTAGTTATTTCTTGTAGTGGCAGGCTGAACGCAACAATATACATTAAAAGCAACTTTCTCTGACTTAATTTTGCATGAAAACATTAAGCGAATCAACTTTCTTCTTTTTTCTAATGAAGGAATTCAGCATATTGGTGACAACTCCAGTTTGAAGCAATGCACAACTAGCCGAGAAAAAAAATCACAGCATATTCACTAGGTGAATGATGATGAGTGGCGCAAATCATGCGGATGGATGGACAGATGCACGGAAGCATGTATGGACTGATGGACGCTTCGTCCCACTCACCATCATTCTCTTCATGGATATGCTGTGACACCATTTTTATTGACATCTAATACAATGTATCTGGCTATACTACAACGACACTGAACATATTACCCACGACGTAAGGAGCTTCGCCCCTAAAAAAGAAGTATGTTGATGAGCAGGTCGAAACAATATTTCAAATGGAGCATTCAGCGATGTTTTGATACGAGCAATAAGAAAGGTGCCTTACCTCGCAGAGAACACTGTTCTTTCTCAGAACGAAGTTCTCGGGCCGATGTTGCGCAGCCACTGCTGCCTGCGCAAGCCATTGTTTAACTTGGGTTATCATAAAACGTGGATAACCATTTTCACTGTGGTTGTTGCAGTTATAAAGGCAACAGCAGAGCATGTCAAGCACAGAACGAAATCGGCCCTGTATCTGCATGTTACACTGCAAATGCCATCGAAAGACAATAGTTTTGATCGTGGAAAGAGTGAGCAAAAGGTTTATTTGATGTTCTGCACAAGAAAATTGGTGAATTGCACCTAAAAAGCTCTAAAACTTTATATAATAGCCTTGTCCATGAATAAAAGAGTTTCACTTTGTAGACTCTTATAAATCATAGTTTTCGTGCAGTAATAGCAGAGTTAAAATCTATGGCGCTCTCATTCTAGGGTGTAACGTGCAAAAGTGCTGCTGCCAAATCATTATTTAAAGCTTAGTCAAACAGTGCAGCATCTGTTCCACTTAAAATTGTGCTTTCTTGTGTCATGGTGGAATAGTCAGGCTGCTCTGGAACTTTTCTTTTTCAGTTTTTCTGGTTTCAAGGAGCTTGTTATTAATATTATTATTATTATTTTACTCATGAACAAGAACCTGTTACTGAATGTTTACAGCTCTTTTCTTGGGCTACCTTTTCCACGTACTTTTTGAAACTCTGTTAGAGTGTGTCTTTCTCTATTCACTAAAATATTTCCATCTTGACAAAGTTTTAATGTGAGCTCATTAGTAGTTAGTATAAATAAGTAAAAGAAAAAGCATTGTTCCTTGAAAAAACCAACAAAAATGAACACATGAGGGTCTGTCTTGATGTGTTCATTCTTCTCCGTGCTTTTAAGCAGTGCTGTGGTTTCTTCACAATATATTTCCACCATGTATTTTACATGCACAGGAAAATATTTGTATGCCTAATGAAAATATGACTTGTATGTATTTTTTTCACTTTTGAACTTAAGGGGTCACTAGCCATCACTTAGACTTCGTAGAGAAAAAGAACTTCTTGCAGAAAACATACACTTCTATGTGTATCTCTATGCGCCTGTGTGTGTACAGCTCTTTCTCTTGTCCGTGTCCTGACCAATCACTTAGGCCAGCATTGTCACACTCTATGAATAGCCCAGCCAAATCTTGCAGTTGTGCACAAGGAGAAGAGTTTTGAAGCTCAGTGCTAAGTTGCCATTTTCTGAGGCACCCTCTTTTCATACAAAAGCATTTTCCTACAAAGCTGCCAGTGCCTGCTGTTTGAGGTCAAACAATCGACAGCATATGCTATTAGCTAATAGCAATACAACAGCAGCATTACAATCAGATGCACTTCCTGTCATGCGGTGGCACCATGCAGCCCTACCATGCTGCACAGGCTGTCAGCATTACAGAGTAAGCGACACTAGCACGCACTAGCACAGAAAGAGCGATCACGTTTTATCACAGACGCGAAAAGTCATGATGCACGCCAATGTAACTTCTTTTCCTTCTGCCATCCCTCCCTGTGTAGCTTCCAGTGCGTTCATTGGAACAAGAGAAAAGAGAAATAGCACCTAATCCTTTGATTGTTTTTGCCATTCTTGTATGGTGACTGTTTTCTGTCCCAAAGTGTCTTTTCCATACGGGTATGTTTTTCAACCTCCGCTTGAAATGTCACTATGTAATAACGTTTAATGCTCTCTTGGAGATGCTGCCACTTTCTAGGACTTACAAGAAGCACTGGAAATGATTGTTTCACCTTTTTGTAGGGATAACCAAAACTGATTTGTAGCATCGAGTTGTCAGTGGCAATGACATTGGGGACTGCTCTTTTATGGTTTTGAAACTGAAAGTTCCAGGACTTATTTATTGCTACTAGAACATGTTATGGTAGCTGCACACATTGTAGCTGCTGTTTGTAATTTAATCCAAGTCTCACATATAAACTGAAAGCCCGAGACTGTAAAGTGTACGTTTGTTTTTTCTGCTATCAATAAGCAACAGCTGTATTGTATGCTGGAACTCAACCAGTTTTGTGGGGCGATGGGCAAATGAATGTGATGCTTTATCACCAAGCTGTTAGGCTGGCCTTCACTATACACAATTATATATGGTTATATGCTCTTGTAGAAGTATTGATTGACTGATTGATATGTGGGATTCAACGTCCCAAAACCACCATATGATTATGAGAGACGCTGTAGTGGAGGGCTCCGGAAATTTTGACCACCTGGGGTTCTTTAACGCGCACCCAAGTCTGAGCACACAGGCCTAAAACATTTCCGCCTCCATCGGAAATGCAGCCACCGCAGCCGGGATTCGATCCTGCTACCTGCAATTCAGCAGCCGAGTACCTTAGCCACTAGACCACTGCGGGGAGCCTTGTGGAAGTATGAAAAATGTATACCACTGCATTCAGTATTGTACCTCCCATTCTGCGTGATTTTTTTTTATATATCAATCGGAGAACTTACGAGCTGTTCTTTGCTTGTAATTTTGAGGAACATTGTGCAAAGCACTATAAATGCTTTCTCATCCCAAAGAAAAAAAAAATGTCTCAAAATGTGTGAATGCTGCATATGTCCTTTTTTAGATGCTGTAGCAGACAAGGCTGCAGTGTTGCTACTCAAACCTGCTTGTTTCATGCTTGTTAACAAATGTATGCCATGAACTAGTGTAGCAATGTAGACCATTTGATGAGACTACAACACATTTGAGATATTTTTAGCAACTTGAGAACATCAACATTTTGCCAGGGTTGTCAGGTAGTGCAAATATACATTTTTCGTACAGCCTTTGTTCATTAGACCCTTTTTGTGATGTTGGAAAATGGCTGTCAAAAATTACAGCCAAGAAATTCACAGAGAACAACTTTTAGCCACACTGCCACAATATTCCAGCACTGGTTTTAGAATGTTCACTCTAGTTAAAGCAACATAATTATTTGCGGTGGTCTATTGATGCTTGCAAGGTTCATCTTGCGAGGGCTACTTTAACCTTAACCACATGTATGGATAAAGTACCAAGCCAAAAAAGAAGCCATCAATTTTCTGCCACTTTATTGCTGGTAACCACAAAACAGACAATAATGCAAGGTTAACATAGAGACAGAAACATTCGCAAAAACCTGTCCTCCTACAATGCTTGGCACTATGCTAAACAATATTGTGGACCCTGTAAGTGCAAAACTGCTCAGCAATATCTGGTAAGAAACTCAAACACAAGCATAGAAGTTTTTGTTTCAGAACGAACTAATCTATATGGCATATAAACACCACAAGTATATAAAGTAAATTAAAAGAAAAGCAGCAAAACATTTTAACACACTGGGCATTTAAAGATATCCCACTAGTAATGACATTAGTTCACTCCTTTTGGCTGAACATGTGCTGCTATTTTCATATTAACACACAAACTTTAAATGAATTACTAGTATTGCAAACATTTGCAATAAAGACTAATTTTCCTAATCTTGGCAAGAGACCAGTTTTCATGAGACATTTGCCTGGCTACACTTATCACTGTGGGATTGCAGAGGCTACACAATATTACAAGACAATTATTTAATATCACCAACAAGCATGTTCCCTCACCTCACAACCTTTCTTGCTGCATTATCCTGACGAGCCAGACAGCTTTCATCTCTGTCCCTTTCTTATGAATTGCTATTAAAAGTGCTAATACATGCAAGCTTCAGCAATGTATACAGCTCACAACTTGTGACTTTTCATATGTTCCATCATTCTGGTAATTGGATATCACAGCCTGCACTCTTTTCATTCAACCAACTACAGTAACAGCACTACCAACCACAAAAAAGTGACACCAATGGTGTCGAAATTACTACTTCAGGCAATTTCCAAGGTTTAATGTATGAGGGCTGCCACAATATATATAAGCATTTTGCATCGGTTATTAAAAAAAGTTTTTTTCTGCTTGAAACAGCCATCTCATGAATAGCATGGCATAGAAACATTAGCATGTGGTAATTGTCTACTGCCTAGTATTACTCATAAAACACTATTGTCAAAGCAAAGAATAAAAAAATATACTACGGTGGGCTGCCAATAATTCAAACTCTGATAATTTATACTCTCAGTTAATTCAAGCAAAATGAATTTTTCTATTGGCCCTCTATTCTTTAAATGTATTTAAAAGCCTCTTAATTCAAACACCATCATTCGATTACTTCATACTTTTTGCACTTCTGTACCGAAAAATATCTGCTCCTTTCTCACTACTATTTAACAATTTGCGTGTTTATATTCTTAACAGTCTAAAAATAAAAAAATATGCCCCCCAAGCCTACAAAAAGAAAGGCTTTGCTAGTAAACAAATGTTTGAAACGAAGCACATGCATAGTAAGCTGTGATGCTTCTCAAATGGTATAGAGAGCTTTGTGCTGAAGGCACTTATAGCAAGAAAGCAGTTGGCAATTCACGATTTGTTTAAAAGGTCTGATCAGCAGTAAATGGCCAATAAACTTGTGGACCTTACACCTTTGCTTTTTGTTCATTGTGTGCAGTTAGAGCTCAAAACCGCTTCAAAAATTTTTAGATATAATAAAATCAATGCCTAATTATAATACGTAGTGTCTCCTGACCCAGAGTCATGTTGGAGAACTTCTGATAATTAAAACTTCTTGATAATTCAAACAAAATTAAGAGGTCCACCTGAGTTTGAATTAACGACAGCATATCTGGCCCCTAAGTGCTTGCGAGCATAAATAAATACTTTTTCGTCCCTAAGGATGCCTTTCAAAGATGCTTCTTTTACAGTAAGCCCCTTGCACAGCATCACTGCCCTTTCTTGCTCACAGACACTATCTCCTCGCTTTCTCGTTACTCCTTGGTTCACATCTCTTTTTTGCCTTTGTGTGTACTGGTTCATCAGGTGAGCTCGAGCCTCAAGCATGGTTTTGTAAGCAACAGTACTTGTCGAAAATGTTTTGGGACGGAAGAGAACATAACTCTACAGGGTAGAAGTAAGTTTTTAGGAGCAGGATCCACGGAAACAACTGATCCTAATTGACTTCCTAAATTGACTAGTAGAATTCTCTGTGCATTGTCACATGACTATTGTTTTATCATCACAACCGTGAAAGGCTGACAAAAGGTACGGTTAACCTTCGTTATATTTTATGCTCGATCCTTGTAATGTCTAAAACCTAACACATGATATTACACTTCACTGGTAACTTACGATTGAGTATGTGCAAATGGTGAATTCAGAGACCACATAAAATAGGCTAGAGGTGAATTAAATAGAATACTTCTTCAAAAATATAGCACCAGTTTTTAAAATTAATGTAAAATAATGCTCACATCCCAGTATTCGTAGTATTCGCACAGAAAAAAAGGACAAATATAGCAGTGGGAACAAAGTAACAAGTGCCAAGCCTGGCTCCTTGAGCAACATAGACTAATGCACTACTGATTAAGCATTCCCTTTGATGGCTATGCTACTATTTCCACAGAGATGAAATTGATCATGGTATTTCAAGAGATGCATCCATTTGTGCACAGTTGACACTTTAAAACACTTGTAGACTATAAATTTTTTTATTTAAAAATACTGATTATTTGATTCAAAAACTGACCTTAACAGCACATTACTAAACTAAATATTTTTTAATACATTCGCACACCCTTACCTATATAACTTTTACACACAAACTTAGTCCATGCAAGTTTATGGCAATGCATTATAACATTTCAGTATAGCACATACAAAACTGAAGTATACAATACTCACAAATTTAAACTAATCATTTATGGCTAAAGTAATGTACATGCTTTATTTCCACCACCTTCAGTTCATGTCATATCGGCGTAATTGTAACCCGCTTATGTCAAAGCCAAGATTACCTTTAGTGGCCACACTCAAAGAGAAATTACGCATTTATGTTGAGCGATTCTGTATACGAAACATTATGCAAAAAACTTTGAGCGAGCGAAACAATGTGCAAAAAGCTTTGCACATTGAGCGAGAAAATAAGTCTGTGAGCGAGAGTTTTTGGTTAGAAAACAAGCCTTACAAGAAAGCCGACTTGCAGATTATTGCAAACTGTCCATTGCGTGACTGCAACCTGGTGGCTGAGGTGAGACCCCTGTCATAGTGGGATGTCAGTGGCTAAGTGCTCAATTGCAAACAACGTGCACTCAAGTCCATGTTAGTAAGAAGAACTCAGGAATGCACAAATAATGCCCATATCTAATGACTGTTAATTCAATATAGCACTGCATGGCAAAAATGGCATTGTCACTGCTGAGGAGCATGCTAAACATCAAGATAGTGGCACGTTAATCAAAGGCAAACATATACTTACACATTTGCTCTAAAATAAAGCATCTTAATGCCACAACAGCCGATTGTGAGACATTCTGCCATGCACGTCATGAAAAATGTTACTGCTGTACTTATTTTGCTCATAGTAACTGTGAATTCGTCATAACTGAAATCATTACAAATGGGTTCGATCGTATTAAGCACTTGAGAAAAAATAGTGCACTGCACTTTGAAACAGTTCTAGCATCCTTATTCCTTCTCCTGTCTCAATCAGTGTTGAGCGTTACAGGATTAAAAAGTATTTTCAAAGCAAAATGCTTTTCTATAGATGCTACATTATGTGAAAGTAAAACAATGAAATACAAATGTGCACACTGAAACAGGTATCTTATGGACTAGTAAAATAATGTACAGGTGGTTAACGCAACAATTCACCTTAATCCAAATGAAGCATCTTAGATATTATAACAATAATATTGCTAAGACAACTATAATAGCAGAGTCGGGTGCAAAACAGACTATTCATGCATGTATATAACCATTCTTTTTCAAAATGTCCCATTGTATCAGTCGTACAGCAGGGCAGTTCTTGGCCATAATTTACATTTAACAAAGAGTACTGATTCACCAATTTGTATTCCTTTAAATATTTATGTGTTCACCAATTACTGCATAATTTATTAATCAATAAATGCCCTTCAGCCAGACTTTTGCTCAGCATTAAACTAGTGCCATACATGGTCCATGTCATTAAATGCTGAGAGAATATCATTACTTCCTTTTCATCCGCATAACTTTTACTTTGTATCGGAGTAATCACTTATGACTCAAACCATCAACACAGGCCCTTAGAAATACATATTTGGGCAATAACTTTTCTCATCCTAGATGGTCTTTACACACATATAGTAGTTTTGAAACCTTCATTTAGCCCTCTCCTCAGCAAGACTATGGTGTATCAAACTTCAATATGACCTAAACTGGTATACACATGTCCAGTCTGGTATTCTCACCAAAATAATCTCACAAATACTGTATACTATGTTCTAAACCGTCATATTTATTCATTGCTCTGTGATCAATCCTCTGATTCAAGAGTTACCACCATAAAAACACACCTAACCTTACAGAATTTTCATCAAATCACGAAGTGGATTGATTCTGCCTCAACAACTTTTTTTATCAGACAGCACATTGAGTTTCTGCCATCACACCAGCCCATTATCCTTCTAGTTACCATGCCACTCTAAATAGTAGCCACACCAGAAGTCAACCAAGACATCGTTGATCTTTTGTGCGCGGCAGAGGCCTTTTTCTTTCATATTGTGCACTTATTCCAGTCATTCGTTTCCCTTCTTTCTTTCCCTTCGTACAGGGTAGAAAACCAGAAGCTTCTCTTCCAGTTAAATTTCCGGCCTCATTTATCATTCTATCTCAGAAGTTTTATATTGGCCCACCTTCTTTCAGCACACCAGCCACCAATTTTTTGCAGGGACTTTCAACAGATTGGAATGGTTTTCCTGGCAACAATGAAAACCAATGATATTGCCCAATCCCCCTATTTAGTCCTCTGCAATTTTTCATCAGGGAGGGTAGAGTTTCACATGGCAATCTGAGTCAACCATTACCACCAGGATGATAGCCTTCGAGGCATGTAGAGATCATACCAAAACATTTTATGATATTTCTGCAGAAGATCCTTATTAGAAGTATTTTAGGTAATGATAAGAAAGAGCATTCTAAAAACTATTACGTAGTTATTTTCTACACATACAGAGCACTTTACAGATCTTGGTGATATTCTAGCGCATATCTTGTGTGTGCACCAAACTGTGTGAAAGACAAATGTGGTCTTCAAAGGAAAAAGCAAGACAAGGAAGTGCTTCAGGAAAAGGTATGACTTGATGCTTTGTGTACATAAAGAGATCAGGACATAAAAAAAGGCAATGGATGCAAACAGACGAATTACAGTGTTTTAAAAAAATATTTACAACGCAACAGCAGAGAATTCTATGCCTTATTATCACCAAGCTTTTTTTCTTTTTTTTTTAATTTTCAACATCACAGGCATGATTAACTTGCAGACAAAAACACCAAACACCTTTATACATCTTCATGACTGAACCAATTATTTCCCTGTCAAAGGAAATCTTTCCCACAACCACTGGAGAATGAATGAATGAATGGAATGAAAAAAACTTTATTTCAGTCCTGCAGGACGCGCTTAGCGCGTAGCGGGCGTCTCCCACGTAGGGACCGACAGGGAGGACCTGGCGGCCACTCCACTGAAAAACTTACCATCATTTGTTAATTGGCTACTTTCTTCATATCATGTTTAACTTTATTTGATCTATTTTCTACGGAAAAACAAAAGAGGCCTGTACGTAAAATGGACGATAGTTCACTTGAAAGGCGTCCAGGCTCCTTCAACATGGCAAGGGGCAAACACATTCAACAAGTGAACAGTTGAAGTTTCAAAACCTCACACATTCAATATGCATCATACTGGCAGTGAAGTTATAAAAACACCATACCCAAAGCAAAAAGTCAATTTAAAAATCAAGTATACATATACGTAACTCAAGATAGGACACATTTCCTAGAGGATATCCAAAGCACACCAAGATATTCATACCTAAATACAAAGAAATAATTGCTAAATATCAGCTTTTTCAGCATATCACAATCTCCCAAAAAAAGCTTGATATCTTTGCAAGTGACAAATAACAAGTAAACAAGAAAGAGGGAATCAATTGAATGGCATAGTTGTTTGTGACGTGCAATCTAATGAAGCCACAAAAAAAGCATAGAAGCATTATTTGTGGCTTTTAATTGTAGTACAAATGACATCAGGGGAAATTATCGAAAGTGGACAAAAAAGGTAACAAATTAAGCCAAAGGTTCGTCGACACCAGAAGAGAGTTGTGTTTCTTAATTACTAAATTCATTTCCACTATCATAATTACTTAGCTTCAAATATAAAAAAACTACTAATAATGCCCTATATGCTTTCATTGCATTTATAGCAGATGTAGTCACACAACAATTGTATTTTCTATACTTTCTTCTATACAGAGCAGGCAACCCAATGGAGACTACGCAAGTAAGGTAATCACAAGCACCACTGTATGCATTTAGCAGTGCAGTCATTCTGTCATCCGCAGTACTCTTAATAGGATAACTGCTTAACACACAATTGCAATTTGTAAATGTAAAAGTGCCTCTAATGTGTTTGTGCACCTCTGTTGTTCAGTTCTTGTGTCTTCTCTCAGCACGTAACACGCAAGGTTTAGGTTGTGAATACAAGTGGTGACTGTATCGGTCATAGAAACATCCCTCTGCTCAATTAGTAGTCAAGTTTAGATCTGCTATGTCTTCCATGCAACAAATGTATTACCTGCCACAAAAGTATAGCTTTAAATGTGTAGCATGCAACAAAAGTCTACCTTGGAAGGGGCAGTAAAGAGGCTCACACCTTTTTTACATCTCACAAACAAGATTGCCCTCAATTCATTCAGGAAGAAGCGGCAATCATTTTTTACGATTGTCACAGTGCTGCATGCTGAGGAGGCCCTCAATCACAACAAATTATTCCCGTGCCCTTTTTCAGCACCTATCTGATCCTCCCTATGTGCACAGTGACGTAATCTTACCCACGAGAAACTTTATGATCACACCGTATTCTCACCAACATACAACACAATAATGATCAGGGCTTTTGTATGTTCTGGTGGTACAATAAATCATTTTTGTTTGGTTATATTTTTGGTATGTATAGGGCAGAAAAAACTGGTCATAAACCTGAAGCAGCGTAATGGGAAATGCAGTGCGAGCATCTTTAGTGAGCACAAGTTTTATTGTTCAGCACTGTGGCAAACAGCGCAAGAATAAGGAACACAAAGCTGAAAAAATATACGACAAATTATTTATATTTATTCGCTTCATTTGTTTTTTTTTTTACATTGACATGACTAGAAGGGCACACGGAGCGATTTCTGCAACTAGCGACACCACGCACGACAAGAAATGCACAAAATATAGAAACATGGGTGGGCGTGTTATCACGTGTAATTACGAGCAATATACATAATAACCATAATTTTTTACAAGAAATGAAAGAAACTTTGTGCAAGCAATGTCTCCCATCACAAAACAAACACATTACATAGCGGAATGCTGTTGATTATCTTTTTCAATTGACACAATGATTATCCTGTGCATTGCACGTCACATTATATGCCCCATATGTTAACTAAAATTTGCTAGAGTTGTCAGATGCAAATTTATGTTGTTCCATTGTCGTTCACACCTTTCATATCCGCTAACCACGTCCGCAAGTGAAAGGTGTCACTGAAAAGCAAGGAGTAGGCAATGGGAGAGAACGGAATCACACTACCGTGCTGTCAGATTTTCGGCAATGTGTCTTATACAGATGAGCTTGCTTCCTTACAGCTGGACAAAAAGTGGCGCATATTGACTTTACAAAACCATCTTTTTTACTACATGCCAGGGTGGTCTAGTGGTTATGGTGCTCTATAGCTGACCCGCATGTAGCGGGATCGAATCCCTGTCCTATTTTCAATGTATACAAAAATGCTTGAGGCCCATGCACTTTTATTTAGGTGCACGTTAAAGAAGCAAAGTGGTAAAATTTCTGGAGCACATCACTATAGCGTCTCTCGTAGTCATATCGTGGTTTTTGGATGTTCATCATCATCATTAGCCTGACTATATCCACTACAGGACAAAGGCCTCTCCCATGTACCACCAGTCAATTCGGTCCTGTGGTTGCTGCTGCCCCTTTATACCCGCAAACTTCTTATTTCCATCTGCACACCCAACTTTGTCTCCCCCTTACCTGCTTGCTTTTTAATGACCAGCGGTTATCCTGTCCACGCACTACATGCCAAGCCCATGTCCATTTCCTCTTCTTGATTTCAACTATGATATCCTTAACCCTCGTTTGTTCCCTAATCCACTCTGCTCTCTTCTTGTCTCTTAAAGTTACACCTATCATTTTTCTTTCCATCATTCACTGTGTCGTCCCCAATTTAAGCTGAACACTCTTTGTAAATCTCTAGGTTTTTGTTCCAGAGCTAAGTACCAGAAAGATGCAGCTGTTATGTGCTTGCCAAACCTGCTTCACCCCATTCTTATTCTTCTATAGTTACTTCAATCTCGTGGTATGGCTCCGCGGTTATTACTTGTCCTCAGCAGACGTAGTCTTTTACAACTTTAGGTGCACTATTACCTATCTTGAAGTTCTGTTTTCTTCCAAGGTTGTTGTACATTACTTTCGTTTTTTGCAGATTATTATTACGACCAATCTTTCAGCTCTCCTTGTCTAACTCCGTGATCATGAGTTGCAATTCGTCCCTTGAGTAACTCGGCAATGCGATGCCATCGGCGAAGTGCAGGTAACTAAGGTACTCTCCATTAACTCTTATCTCTAACTCTTCCCATTCTAGGCCTCTGAATACCTCCTGTAAGCATGCAGTACTAGCAGTGGCGAAATTGCATCCCCATGCCTTACATCCTTCTTGATCGGTGTTCTGTCGCTTTCTTTATAGAGCACTATGGTGGCAGTTGGTCCCCTGTAGAATTTTTTCAGGATGTTTATATATGCTTCACCGACGCCTTGATTCCGCAGTGTTCGCATGACTGCTGATATTTCTACTGAATCAAACGCTTTCTCGTAATCAATGAAAGCTATGTATAGTGGTTGGCTGTATTCTGAGTATTTCTTTATTACCTGATTGATAGTATTAATGTGGTCAATTGTTGAGTATAGCCTGTCTGAAATCCTGCTTGTTCCTTTGGTTGATTGAATTACAATGTTGTCATAAGTCTGTTACCTTTTTAATTTGTAAATAGCTTGTATACGGCAGAGAGCAAGCTGATCGGCCTGTAATTCATCAAGTCCCTGTCATCTCTTTTCTTATGTATTAAGATGATGTTAGCATTCTTCAGGATTCTGGTACTCTTCCCACCAGGAGACACTTAGTAAACAGGGTGGCTAGCTTCTTTAACACAATCTGTCCTCTGTCTTTCGGCAGATCTGATGTTATATCTGATCCTCACCAGCAGCTTTGCCTTTTTGCATTCCCTCCTAGGCTTTTCTGACTTCTATAATTACTGGTGGGACGCCATCTGAGTTACTGCTAGTTTTTATATTAAAGGTCGTGGTTGTCCCGGCTACTGTATAGATCTCTGTAAAACTCCTCTGCTATTTTAACGATCCTATCCGTATCGGTAGTTACTTTGCCTTTCTTGTTCTTTAGTACACACATCTGGTTTTCGCCTAGCCCAAGTTTTCTCTTCACTGCTTTGACGCTTCCTCCATTCTTCAGAGCGTGTTCAATTTTCTCCATGTTACACCTGCTTACATCGGATATCTTGCGCTTATAATCAACTTCGAAAGATATGCAGATTTTATTTTCTGTGTTGTATTTGAGGCTTTCATGCTTTGACGCTTTATAAAAAGAGGTTCTTCGTCTCCTGGGACGATTTGCTAGTGTCCTGTCTAAGTATCGTACCTCCAACTTCCACTGCACACTCCGTAATGATACTCGTCAGAATATCATTCATTGCCTCAATGCTAAGACTGGTTTCCTCGATAACAGCCGAGTACCTGTTCTGAAGCGAGACTCTGAATTTCTGTACTTCCCCTCTCAGTGCTAACTCATTTATTGGTGTCTTGCATATCAGTTCCTCTCGTTCCTTCTTTAAGTCTAGACGAATATGGTCACTGCCTCATACCTTGCCAAGCACTGCCACATCCTGCATGAGGCCTGGGTGTGCAATTAGTGTAAAGTCTACTTCGTTCCTAGTTTTGCCATTAGGGCTCCTCCATGTCCACTTACGGTTCCCTGACTTTCTGTAGAAAGTATTCAAGATCTGTAAATGATTGCATTTTGCGAAGACTATCACTAGTAGCTCCCCTCTCACATTTCTACTACCGTTGCCATAATTTCTTACTGCCTGGTCCCGGGACTGGTTCTTCCGTACCTTGGTACTGAAGTCGCCCATCAGACATTAAACCCCATCAATTGATCATTAACAACCATATTTTTACTGTTGTTCAGAACACCTGAATCCAAGAATAAATTCAGTCAACTTTCATCCTTGACTAAGCTGGCACCTATGATTGATGTTATACACATGTTCAGCTGAAGCCGACTACGTTCCTGTTAAAGAACAAGAAAAATTTCCTCCAGACAGACTTATATTTCATGGTAGATGTTCAGAGAGCGATGCCAAACAATCTTTCATGTGTTGTTGTAGCTCTCAGGTACCACTTTAGGCGTCTCCGTGATAAAGAAAAAGTGTTCTGCTTTAGCTGTGCTTATCGGCAGAGTTGCCGGAATTTTTAGAAGATGGTGCACGTTTAGGAAGAATACCTCTGGGTAATTGGCAACCACTTGCATCGCAGACATGCTCAGCGTTTTTCACTTCTCTCACTTCCATTTCGCAGTTTATACTGCGAACTCCTCTTGCTATGCTGAAGTTGAGATAATGTTCGAGTATGTATGCGAGTAAACTTCTCAGCAGTGAGAAGAGTGGCAGATTCGTGTATGTTCTGTGGCAGAAGCGAAGGAAGCGTCTTTAAGGTGTGCCGATGCCTATTAAAGCGGTTATTGAAGTGGTCTAATAAATACTCCGGAAAAGGCCAAAAATACTGAAAGCCTAAAGTGCTCTTCCACGCCAGCCACTAGCACGTTACTTCGATGAAGCTGCCTGTCTGTGACAAGTGGCATTCTTATTTTTGCCAGTTGTCAAGTGTGCACTGGCAGCAGCGTCGCTTTTTGGAAAATAATCATCAAGCGTTATACCGCACAGCGTTTCGGCGCGACCATCCAGTCTTATAGAAGGGTGCTGGTCAACCAAAGACATGAACAACCAAGCAATACGTGTAGGCGGTGTATTTTAAGGGGGTGACTTCGCATAGCTAGGAAGCCACAAGCAGTGACCATGAATGCGAGAAACGAGAACTTTAGCGACGATACATGTTGGCTGGTAAATCCGCCTTAAACACCAGTGCTGGTTTCTCGCCCGGTGGAAAGATTTGCGGGTATAAATTTCCTCCGCTTCCCTTCAGGTGCGGGTAAGGTAGCGCTCACCCAGAATCTTACTCTTCGTGCAAGATGTCTCACGTTTGTGATTGCGCCCATATGGAAGGCTGGTATTTTCTGTCCCGTTGTGATGAAATACCACAAATGTTAATGAACACGAAGGAGGTGATGGCAGTAGTGAAATTCTAGCGACTCGCATCAGAATGCCCGAAACAAACAACCAATAGGCATGGACGGTGCACAATAGAGTGTAAGTAAACTTGTGTTGCATGCGCTGGCAGTTTTTGCCAGAGTTCATGCATTCTGAGAAATGTATTATGGTGCACTATGCTCTGAGCAGATCCGGAGTTCATTCCTTCTTCACTGGTGGCTGGTGAACCGATCACTGAAGATTTTGTGTGGTTCGAGGATGCTCCTGTTCACACTGGTGTAAGTATTAGAAACATGACTGCAAGTACTATACTGTGCAGTGAAATATTTTGTACAGTTCTGAATCTGTTCAGGTAAAGAGAAAAGTCAGTTACACGCTTGCAAACAACCGAAGACACCTTGACGCAACGCCATCGTTTCAGGGAGATGAGTGAAGAGAGCTACGAAAAAAAGGAGAACATACCATGTTTTTTTGCGCGTATTTATTTGTTTAAGTGTATATTCGCAGCGACCAAGTACATAAAGTCCGTTCGCATGTGCCCTTTTGATTGAGAACAAGTGAACATTTTTCATCAATGACTACCTTGGGCTCGCAGATTGCACAATAAAACGTCTACGATTGGAGTACTTCATCGATATCAGTAGTCGCAGTGCAACTGAAAGTCAGCCTGAAAACAAACGTGTGCAAAATAGTGTTGCCAACTTGCAGCATATCTTACAAAAAAAATTTCCCATTGCGTATCACAAGCATACTTGAATGAACACAATAAAGTAAAAAAAAATTGACTAAAAGCTACCACTGCGTCAGGACGACTTGACATACAGAGATTAATATAAAAATCATTCCCATAGGCATGAAGTCGCGGACGTCGACAAGAAGAAATTCGCTCAGCAAAGTAAGCAACACCAAAATGTAATTATGAATGTACAAAAACATGCTATGTATACCTCTCATTCCACGTAGTAAGCGGGACCCTCCTTAACCTGTCAAACGCACTTTGCCCCGACGAGGACTACGCCATCTACGCTTAACAAAGATTAACGATTAACGATGTCTTCTTCGATCGAGTGGGTAATCCCAATAATGCGTTTTCAAAGACTAGTCCATTCAATGGTGCGGCGAGAGGATACTTTTACTTACTCTCTTCACAACCATAAGCATGGGGAGAGGGGGAATCTCATGACCTGATATACATGTGCACCATCTGTTTAAACTACTGCCGATAGTGACGTCACAGAGAAAACCTGATGCCTGTGCCCCCCCCCCCCCCCTTCGGGTCTGTGTGAACCCCCCCACCCGGAAAAAATTTCTGGCTATGCCCCTGGGCAGAATGGATAAATTTCAGGACAAAAATCATGGGCCTGAGTGTATCATACTCTGGCTAATATATCACAGCAGCCACATATCATTCCTTCTTGCAGATGAGGCCCTGGTGCTCTTCATTACACTGAAGTTTGAGTGCATGTGATCATAAGTTTGGTCAGTTACAACAGCCACAGTAGGGTACTAGTTTACAATATAAAGAAAGTGATGCTAAAACTCTATTATAATTGATGATACTAGCAAATCATAAGTCACACTCTAGTATTTACAGTTTAATTTTACAAACATCAGATGTAGTATACCTGCTCATCAAAGAACAAAAGTAGCACACAAAACTTTGGCCATCAGTGGTACTGCAAAACCTCGATTCAACATATCTCCAAAGACCACTAAAAATCATTATTTTGAGAAATTGTTCAAGTAACAAAAATTAGCATCAAAATCATTAACACAATCACAAGAGTTGCCTGCGTGTGCTGTGTATACATCTGTGAACGCGTTATGATAGTGGCAGATATGAAGCTGGGAATTACTTTCGCAGCCATGAGTAACATTTTGAAATCGCTATAAATTACTTTGAAGTGTTGTGGAGGTATAAGGGGGATTAAATTTGATAGTACGTTATTCTGAAACATTCAGTATTCTTAAATTCGTAGTAGTGAAATATTTTTTCATTGAACCAATGGTCCTTTGAAAGGGGATTTTTAAAGAAGTTGTTCATCTGAGGTGCACTGCAATGAGATTTGACTGTACCACAAAACAGCTCTTTCCTCTCCCTTCCTTCCTTTACTTCACAGTGCACACCTACCTATGTCACATTTTGCTATAATTTTATTATTTTGGTCGCTTTATTACAGTATCATTTACAGAGGTTGAAAAGGTGCATTCAGCATATACAACGAAAAAATTGATTGCCCCGCCGCAGTGGTCTAGTGGCTAAAGTACTTGGCTGCTGACCCACAGGTCGCAGGATCGAATCTCGGCTGTGGCGGCTGCATTTCTGATGAAGGTGGAAATGTAGTAGACCCGTGTGATCAGATTTGGGTGCACGTCAACCCCAGGTGGTTAAAGTTTCCAGAGCCCTCCACTACAGCGTCTCTCATAATCATATGGTGGTTTTCGCATGTTAAACCCTACATATAAAAAAAAATTTTGATTGTTAGTTAACTAGGAGAAATTGTATAAACCATTATATTAGTGGTTAACCACTTAAAGGAAGATGTGATCAAAAAAAAAGTTGCATTAATCTGTAGCCTAAGCCAATAAAATTTTTTACTGTATATTTAAGTTATTTTATGCTGATTTCAAGTATCTAATTAGTTTTATAGTAAGTTGCACAGTTTTCATTTTGTGCCATTAAAATGCGTAGTAGTTCGTTTTGAACAAACATTTTATGCCACTGAACTTTAGTGTTCTGTGCCAATAATGGCTCATATTGCTCCACAATAAGGGAAGAATGCAAGTAACTATCAAGAAAGTGTGTATAAAACATTTTTATGGTCAATAAAAATTGTAAAGTGAGAATTCTTAGAATCCTCAGCTCATACAATTTGCTTACTTTAGGTTAGTAATAATTATACAGGCAATATCAAATTTTAAAGAAAATACTTGCACCCTCAACATACTGAGGAATATGAGGGAAAAATTTCAAGCTTATTGAGCTATCAGAAGTACCAAAAACATGTGTCCAAACTCAAGAAGTTGCCCGAAAATGAATCTTAAGAAAACGCATCTTAAAGGTATAAGCGAAAGCTCATCTATGCGGAACAGATATGTTTGTTTGAGATGATATCTTCTATCATGAAAGTTCGGCAATCAAGGGTATTTTGAGCGTTTGGATTTTGTGAATTACTCATGCGAAATGCCATGGCAAGCAGTCAGATGACAATTTCCAGGAGACTCTAAACAATAAGCTCTTTTTAGTTTTTTAGTAGCCGCCTTGTGCTCTTTAAAAGAAATATTAAGTTGCTTCAAGTTTAATTACAATCTTGAGTTTTTCTGTCACGAATATAGAGAAACTAACCTTGTGAAAGCAAATAAAAACAATAAAATATGTAATTTTGGGAAAAGAAAAAAACGTGTATATCACTTCATATCTCCCCTTAATACTGAATCAGACTATCGTTTCTAATATTTTTTTTTGTCAACAAGTAAAGGTACGACCCCACACTACATATATAGAGTTAATGTAGTCCACCTTTTATTAAGTTTTCACATTTACATTTCTTTTATGTGCACATCACAGGATAAGCACTTGAAGACTGCAACAGCGAAAGCTTACACCACAAAATCATGCTGTGTTTTTACAGTTAGAGGGGAAAAAAAGAGGACTTACGGCAAATTAAGACAACGATGTAGGCACTAGTGAGGACTATGCCAAAAAAATGACGTGCAGTATGGGACACTACAAAATGACATGGAGTACTATATTTAGCTTCAAAGGTCCACCAGTACACCACAAAGAATTTTCACACTGCTAATTTTAAGTGTGAGTTGACAGCCGAACATCTACACAAAATTTAACAAAGCAACACAACATTCGTGTAGGCCACATGCAATAACAAAAAAAAAACATGGGTAGCATTTAACGTCAAAAACTTTCACATTACACCACACACTTGACTAGCTTTGGCTGTGTGGAATTTCAAGAGCAGCAGCTCGCCTGCGTGCAGCTGCATGCAAATGAATACAGACTTTTATGAGCACTTCGTTCAATAACATGCAACCACACAAACCACACTTCAAAGTAGTCTGCAGAGTTATATTTATCTAACAATAAGTATTTATATATTTCTCTTTGTCGATTTTCTATGGCAAATAAATTTTAAGGGGAGATGCTACTCGAAGACACTTCTTTTAATATTCACACTAGAACAATGAAACTTGAGCTCATTATAGAACTTTTTGTGCTGGCTACAAATATATACTTAGTTTTTTTGCAAGTTACACACTTTTAGCTCTGCAACATGACAAAGTGAAAACCCTAACCCTTTTGCCCCCCCCCCTCTTTTCGTCCCTAAACTTCTGTAATTTTTTTCCCATTCATAGTTCATAATGCTTCAAATAAAGTGTAGAGTGCAAATAACTAATTAGGAAGCACATACAAAATATGTAATACCCGTGAAAAATAATCGATGTAAAAAGTTCATATTTTACCTACCCTAGTACAGGTATACATACAATTTTTTATTATACAATAAAAAATATTGAAATTTAAACTACATAATTGCATTTGTCATACTTTGGAAAAAATTTGGGCAAGATTTCATGCAGATCCGAGCAATAGATGTGCCAGAAAAAGGAGAGGCACATTAGAAAAAATGGCAAAATTTGTGTTTTGAGAAAAACGAGTTTTAAAGTTAAAATTGAGTTTTTATTTATAAAAGCTATCATTAAATCAAATAAACTTTGCACATCAAAAAGAACAATCCTTCTTGTAGTGGCCACTGCGACTAAAATATGCCAGCACCATGAGTTTGTCCCTATCGGCTTTTTCGAGTCGACTAGTCACAGACATTTCCCTCATAGATAGGGCCATGAAAAGCTTTTCAAACTTCCACTCCATCTGGCAGAGCCTTGTGCCAACTGCAAGCTAGGAAGAAGTTCGACAGAATTGCGAAATCCAAACTAAGTCCAGTGTCATGCCATTTTGCAGCCATGTTTGTGCCACATACCATCGTACATAATGGCATTGTCGTTCCCTGCTAAGTTCTCTCACTGCGAGCTTTTTTGACCTCTCAAGATTTGCGCTGACGTCATCCATTGCCGCATCACGAACTTTCCGACTAACGAGTGTCAATGACTTTTGATGCATGGCCTCTTGTAAGCCAACAACTGCCGCAAATCGGACCAGCTGCTCCTAGCCTATTCCTAAGAGCGCGCCGCACAACGGCTTTCGCTAGCGAGCAATGCCTTTTTTTCATTCATAATGGAGATAATTATATGAAAAATGCATTGTTCAGCTGCGCTGCTCGACAAGTCATGGACCACGCAAATAGGTTTCACAGCACATACAGGCATGCAGCGGCCAATGGCAGTCCTTGACTCGTACCATGTGAAAATCCAGTCGCAGCGCTTGAAAACCGCGCAGAAGAGTGCTTCTTTTTATTATTTCTTGCACTGCATCTGCAAGTGAAACTGTTGTTATTTGAAGAGTAAGGCTCGAATCTTCGACTCATGCAATCAACAATGGCGAGCGGCGGCGCATTATCGGTGGCAAGGTGCTCGAAGACTGCGCACTTTCGACCTTTTAACAGGCACCTTGTGCTCTTTAGATGCAATTTTAAAGCATTTCCAGTTAAGTGTCGACCTGTATTATTTTTTTCATAACAGTAGAGGTACTTCTAGCTCTCATCGAAATAGGCGAAAATAAAAAATCGGTATATTTTGAAAAAAAAACTCGCGTTTTTCGACCCGCATCTCCCCTTAAAACCTACAAATCTAAAAAAATCAAGGCTCAAACTGGTTACTTAGCGTACCCGTGATGCTGTTTGCTGAGAGACACTACACGAGTACAACTCCATTTTATCATTGAGCATGTATGAAGACAGATAATAATTTTTGAAATATGGCACATTTCAATGATTAATGCAAGTATACAAATCTGATCTGACTGGGAGAGACATCAAACGGCAGTGCAAATGTCATTTGACGTTCCAGTCATATACCCCTATACTATGGCTCTTTTTTGTTTTTGCTCCCTGTGTCAATACAATATCCAGATAAATAAAAGACAACACCAAGTAAAGCATTACATTTACCATCAGGTCCATGGCTAACCATTATTCTGATGCAATTAATTGCATTTAAATGCAATTTCCTTGGTTTCATTCTCAGTAAGCCCATAAAACTTGAATTTATACAATGAATGACAACAGGTAACAGATCTGGTGCTCATAGATGACTCAAGGATACCTTTACTGCATATTTCATGTGGGAGCACAAGACGACACACAAATCAAAATGCTAACAGCTTTACAAGATAAACCTGTTGAAAACCTATCTAGTCGCCTGCCTTCCTTTAATTTGGACTTGACAAACTTAATGTTTTTTTCAATATCTCCTGCAATATCAGCAGTGTCAATATATGGTATCAACTTCTGTCTATTACACAAGTTGATTGTATAAGTTTTGGTTAAGTAGAAAGCAAACTAACTGATATGCAAGTATGTAATGAAGCATTAAACTGCAAACAAGGAAACAATACATAGGCTCCACAATGAGATATCCTTGACTTCAGGAAACATTTCTACATTACAATTACTAATGCTCTCATATGATGGCATGCCAGTTCATAAAACACTGGACAAAAAATAGGATTAAGCCCATACCTTCTAAATACCTAGATGTCTTTGTTGAACAAGCCTGCCGACAGTCAAAACAGATGAAAAAAATTATAGAGCACCCTTCAAGAACCTGTAGCCTTCATGTACATCAGCCATTAAAGCAGTGAAGTGAAAAATAATGATGTAGAGCTTAATTTCACAGTTTTTCACATCCACAATTATATTTCAAAGCTGTGCAAGCAAGCATTGCATCTTGTAGTTGCCAAACTTGGCAAAGCTGATTACCCTTGCATCATAAAAACGACTTTTGGATATAATTTACCTATGGTGTACTGAAATACACACTATAGATTTTAACAAGTTCAAGCTTTACCTAAGAACATTTGTTACTGTAAACGATTGTCGAAAGAGAACCAGTTGCATTGACGAATGCTGAAGCCATCACATTTTTTGCGTTTCAATGTGGTACTACTTAATGCAGCTCTAACAAAAATTGTTTTAAACATGAATCCCAACATAAGATTACTCTTTTCATTATTTTCATTATTATTCTGATTCCAATGCATTACCTTGGCATACACAATGGCAGATACAGCACTCTAAAAGCAAAATCTAAACATTTTACACACAATTTGCCTTCCATGTTAAATACTAATCCAAAAAAATTCTGGCCAGTAATTTCCCCTCACAATGCTACCACATCTGTCAGTATACAAGATGCTAACCATAGACCTCTATCAGATGTAGATAGCGCTTCAGTGTTGAACTCATTTTTTTTCATCTGTGTTCATGTGTAAAGATCATTTCAGAGTGCCCGAAGTTCCCGAGTCTGATTATACATTCATGAAACCTATTGCCGTCAGCACTGAAGGGATTGCGAATCTTATTGGAAAACTTAAATTATCAACTTCTCCAGGCAATGATAACATTATTTCTAAGGTGCTCAAAAACACGTCATTATGCTCAAGAAAAATCCTAAACCACATCTTCACGCAATCTTTATCAACAGGACAACTGCCAGCTGATTGGAAAATAGGTAAAGTAGTTCCCTTATTTAAAAGTGGCAATAGATAGTCACCAGAAAATTATCGCCCCATATCACTAACATGCATTTGGTGCAAGATGCTTGAGCATATCATTTCTTCACACATTTATTGTTATTTAGAAACCAATGACTTCTTTTTTGAGAACCAGCATGGATTTAGGTGAGGTTTTTCTTGCGACACTCAACTACTGGAATTTACCACTGATCTTCACTTCAATATGGGTAATAATTTACAAACTGACTGCATTTTCCTAGATTTTTCTAAAGCATTTGACCACGTACCACATTCCCGTCTAATTTCAAGATAACAGAACTTCGTTTAGATTTGCTAATCTTATCGTGGATCCATAACTTTTTTCTTTTCGAAAGCAGTTCACTCTGGTTAATAACTCTTCCTTTCCAATTTTCAATGTCACCTCCGGAGTGCCTCAGAGTAGCGTCTTAGGGCCACTACTTTTTCTAATCTTCCAACTAATATTTCTTCGTCAATAGAGCTTTTTGCTGACGATTGCATTCTATATTGTTCTATAACTAGTACTGATTACCACTTTGCTCTACAAAAAGACCTTAATCTGATAAACAACTGGTGTGGTGCATGGCAAATAAATTTAAATTTATCAAAATGTAATGTAATATCCTTTAGTCGAAAAAGTTGACTGTTGAATTTGATTACCCCAAAAATAATTCCAACGTGTCACGGTCGTCTTCGTAAAAATACCTCGGCATCCATTTCGCTTCTAATCGTCCTTGGGCGGCACATATAACCTACATGTCTGCAAACGCATCAAGAACACTGGGATACTTACACTGAAACCTACGAAACGTGCCAAATAATGTCCGCAAGCAAGCTTACTTAACCTTTGTTCGCCCACAGCTGGAATTTTTATCACCCATATGGTCCCTCTTCCAAGCCTATGTCATTAACCAGTTAGAAGTTGTGCAAAACAGGGCGACACGGTTCATTTCACGTATTTACAATCGCCCCTCGAGCATCACACAAATAAAACTAGACCTTTCACTACAGCATCTAGATATACGGCCACAGTTGCCCTTTTGTCTTTGCTTCATAAATACATTCACGCGTCCAGGCCACCACCCTTCCCACTAACGGCACCATTGCACATGTCTAAACAACTTTAAACAACTTCACAATCAGGGAAGCATCACACGCATCTTTGGAAAAACAAAATCATTCAATTCATCCGCTTTGCCTCGTGCCATAGCACTCTGGAATGACCTACCCGACATCATTGTCAATTTAACTAATCATGAAAATTTTTGCAAGCAATTACTGATACATCTATCTCAATCAATTGTATAATCTCCTTGAATTCTGTTTTTGTTCTTTGTGCTTTTTTGCAGATGGGAAATTCTTGTTCTTACTTGAAGCCCCTCCTTGTCAGTTGTGCAACCACTGTTATTAGTTCCAATGTTATTACTTGCCCTGTAATGTTATTTGTTATTAGTTGCTCTCAAGTTGCTTTTTGTAGTTGCTTTGTATTGTGGTAGAAGTATCACCCACTAGCATTCCTTACTCTATGCTCTATAATAGAGCCTGTTATTTTACATAAATAAATAAAAGATGTGAAAAAAGGTAAAAACACATAGCACCATGTTTTCTAGAATAATTTATGCACTTATATTATTATTGAGTTTTCATGTGCCAGAACTGCACCTTGATTGTGAGCCATGCTATAGCGGGGGACTTTGGATTAGTTACAACCACTTGGGGCTCTTTAACATGCACCTACATTTAAGCACACAGGTGTTTTTTTGCATTCTACCCAATTCAAAACGTGGCCACCACAACTGGGTATCGATCACGCACTTTCAAGCTTATCCCCGTGACATCTTCCATGCTAAGCTACCACAGCAAGTAGTTTGTGGATTTTTATTTTATTTTAGTGCTTAGAAAAAGGGGCACAGGAATTCCTAAGTAATTACGTAAACATATCTAAACTAACTTATACAAAAGCTATGGTGTGCAAAATGATACTTTACCTTCATTTGAATAGAGAGAAATGCCGAAAGCACAAAACCAAGTGTGGCAAGAAGTGAAGACAAGCACCAATAAAATGACATAATGATAACCCCCCCTCCTAGAATGCTACACAATACAGTGAAACCTTGTTAATAAGAATCTCCTGGGAATGTGGCATACAACAAGCACACTAACTGCGAAACTACTACAAGACTTTCTTGTCAATGCATGAAAACTGGCAACACTTCACTAAAAGGAGATACTTACTGCCACATGGGACTGACTGCTCCTTCAAACTACTATACAAGTATTCATGTGTAGCACATCACCTGCTAGCTCACACAATTACTTATACCCCTGTCACATTGGAGGTGTCATGTCATTAGGTGCCAATGTTATTCGGTGCAACGAATACCATTCAATACATGGTGGTGCTACATAGAAAAAAATATGTCGCTCAATCATAATTTCAATGTTGAAAATTCAGAAAAAAATGGCCGGAAAAGTGGGAGGTAACTGTACAGTGATTAAAAAGTGAAGTTATTTATTTAAAAAAACAGGTGAGAAGTCACCTTGCTAAATAAAGTTGCCTAAAAATTTTATATCGCAAAACCTATAGCCACTATAAACAAAGTTGATGTGCCTAGCCAGTTGCACAGCCGATAACACAAACAACACGTCTGACATGGCAGAGCCACTGAATGATGACGCCAAGCTGCAGCAAGTAATGCATTTAGTTGCTTTGTTATTCGCGGTGCGAAAAATGTCCATAAGCCAGGGAGAAGAGACTGGATCGTGAGATGAAAAAAAAGAAAGAAAAAAAGCCCCCTTGATGCCATCGCTGGAGATACATGCCCACATATGCACAGAGGCGTCTGCTTGTTTACATTGTGGCCGCCATGAACGGCAGCCAGATGCACTCAGATGAAGAGTAAGAACATTTTGCAATAGCCCTCTGTACACCTGAGGTCGTAAAATTGAGAGATGCCTTAGAAAAGCAACATTATTAGCGTGTTTCTGTGAATGCAGGTCAAATTTAGCATGCCGAATGCCGTCTTTTGAGTAGTCCTTGGGATAGAGAGCATACAATCGGTTCAGTGGCGAAGGCAAATGTGTTTTTTGAACTTATTCGAGTGCCTAAGTAATTTGGTTCTAATGACTTTGTACATCTCTGTCTAGCAGCCACGTAACGTCATTAAATGGAAATGTCATACCATTCGAATGACATTTAAACGTCCAGTGTCATGGAGTTATTACAAAGTGCTTGCTGTACTGCACATATTTGGAGAGTCAAGTTCATTTGTATCTGTGCTACATCTCACCACAAAAGGGTGCAGCAAGTACCTTGTTGAGCCAGCAAAGTGATGGCATGCTGCTATTGTTTTCACCAGAGATGTGTCTCCGCAACACACTTAGAAGTCTCGCCTAAAGAGGAAGCAGTGAATGGTGGCAGGTTGTGTTTAATTTGCTGTCTATGAACAGTGTGCAGTATGCTTTACAACTGCTCCATGCTGCGCAGACTATTGAGCAGCTACTTGAGAGACGCTCATAATTGAGTTGTCGGCAATAAGTTGTGCTGGTCGTAAGCCGTTCCTGGCCACCATCACACCTCAAGGCATCTCTGACGCTTATCCTTATAGGTTGTTGGTGGCCGCCATTACGTCGTGGTGTATTTCTGATAGATGTTTATCCGTAATACTATATATCACGTTGCAGTAACTGCTCTGGAGTCCGAATTATCAGTCGATTTGTCCCTACAGCAACCAAAGAGCAGGAGATATTTTTTGGCGTATTGTGGCTTCAGCTACACAGCAAGTTTAAGGGTGCAGTGAAAATGACAAAAAGTAGTTACGACATTCATTAAATATCAGGCTCTGTGGAGGTTGAGTCAGGCATCCACCAAAACTACAATATGATCATACTTTTAAAACAGGTACGCTATAACGAGGTTTTACATTAACAACAATTCCCTAGTATAAAATTTCTGCTCGAACTTTTTCACATGCACACTAAAGTATGCATGCATCACGTCTATGCCAATCTTAGCTGATCTGTGCCCTGAAGGCAGGACAGAGGGTGCAATGTGAGCAAGTAAGTTTTTTATATTTCTTTGAACCAGGATGCTATCTTAAGCGGGCACGAATTATGCAAGGTAGCTGGCACCAGGGGAGGCAACAGCCCCCTCAAGTTTTTGCTGGCCCACCCTGTAGCCCCCCTGGCACAAAGACAACCCAGACCTCAAGCGCAAGTTCGAGATATACAAATACTGAAATTTTTAAATCGAATTATAAATCTTCAATTATAACAACCTCTGAACAATAAGCCCGACAGAGAACATTTGCATGTTTTGCAAGCAAGTACAATGCTTGAGCAGAGCCTATTTGTTATGAGAAATCAAGCTTATATGCATTAACGTAAGTATGTATAATATAAATTACATTATATGCTCACATAACTACTAAATGGCATATTATCCTCAAGATTAAGGCACACACACAATGGCCCCTTCTGGGTCTTCTTTTCATGTGTGTCTTAATCTTGTGGCAAAATATGTACCTCAGCAAGAACCAAGTGGGCAAACAAGCAGGTCTGTTGAACCAAGTAGTAGCTAAGGAACTTGTAAATGATTGATGATTACTTGAAATAATTTGGAAACATTAAATTACATTAAGGTGGTAGGCTTACGTCAAAGTGAATTTTTTTTGCAAAATTGATTGTTTGCTTTAGTTTTTCTGCACGACCGGACATACAAAAATGTGTAGCAACGAAAATTATCTTCGTATCATCATTAGTTTGCGAGTTACAATTAGATTTCTATACACCATGCTCATATACCGAAACCGAAATCACAATGTGTTGGTGAGAAAAGTGTTTTTCGTCTACAGTAGACTCTCTGTAAACGGAAATCTATTAAATGGAACCGTACTGCTTAAACCGTACGTACTGCTTAAATGGACTCATTGCCTCTGCAATGATTGCATTTCGGCTTGTATTCTGCACTTATGTTCACCTCTCAGTAAATGGAACTCCTGTTAAATGAAACATACTCTCCTGGATTCTTCAGGTTCCCTTTACTGAAAATCTACTTTATATTAATAATATTCAAAATACTTCATGAACTTTATGTTGACTGTTACATAAGAGGATGTCAATTTATATAATTTTGTGCTTCTAATTGTGTTCAAATCTTTACAAACAGCCATAAAGAGTATGCAAATAGCTCGTGGAATGTTTGTCGTTTACCTTGGTCGGCATACATCAGGCATCTTTCTACATTTCTTCCATGTGTCAACGCTGCAACGTGTGAGTCCTTAGGCCACCTGCATCCGAAATATATATTCAGACCAGCATTACTAAGTGCAGAACTAAGAAGACAAGCAAGCGCAAGTTTGGTGGAAATCGCTACACCCCGCCGATGCTGCCTCCTGACACGGGCGCGGTTGTTTCGGTGATCGCGAGAAAGATTGCGGGTATTACGAAAACGTACGGGGCTTCGCCGCGAAATTCTTCGCTCCAAAAGAACAGGCTTGTGGACATTGACATTCTTTCTTCGGTGTTTTTCTTACTAGTGACACACCCTGGATGCATGAACCCAACGCTGAAGTTGAAGAACGCTCTCACCAAGGAATATGCTCAACCTGTGCGGTCGTGTGTACTGACTGTGGGTTCGAGCGACCATTTGATACATCTAGAAAGGCGGGATGTGTAATGAGAATAGTGTTCGTCTCGTTTAGGCGAGGCGCCAGTTAGGAAAAGGGCACACAGGTGCAGAATTATTTGCAAAAGTCATGAACATGCCTTCTCCACGTCACTCCGCCTATAACAAATTATCGTCTCGGCTTTCTGCAACTACAGGAGAAGTGGCGTCGAAACCTTTCAACGATGCTGCTGTGGAACTTAGTCATGTTGTGGGCAGTGCGGAGTGTGGTGTTTCAGGTGACAGCACATGGCAGAAGCGTGGCCATTCATCTTTGAACGCATATGAGTCTGTGATTTCTGCTGACAGGAGAAAAGTCATAGACGTTGAGGTCCTTTTTAGGTCGTGTAAGTCTTGTAAAACTAAAAGGAAGCTAAGGCCACAAACTAAAAGGAAGTTGATGCCACGAAGTGCTTCTTATCAGGAATGAAAGGCAAGCCACACTTCCTGGCAAGCAAATCATGAAAGAAGTACTAGCAGTAAGGAGATGGTTGGTCTGTACAGAATATTTGAGAAGGCGCAGCCAAATAGAGGCTTGAAGTACCTGAAATTCTACGGCGATGGTGATTCCAAAAGCTATGCCGCTGTGAAAGACATGTATAGAAAGGAGAGTGTCCAAAAACTGGAATGCATTGGGCATGTCCAGAAGCGTGTTCGCTGCCGCCTCGGAGAACTAAAGGAAGCAGTGCGTGGTCTCGGAAGTAAGGGAAAAGTCACTGATGGCCTTATTAACCGCCTGCAAAACCACTACGGCATTGTTATAATGGCTAATGTGGGCAACCTTTCTGCAATGAAGCAGGCTACCATTGCCAGTCTTTTTCATTGCAACTCTACCGACAAGCATTGAAGACATGGTCTGTGTTCACTTGGATCGAACAGCTGGTGTGGGTACAGAAGGGTCGAAGCACTCGGCCAAGGAGAGTACCTGCACAAAGGACAACTTTCGAACGACGTGCTCAACAAAGTTGAAATTGTGTACAGTGATTTGTGTTGAGACAAACTTCTGATGAAATCTTTGCATGGAAAGACACAAAATGCAAATGAGTTTTAATGGTCAGATAAGGCAGCGGGCTCCCAAAAAGGTCTACGTAAGCTTGCCTACAGTAATGTTTGCCTTGCATGGGGCTGTGGCACACTTCAATAATGGCAGTGTAAGCACCCTAGACATCCTGAGCCAAGCTGGCATACAACCAGAGTACTACCAGCGAAAGCTTGCCTTGCCAGAGATCACAAGCACATGCAGAATGCCAAACGCAAGTCAGCGGATGGGACGAAACAGGCCAGAAAGAAAAGAAGAGCAGTCACACGAAGAAAAAGAGACCATGATGCTATTCAAGAAGGACCCACCTAAGAATCAGGAGCATTTTAGGACTCTGTGCAAAGTTTCTGACACCTTGAGCCTGCTTTGAAATCTTTGTTTACGTTTTTCTCAAAATAAGAATTTGCTGCAAATCACGCAATGCCAACTTTCATAACTTTTTTCTCAGTGCACCCTTTGAACGAAAAATTAGTACAATGTTTCATCACTTATATATCTGTGCAGTGAACTAGGATAAAAGAAATTGATCAATTAGTTTTGAATTCACAGCTGATTTTGCAAACAAGTTCAGTATAAATTGGCACTTTTTCTGAATCGTTTGGAGATTTTAACATTATTTTCTTGATATTTACTGTATATTATTTATTCTAGTTCACTGCATAGCTACAACCATTGATTACAGAAATGCCAAAGCTTTACTAGATTCAGGCACCCATTAGTCACTAATCACGGTTGATGTATCTACCACTTTTCATTAAATATTTGACAAATATGGCCTCACAAAAAAATAAATAATCAATATTTTGCACTCTAAATGAATAGGCAAAGTAACTGAGACAGGATTGTTCTGAAAAAGCAGTTATTTTATTCCTGGCTCCTCCGGTTGAAGAAAGTTTTTTTGGGGGGTGGCCTACCACCTTAATGAAACATGCTACCACATGTCCAGTTGTACTATCGTGCTCAGTATGAGCTACACCACAGGAGCATATGGTCAATCCAAATGTAAGGTTGTATAGTTGCACCAATCATGACATTTTTTGTGTTATCAGGGGAGGGCTCGGCCATACCTGTGAGTACGCATCGCCCAAACTTCTTTTCATGCTCGCGCTAGTTTTGCGCTGTGTTTATAACAGCTTCGAAAAAGAGGGTGACAGCAAGTTAGTGGGGGCGATGCACACCCGCAAGTATAGCCAGACTCTCTCCCAATAACTTGAAAATATGTGACGATCGGCGCCACTGTACAACCTTGCAGTACGCTCAGCCATGCGCTCACGTGGTGTAGTTCATACTGATAGTACATACAATGTTGTGTTTACTGAAAGAGAGATTTAAGCGCGAAAGTTTTTAAGAAATGCAAACGTAATTAAACTGATCAAATAATCAATTGCATTAAATTCCTAAACAACCTAATTATCTAAATACAATAATGGAGTGGAAGCTACATGCCCAATGCACCTGCTTATGAACTGTTGGTCCGGCATAACAACTGCTTCTATTCAGCACAACTATATAATGGAACATTTATTACATCTGCCATTCTGCTTTTCTCAGGACTCCGATGAGTGTTATCTCTTATACACATTCAAAAAAGACATGTCGGGAACTTAAACTTCTGGATTCTTGAACCGAACATGAATCAAATGGCCCGCACTATTCTTTTTGTATTTAAAATCTGAAGTATTGGAAAATATTATAAAATGTTTAATTGTGGGTTTTAATGTCAAACTGTACAGTAGGCGAAAAGAAACACCATTGTGTAGTGTTCCGGATTATTTTTCTTCATTGGTAGTTCTTTCAGATGCACTAAAAACATGGTACACAAGTATTTTAGCATTTATCACTACTCAACTAATGTCACTGTAGTCAGGAATCAAATCCACACAACCTCTAATAACTGCCGACGAGGTTATGAGTTGCATTAAATTCAGGATCACAAAAATCACTGAAGTCTGTTGATTTTTGTTTCCTACTTTCAAAAGACCTTGTAGATCAATAGCAAATACAAAAATTGGCACAATAGTGATATATTGCAATAATAGTTCATCAGTCTAAATGGTGTTCTCATATAAAAAAGCTGAATAGAGAAAACATTGTGCACAAACTGAACAAATACTATTCAGTTATTGAGAAGTATAGATATTTCAAATAATAATGAAATATTTTCATGAGATGTGGCCCATGAACTAATCTATATTTAGTAAAAGTGATAAATTGACTGTTGCACAACCCTTACTATCCACGTCTTTGACAGATAAGAAGCCACATACAACACCCAGTTGCAAAACTCTTTTAGAGAGAACTCTGTAACTAGTAGTCAACCAAGACAGTGTAATTGTATAGTAATATTAATTAAAACAGATTCTTACTTGTCTCTTCCAGGTCGAATCTCTACTTCATACAGCCCATACACTAGTCGATGATCAGAGGTTTGCATTAATAGAATTGAGTCATAGAGAATACACTCTATATGGCCTTTTCTCTTGCTTTTATAAACTATTCGATCCTAAATGAAAATAGATTTCCAGTGAAAAATGAGCCTGACAATACCAATGCCATGAATTGAAAAGTGCAAACATAGGCTGTTACCGTGTACGATGGCACTCTATGCTTCACACCATCAAATTTACTCGAGCCAACTTCGAATTTGTAAGTCGGTCCAAATTTTACCTTTCTTTCTTGAAAGCCAAAAAATGCCTGACCTGATCAGCAGAGAAGAGAGAGATGCTGTAAGAAACACTGGTGAATGGAAAACATATACAGGAAACAAGGCAGTTCTCTTCTAATTCAAACAGATTTTTAGAGCTCGCCAAGAAAAAGTGGTGCTCTTTTACGAGATATTCTTAACACTGCGAATCACTGTGCAGATAGCAAACCAAATACAGCCTCATCTAACGTCACATTTCATATTAGGCACATGGTACAATTGCAAAACTGAAGCTCAGCAGTTGTGTAGTAGTGTCAGTTTAACAAAAATCCAAAGGCTACCACCACTTTCTAGATATCTCTTTGCAAGATCACTAACGAATGAATGCATCTGCATTTCAATTAGGATCATTACAGAAGGGTTGAGAGGCGGTATAGTTGGTATATATTCACACTGAAATATTATGAGCACAAACCTACAGGATGTAAAGTAGGAGACAAACAAGTGCATACAACAAATGTCTTGTCTCCTCCTTTGTGTCCTGTTAGTTTGCCCTGCCAATATTTCAGTATAAAAGGTCATTCCAAGCTGTTATAGGAAACTTTTTAAGAGACTTGTCTGGAATACCAGTGCATTTTGTAGCATATCTGGAAACATAGCTAACCTCAATTTTCTGCTGAGCAGGAATGACCCTACTTCTACTACTCTGCTTCAATTTTGCTATCGTAAATTTTATAATAAAACAAATTATTCAAATTGGAGAACATTTATTAGCTACTTTAATGTTGTGACTTATGAAGGCAACTTTTTTTAACACTGAGGCAAGCCTCAGTGTTAAAGAACACTACTGCAAGTTTTCACTATACAGTCAGGAAAGCAATGTCTAGGGAACGTTTCAACGAAATGATTTTCAAACAGGCTCGTTATTAGAAAATATGAAAACAATTTAACTGCTTTGTTACTATCTTACTGGGAGCCAAGCTTCACCACTAATGCAATTACCCCCTTTGCCTCAGCCATTCTTCGCAAGCAGAGTTCCTTCACCCATGTGGTACGTGGTGTAGGGGCCACACCATGTTCACATGACTAGCTCCACCTCCCTTACGCCTTCTTTACCTGATTTTGCTTCACGGCACATATCTAGAGAGAGTGTATTAGATGATTAATCAATGTCACATGCCATAGAAAAAGATACTACAAGCAGTGTGTGTTCAGCATTTGTGTGCATGACCTTGACTTGCTACATGTGCAGCTTCCACGAGAGAAAAAGCTCAGGACGTTGTTTCAAGTTTTGACCGCTTTCACACCATGTTACTGTCAGTTTTATGTTTTGCAAGCACTATTTCTCCCCACAATCTACACATCACTCTGTTTCATCTTAAATGCACAAACGTAATTAAAGGGCGTTCTTTAAACATTTCAAAAAAAAAAAAAAACTGAAGTTGGTATACAGAAGATGTAAATATACAAACCATCCAGCATAGCACTTGTTGGTTGATCAAACTTCAGGAGGTTCTCATAAGTAAGTTGTTTATTCTCATGATGATCCTCCAATAAACCGACGACTGTGGAACGATTATTCACGAGTAGAAAATTCAGATCCCCACACTAAAATACATGGTCAAATCTTGCAGTTACATCTGCAATGAATCAAATGCACATTCACAAACCTTTCAAGAAAAAAAAAAAACACCAGGCCTGTGCAAAATGCGCAGCACAGTCACAGCAAAAGCTGAAAGAGCGGCCCTTCTAGAGCCTTTTCTGAACACTCTTGTAGAGACTACTACAAGTACACTTGCATGATACCCACAACACCGTAAGTCACTATAACATATGTGAAGTAGAGAAGCGTGCACTATTTCATTAGTATTTGTCTTTCTTCACAGGAGCATGGTGCCCGCTATGCACCTGTAAGGCATTATGTGCAATGTGCATTATCGGAATTATGTGCATTATTTGCTGATGCTGCACCTAATGACGACAAACAATTATGACTGAGCCTTTTGTAGTGCCCTGGAATCATTCAATAAACCTAATCATTAAAAAATTCACGTTGTGTGACGCTAGGTTGCTTTGTTACTGTTCTGAAATGCTCTTTTAACATGATTCCTGAACTGACTAGAAGTGTGCATAAGGCAAGTTTGCAGTTGAATTTCGAGCACAGGAGTAGCTCTGTGGTAGAGCACTGGGCTGCCACAGACAAGAACTGGAGCCCCCTCTACGCGAGATATTTTTCTCATTTCGTTTTTTTTTTTCATACTTCATGCGATATTGGTTGCGGACACTGTCGGCGGGCGAGTACGGTGCCGGAGATGGTTTTTTTTGTGAAATCATAGCAGCTTTAACTGTAAAAATAGTAACTTACTAAGAAATTAAAGATGGGAGAATGTGAGCACACCAAGGATAATAACAGCTCGGTTTTAAAATAGACCTAATATTAATTTCTAGTTTTCTTTTTAATTTTCTGCCCTTAATGTGCTGTAAGAGCATGAAAACAATAAACAGAGCAAAAGATAGCTGGGGTTGTTCATTCTAAAAGACAGGGTGTGCAATTATAGACACACAAAAGAAGTCATGACACCACAAGATGGCCTGGGCTGTCTTTTAGAATGAATATTCACCAATTAGCTCTGCTCTCTGTTATTCTCAGCTGACATTTATTGGTCAAAACTGGCTTGATATTTGTTTATGAAGCATATTATGGGCACGAAAGCAGTAATTAGGACAAGAGGTAAGGATAACGTTGGTCTGTGAATATGCAATATGCAGTTGTTTCCTTTTGTAGGAAAACATATCGATCTACAACTATGAAAAAGAAGCTCCAAAATTGTAAAACCAGAATTACCTACCGAGCATTCATATTTGCATGATTTCTTTATTACCCGTAGTATCAAAAATGGTAACTAAAAGCTGTTGCAAAGGGCAAGTAAGCATCAACAAAGAATTGGCATGTTTGTGCTCACATGTTGAATTTTATTAGACGATTTTTACAACAAAAGCCACAGGGCAAGCATGAAGTGTTCAGGGTGGGTTATTGCAAGGTATAGTGTCATGTTTCAGAAAAATTCCTGAGTAGAACAGCCTTTACAAGGGACCCCAATTTATTAAAGTTTGTGATGTAATGAGCTGCTTTTTTTTTTTTCATGCATGCTGGCGGTATTCAGAAATGCAAATACTGCTGCAGCCAAGACACTGAATCGTATCTAAGCCTTCAAATGTGTTTCAGCTAACTTGAACAAAACACTTATTAAAGTAAAACAAGTGTACAGTACTGCTTTCTATATTCTGGCATAAGCTTTTGTGTTAAAACTATGTCAAAAATTAATGAAGATTAATCACAGTAGATGGTCTTTAAAACAAAACAAAAGAAACCAGAAAAATATACTTCATTTATCAGGAGTCCCATTTACTGAAAGATGAATAGGGGTGCCTAATACAAGTACTAAACCAATCATATCAAAGGCAGTTGTTCCATTTTATCAAAGGCAGCAGTTCCATTTAGCAGATTTTCCTTTATTGAAATTCTACTGCGGTTAACATTTAGAAGACTTTTACTAATATATGAGAAGTGAATCTTCGAGGAGTTGTAAAGGATATTGCTTTGTCAAGCATAAGTATAGCTGACTTTCTTTTCTTTCTTCCTTTATTTTTATCTATTTTAGCTTACGGGAAAGGTGCAGCACCTACAAGTGGAACAACAGTCTACTGCACCACTACACCGCCACGTGCCACCACTTCAGTTTTAACTGGCGTGCTACAAATAGTTATCTCTTTATCTGCTACACCCCCATTTTACACAAGTGTGGGGGTGCGAAGACCACATATTTGATAAAACGGGTAGGCCTTCAGAAAGTCAACAGTGCAGGTTTCTTTTATGGCCTCAAACGAAAAGAAAGGACAAATTATATGGAATCAGTCATGCTTTCAATGTGATAGAAAGCACAGACATGTGGCAGTGCATTCTGAAAGGGCAATCGGCTGGCCAATGAAATCCACAAAGCATAGGCTGTTACATCGATGTTTGTATGGATTCTTTCTTGTCATTTTGCTTGACGGCGTTTCCCTGACTCCTGTTAGACAACCCCTTGCAATGGACACAAGTAAAACGTACTATCTCCGAACTGCACGTGTCGTATTTAGTAATGTCTGGAAGTTCCACAAAGCTTTCTGCACTGTAGTGCAGCTCGATTTCTAGGCGTTGCTCCCGCTGCACAAGTCTTTGAGTAACTTTGTCACACGCCATCCTTGCAAATGAAATCTTAACTGTCATTAAATGCAATAAAACGGTCTGGTGCAGCGTCGCTTGTGTGCACAGTGCTGTTAATAGCAATGGAAATACAAGGGGAATAAAATTCTGGCGGTCCACGACACATTTTGCCAGGCATGCGGAGATTTTTCCCTAGTGTTACTGTTTACGAACTGCGGTACAGTAGAAAAACAGCGGTAGCCCACAAGGGAGAATTGCTGGATCTGTCGATGGTTTTCCACCAACAAAATGTCGACTGTATAATTGAGATCACTTTGCTGGCTGTCACTCACTCCTATCAGCACCGTAAAAATATCAATTAACTTGCATGGAGTGTAAATTCACACAAAAAAACTACAGCATGAACTTAATAAAAGTGCCCGCATGATCACTTGCTTTATGCAGCATACACTAATCCTTATTTCAGTGAATTTTTGAAGCATAAAACTGAAAAACTTTGTTCCAGGTGCATAGTTCTTATAGTTATGGCACAGTTTACGGCTCAGCAATTCATAGACGACACTGCGAAATAACCCAACATGTGTCTACTGATGAGTCAGCTGCTGCACAAAGCATGGCAGTTCCTATCCTTCATTTATGCACTGCAGTGCCACAGGCTCAGTACTTGTTTCTTATAGCTGCAAGTGAGAATAGAGCAAAAATAAGCATCCTTTTGAGCTATCTATTTTAATGTAAAAGCTGGGCGGGTATACAAGTATGCCTGTATGGCCAGTGCAGAAAACAAAAACAGTGAAAGTAAAATGCTAGCAGATGCTACAACGCTGTTGATTTTTAAGTGCTTAGTATGGCACAGAAAAAAAGTTATTAAAACAAGGCTGTTTGGTCACTCTGAGTGGAGCTCCACTTCCAGGGCCTCACTGGCTATCGCAGCTTGCCAGGTCTGGTCAGTAGTTGCTAATCCACCTTTTTCATTTTCTTGTGCTGCCTGCTGCCATTTTGACAGCACAGCTGATGAACATCTTACTTCTTGATGCTGCCAGCTGCCTTCACTGTTTATGCATATACTATGTCACACACAATGTGTTCAATAGTTGTGGGTAGCGAAGCAAGTGTTCAAGGTAGTCAATAAAATTTATCCAAGATAAATCTGTACATCTCTCAAGCCTGTCGTTCTTTATAAAGATGAGGAGTGGGCAGGGGATTGCCAGAGTTGACCTTTGGTCATCATGTACAGATTCACAAGAGATAAACCAACCTTTGCTTTGGTACTGAAGCTTGAGTTGCACTTAATTGTTTTGGTAAGTCACTCTGAAGACAGATCTTTTGATAATCTTGGATACGCTCCTTAACTTTTTTTTCCTGAGCTAGAAAAAGAAGAAATAAAAGCCTCAACAAAGTTGAATGCAATATGACAACTTTAAAACATCGAAAACACGAACATTTTTTCTTTGTATTTTTGGCACTGATATGCAGCTATTTGCCAGTATAAATCATAGTTTCTCTAGCACGCTATGAATTAATGATTGTGACCCATATTATTAAGACAAGTCACTAGTGACTATTTTTAGCCTTAATGCAGCTTGCAAATAAGTGGTATTCTCGATGTGGCTGAAAAATCAGTTCCTCCTAAAAAGGTCTACTCATGGTACTTAAAGGAATGCTGCAAAACAAATATCACATGTTCCCATTGTATGTAGGGGACGCCTAAAAAAGGGCAATGTTGTTTATGCCATACCTAGTCAGACAATTCAGACAAGGACTTAAAAAAAAAAAAGATGTCGCTGACTAATAATGCATTTAATGCCATAGTTCCACATCACTATCTGTATGCAAAAACATTATGCCACATGTATAACAAGACAACTGTCTTCACTATATACTAGTGAGACAACTCTACCAAGTTCCTGCTTCTGTGCTTTTGCTGCATTTACTGCTGACACCTGCCTTCATTGCAAGGGATGATACTAAGCAGTACAAAGTCTGACTCAATATCTCAGTTGGCTGCCTAGCTATCAACTACATGAAAAACAGCTATTTTAAATTTTTTTGCTGCATATTCTGTGCTTTATAGCATTTGACACTGAGAAAAGGTGCTAAGAACTTCTTCCCACTAATTTGACATGCTACAGGAAATCACAGTGAAATATGGCTCATTTGCCCCCCAAAAAGCAGCACTTTCAGGTTCCATGTGTTGGTAAAATGTCACCACAAATGCTGCTATTACATCATTAATTGCTATTCGCCAAAAGGACTGGATCTGACGGTTCGATCTTACAAATTTTTCAAGCAGTGAGAAGTGCAATGTAGGATTAGATAGACTAATCAAGTTCTGCTCATTCTGGGTAGCATGGAGAGAGATAACATGGCATAAGCAAATGCATGTTGTGAACAAACTCAAATGTTGGGCCAAGTCGCACTTAGTGTGCAGTGGCAAGCCTGCTGAAGACAGTTATCATCCCTTAGATTAAGTTCATTGCATTTTTCTTAGATACTGTGGAGCATAGTTTGAAAGGTCTAAGTCAAAAATTGGCTTCAGCATCCACGAAGAATATAGCAGAGAAAATGGGTTGAGTAGCAATATGTGACACTAAATGGACAATTGCATTTGTTGCAGATACAAATGAGTCATACTTAAAGGTATCCTAAACAAATCTTTTGCTGTGGAGATATTTAACTCAACTGAAAGCTGGGCACTGAAAGTGGTAAACACAACCTTCCTTTCAGGCAGAAACTAAACAAAAATAATGAACTTAACCCATTTTTCACAAACTGTCACTTCTGGAGGCCATGCCGTTAAGTAGAAGAAGTGGGGTTTCCTATCTTCAGGAACAGGAATGCCAACCATTACTCACGTGCTAGGAAATAAAAAATACAAAGCTACTATAAGGAACTGTCTAAAAATAAAAGCATGATGCTTGAACAATGCAATAAAAGCAAGTGCTGAAAAATGTGTGAAACAGTCGATTCAGAGAAAGCTTTTTTTTTTTGGTATCTAGATTTCTACCATTCTGAGAACTTGAAATGGTGGTCACGTGCACAGAAATTTCTGCCACCAATTATATTTTGGGAAAATACTGTAGAACTAATGTCTATAGTAGGTTTATCCATTATTTTTTCTACAAATCGATTTTTGGCAAGTGCCACGGTTGGGACAGTTAGTATGGAATGATTAACTTCATTTCACAAATACTTAAATTTACATCCTACAAATAATTAGACAGACATCGTGACCCCTTTATACCAAAAATTTATTGTAAAGGCCAGTGTAGCAAGATAAAAGACAAGGACAAGTGATACGGAGCATTAAACCATCACAATGTGGTGCTCTGGTGTTACCATCTTCTGTGTAAGGATGTCAATATAATGTATGACATATGAAAACAAAACTGAAACTGCCCATACAGAATCTGTAAGCTTAATATTATAGGCACTATAAGGCTTGAAAGTACCTATTCTATCACTATGAGGTACTTAAGGATGAATAGTTGAAAAAAATATGTTGATGCCCCTGTAACACCAATAATTTAAATAACTTCATGTCATATGATGCAATACGAAAAACAACGGAAACTTCTTTTAGAGCATAAATGCACTTTGCCTGGCCGAAGTTATTGCCTTGTGAACTGAGGAAGAGTATAATAACCTTAACATTCTCGCAACTGGGCCGCAATAGAACATTAGTGAGGGATCCATAGGAGCCTAAGAGCTTCCACTAGCAAAAAGTCACTTTGTATAACTTGATCTCAACCAAGGCTGACTGGAACACTAATGGTTGCACATTATTGGTTTCACAAGTTGGTTGTGGATTAATATTGTGCACCACATAGAAAATTTGAGAAGGCTACAGCCAACGTTAAGAACACACATACTAGTTAGTATGTTCCACAAGTGCTTCAGCCACAATTCTCACCAACTTCAGCAGCCTTTTGAACAGTTAATATGAGTATGCCTTAAAGCTCTAGCAATTTTTCGAAAGTACACATTGACGCATAGGCACAATGTCATGCTACACAAAACACATTAGATGCATAAGAGAACCAGCAATACTTTGTTCTCATGCCACACATCATGCAGCACACAAACATCATAGACATGTTTTGAATCGGACATATTGCAGTGGGCAAAGAAAGAGCAGCTCAAATACAACAGCTGCTTCAATGTTGCAATGTCTCAGGTTCATTGTATTCTGTCAGTAACACGCAATGTCAAGCTGGCCAACCAGCAAACTGTGGCACTGACTACAAAAGTCACAAAGTATCTACCCCGAGAGCTCAAATGCATTCTCCTGTTTTCCTCAAAATAAAGTTTCTTCTCCCTCTTCCAAATGTGAATATGTAATACAGAGCGGTCACAGTCAACATCTGAAACAACAGAGTTCTTTTTGAAAGCACCTCTTTATTATGAAGATGAGTCAGATGACCTAATATCTGTGATAGACCATGGCAATCACAATTGTGGCAGAATAAACTTTCAGTGATTGAAATCATACAGTACATGATGCTTTAGGTATCGTGCAGTATATGTAAATGTTTCACATAATACCTCGAACATAATTTAGAACCTTCACAATGTCCCAATTTGAAATAACTGTGAAAAATTTGTTAATATATTTATTTCAAGGAAAGCACTACAGTTAGTGAAACTTGCAATGCTATTTAGCTTGTAGAACATTGGACCGCTAGCTAGACTAGACTAGACAATACTGATGGTACTGAATTACAAACAAAGCTATACATTGACACTATATGAGTTTTATGTCTTGGTCTCAACCCTGTTTTTATGTTTGTGCTTCAATAGCATGATTATTTAGCATGCTTTAAACTTTAGCTTCTGCTCTCAATTTAAGAAAGTGATGCAGGAGCATTGGCAGAGTTTCATGTAAGGGAGGAGAAAAAAGGGGAGGGAGTAACTTGACCCTCTTATATGTAAACATACGCACATGTGTGCGCATGCATTATATGTGCACATATAATATAAATTTTGCAATGTATGATTGAACCCACCACCCGATCTCTCCCCTGTTGTGCTTATGAACTGATGCTATAAAAAAATTAGTGAAAGTTACAGTGCTTTTATTAACGACAACAAGGCAGGTCCTATACTTCCAAGCTTATTCCTAAATACTTTAATGGTAGGATGAATGTCATTAAACTAGACATGAAAATTTGATTGATATATGTGGTTTAACGTCCCAAAACCACCATATGATTATGAGAGACGCCAAAGTGGAGGGCTCCGGAAATTTCGACCACCAGGTGTTTCTTAACGTGCACCCTAATCTGAGCACACAGGCCTACATTTCCACCTCCATCAGAAATGCAGCCGCCGCAGCCAGGATTCGATCCTGCGACCCACGGATCAGCAGCCGAGTACCTTAGCCACTAGACCACCGCGGTGGGGCAGAGATGAAAATTTAATGACCAAGAAAAAGCTAAGAAGTAGAAAACATTAGTTGAGCAAGTTTCACACACCTATCCCTCGAACAGCTACCCAACTATGAAAAATCAGTAGTAAATAAATTGGAGATTCACAAGTGTGAGATTACATAGGCATACACATGCATTGCACGCCTATACCTAAGTATGAAAAAATACTGCAATCTGATGAAAAATCTTATAATCAGAAATTCATTACACACAAAGCCATAATTTTAACTTACAAAACATTTACCAGCAGCTTTGCTTCCCCCACTAATACCAGAAAATCAACCAGTGCTCATTAAAGCTGACAACAATTGTTATCTCTTAAAGATGTACTACCATAATCATCGATAGGTTACATTAGAATAGCTTATTGCCTCACTAATCGGCTGCTGCAAAACGTCTAAAATTCATCCAATATGAGCGGTGTTACAGGGTTTTGTCGCATCTACTTTCTCTCTTCTTTCATAACAGCGAGCACGCTATAAGCTATAAAACTAGGGGAGATGACAAGAGGGCAAAAATATGTGTCTATTCTTCAGTGTGCGTCATCGCATAAGCAATTTCTTTTCTTTCTTGAAAAGCAGGGCTTAATTTCACTGTGATCGCGTGAGAGCGGGCATGTGCTGGCATCTTACGGTGGCCATGGTAACTGTGCATCTCACGATGCTTAAATCAGCCAATGACTGTGAACTTTGGGTTTACGGTATCACTCGTTGATAGAAGAGGAACTTATGTCTAGCCGACTGACAAATGTTTATTATTTCAAGGCCGCATGCTGCACTATAAAATTTGGCTCACGTGTTCAGGAACCTTGAATACCAATCAGTAGTGTTTTCTGATCATGCTAAAAAAGTGTTTCAGGGTCCTTATAAAATGGCCCTGTGACACAATTTGAGCAATACATTCATTTGATGCTCTGGAATGCATTGATGTCGTTGCGTGAGTCGCAACGCCAAAATTGAAGCCGTGTAATTTTCATTCATGGGACAAACTACCTTGATTTCTGACTACGACAACACACATCAGCTATTTTTGCTATGGTAAGTGATGTCATGTGACATGACGACAAAAGCCGTTCGTTTTTTATTGCCTTGGCACGATAAGTAGCACGCAATATTCATATGGTGGTGGTAGCAAGGCCATACGAGTGCGTACTAAAAACAGTAAAAACCCTTTTTATATTTTCTCTCATAAAAAAAAAGTACTGTTTCTAAATTATGTATTTTTATAACAACGAACACGACACCTAGTCTGTGAAGGCAGCCTTGGTATGCCAGCAACTAAAGGTAGCAATGCTTGCCACATTTTAGTGAGCCAAAAATGAGATATGGCCTTAGGATATTTTATGTCAGTGCGTTAACAATTATACGAACACACTCAGCTGAATGTTGCCACTGCCGTTATGTCCCATACATACATATAAACGCACAAAGAAAAATAAATCAGAACAAAAGGAATGGCAAGGCATCACACCGGGGATTCGAGCCAGCGACTCCTCGCTCCTCAGTCCGCTGCTTTAACAAACAAGGCCGTGCCACTCATGCTATCTCACTAACGGCGAGCTATACATAAACATCATTTACCACTGGCTTATTGTCAATGGACATGCAGCCGGACGTTGATTATTCTGAAATTTTTGTTTATTCCTAGGGCAATCAATTTTTACCTCATGCCTTTGAAAAGTAAAAAAAAATTTTTCATATCAATCACCGGTTTTATGACCAATCCTTCGTGGTGGGTGGAAGCCACATATAGAGGAACAAGCAAGCAAGGAAGCGAGCTTACTCCTCCTTCCAGCTGCTTTCAGCGTTGACGCCAACAATGCAATGTCTGGGACAATCTGAGGTGGGCGCTTTGAAGAGCATCAGAACTGCACTTTTCGCTACTGTCCCCGGTATCTACTAAAGCCATGGAAGGAAATGCCGGACAAATGCCCGTGAAAATGCTGTATGTAGACCGGCCTTTCTGATGCCATCGTGTGTTGTAAAAACACCTGTGGAACAGCTCCAATGAAATGCAGCTTCAGTAGAGTGCTAGTCGCACTGAACTAAGGCGGGCTCGTATACATGCCCAGACACGGGAAGAACGTGCTGCTGTGCGTGTGAGATGCTGCAGCTTAACGCACATTCGGCCATGTTCACTACATCTTGTATGGTTCTTAAATATCCTAGCTTTACTTCGTGTAACAGTACAATGAGCTGCTATGGCATTCATTGCTTCGGCCTTGTGCCAAAACTGCCACTTTTTGAGAGTCCCCTAGCTCTAACAAAATGCTAATCATTTCAAAACTCAAGGAAATATATGCGCCATTCTTCATGTAGAACTTTTAGTATACTATTTCCGCAGTAGTTCCGTGGTAAATTTTCACCGAATGTTATTGTTATGCCGACATGAAAGTAAATAATTCATTCTAGACTAAATAATGCAGTGTACATAATAAGTACGTTAGAGAAGACACTACACTAAACATGTTTTGGGATTTAAATAGTTTGTACAAGAGCAGACCTTGGTCACATCTTTCCGAATTATTCAGACAAACACAGGCATGCATGGCAAGGGCCTGAACAACAGGAGTGTTGCGAGGCTGCTCTGCACAGCTTGCAGCCAGACTACAGCACTGCGTAGTGGAATGTGCCAGAAGGGCTCGATGAAGCACAAAAAAATCCAGCTGTTTAGATTCTGCATCTTCTTACCCCTCCCTCCTTACCTCACCAGATTCTCTCATGAATCACTAAAGCTGTTTACCTACGCGGCTGCTTTAAACAAGGTTGATACATTATCCAAACACTCAAAATATGTTAAAATGAAAATGATCCCATTAAAAGAAGTGGCAGATCTTAATGAGGTCCCAGTTACAAATGACAAAACTTTGTACAGAAATGCATGTTCACCTAACACACCATGCAAAAGGAGCTGCTAAAACTTACCAATCCATTCATGTTCCACATAGCCACAAATACATTGACCTTTCTGTCTGGGAAGTAACGGTTTAGTTACTTCACCAAGCAGTGACCCTTTGCCACTGATGTTTTCAACCCCGTAGCTCCTAGAGATGCATCAAAATGACACATTTCAGGCAGCAAGCAATGTGTATTACTTACTGCTGCTTGAATAATGATTTGTGTTAAAGCTTTCACCATTCATAATTCCTTATGAAAGTCACCTAAATAAATAAACATTTTTACATTTACACAGATGGAACACTGTAGAGCACAGGTGCAGAAGGTGGCATTACTTTCCTAATGCCTTAAAATTTAATGCCATTTGCGCAGCACCCAAAAGGAAAATCACACAAGGACTTAATGCTATTCATCAGCTAATGCCTTCACTGGAACATATTTGACTGAGAAATGTGTTCTGTCGACTCCAAGGCATGCACTCTGTAGCATGCATACACCATTTAAAACAGCCAGCGTCTCCCATGTTATATTTATTATACAGCTTTTACCAAATCACATCATTTTCAAAAGAAAGGCAAGAAGTGAAGATAGCAGCTTGCAATGAGCAATTCGTAAACAGGGGGCCAGAGCTGGAGCAGACGCTTTATCAAGCGGACTTTTCTGTGTTACAGCCTTGAAAAAGAGAAGTCCACTCGTTAAAACGTCAGCTCCAGCACTGGCCCCTGTTTAAGGCGCGTTTACACTAGAGAGACACAAAGCCGATTCTGGTCTGTGGGGTGTCTTTGGAAGTGTCTTTTCTCTTGACGTCGGCCTATGTACACTGCAAAGACACAAGCAGTCTGCCGGTGGTCTCCCGAAGGCCCTGCCTGCGTCTTGTCGTGTTCACACTCCTTCGTTGGCCAATTCTGCAGTCACATTGGGGGCACACGCAGCGACACCAGCTAAACTTGCACACCTGCAACTCATTTTCAGTCATGCACCATGCTCATATATGTCCCTCTTCGGCTACTTCGCGCAGCCCCCGCCATAATCCATGATAACGAGGGACAGGGTTCAGACGCCTAGGAAGCCTCGGAGAGGGTATTGTTAACTCCCCCAAGATTGTCCGCTTTGTGGTGGTTTGAAGCAAAGACATGGGGCGAATTTTTGCTCAGCCTCGGATCCCCTGACAACACGCCGACGACAGGTCTGCGGATGTGTTTTGCTGGGGTTTTTGGTTTCTCATCATGTTACACTACGATGAAATGCTGTTGTTTGAGGCGTCGGCGACGGGGGCGGCCTAGTGTGACCATGGGGGCTGGCAATTTCGCCGGCAGTCGACTCGTCGGCCGATGGTTTGCGTCTGCCTTGTGTTTTTTGTGGGGGTCATGTCAGTGTTGTGTTGCTCTAGTGTAAATGCACCTTTACCAATTTCTAAGGTTATTTCCAAGTGGCGCTTTAATGAAATTCAACTCCCAATTGCAACAACTTTGACATGACAGGTGCTATGTGGGATTCCAGGCTTGAGATTCAACTTGCAGTGACCAGGTTGCTATGATTTGTTGCAATGCATAAAAGACAGAAACAAAACTCAAGCTGATGGCACCACTGCATCCTACGTTCTACATTTCACTATCCCTGAATGCATATAGGAGTTGTTAAAATGCGTGTTTATCCGAAATTCTTCATTTCAGAAGTCACCATTATTGAGATCATCTGGTCAAATCCCATTATATATAGATGTGTGGTAGCTCCACCGAAAAAAAAAAAATTCATTCAGGAACTTAATGCTTCAACTACTCAATGCCAATTCTGGAGGCCTTGAGACGGGGTTATAATACAAATCTTTAAAATGTGAAAAGTGCAAGATCAAGGACAGTTTTACTGTCACCAAACTATTTGAAAACATGTACTGGTATGTCATACATTATGAGACATGTAGTCAACTTCATAGAGACGCGTACTGGCCATAGTTCTCACAGTGGGTCTGATGGGGGAGGGATCACATATATACCTCAATTGATGTGATGACAGAGTGCTGGCAGCATTCAGAATAAAGTGTCGAAAAGTTACTACACGCAGAACACCGAACATAGTAGTTGCCATTTATGTAGGAGCTCACAAAAGTGATTGGCTTAAGTTGTTGAGTGTAGCATTGCAACCGTAAAACAAGTATGAGAAAAATTCATGTATCACTGAAAATAAATCATGCAGTTTGTGCAAAAAAGCTTTTTCCTTTTTTTTGTGTGACCAGTGCGAACAGTGAGAAAGAGAGATAATAGGGTAGAGCCAGTGTATGAAGACCACTTATGCAGGACACTGTTCCTACCTGTGACCAACTGTGTTGATTATGATGCATATGATTCGCTGGCAGGTAGGTCAAGTCTTGAGTAAGCGTTCCATATAGTCAACTGTAATCCACCACCCACGCAAAACAGTGTTGTTTTTGTAAATCAACTTTCATTTAAAACAAATCGAAATAATCAACCACGACATGCACACCAGTAGGCTTGTTTTTACTTTAAAAAAGAAACAATTGTGTGCAATGAATTTGGTTTCAAGTCTAGCAAAAAGAAAAAAAATTATTTTACTCCAAACAGAACACAAGAAAGAGAAATAATGCTTAATATGGCACTCATGCAGGACAGCTTCTACTGCTTTAAAATACAATATTTGAGCTACAGACACCATGTGTAACAACTTGTTATGCACGGCAACCTACTAAGCCTCATAATCATTTAAGTTTCGGAGACAACTGTTTGTGTACAGTATAGGAAGACACTATGACTCGAATAATGTTTTTAACACCTACATTGTTTGTTATCATTGAGAAGTTGCAATCACTTGGTGAAACCTGGCCGCTAGACACGTGAAATTTGGCACACGAAAATAAATTCAGCATGCGGTCACTCCCCCCCCCCCTTTTTTTTTCTTTCACATACTAATGTGGTGTAACCCACGAACCTCAGGCGAGCATCCTTAGTTGAAATCTTGGGAAGAATACTTGGTTGGTCTGGAGGAAAGTCACTACTGTCTTGAAATTCTAACATGCCTGAAACTGTACAAGAGTGCTGCACCTCGGTAACACAGCATGTTGAGCCTGTTGGGGGCTCCGTTTTTGCCAAGGGAGACAGTTGATGAGCTTTGTTGGCAAAACTGTCATTGATTCCATCACCGAGGGACTTGAGGCTGCCTGTACCCACGCAACTGGTCTGACCTAGCCGTTGCTCTGTAGCAAAACTCAGAGGTCGTTTCAAGCTGGTGGACGATGGACACTTGACAAGACTAGAAAGACGAACCTATTCCACCCTAGGCGTCAACGATGGAGTCTGAGAGTCAGAAAGCCAGTTCTTCTCTGCAACACGTCTGGGTGCCAGCTCAAAGGTCTCTGTGTCGTCGTTTTGTTCTCGCGCTATAACTATCGTCATGCTATACCAACTAGCCCAAGCTGCCACACTTCAAAGGCTTCGTCATCAGACGACGAACTTGCGCTGTCATGTGCTAGTGAGGCTGCAACAGAGTATTTGTGTACTAGATGGAGCTCTTCGAGAGGCGTTTTTATAACAGGAGGGTTTTGACTTTTTTTTCTGCCCGCCTTTAATTCTTTCCTTTTGGGAGGTAAGCCGGGAGGGCCGCTTGGGAGGGTCATCTTTACCGGCTGGTTGGTATCGATTCATTCTGGTGTACAGTCTCTATTTTCGATCACATCGCTGGAAAGAAATAACAGTAAACGAGAAGGCATGAGCTTCACTATGCCGTACGTACCCCCGGACCCCAAATTTTAAAGCGAGATACTTCTGTGCAACAGCTAAACACGGTCTCTGCACCACACGGCAGCCGTGAGTCGACACATTCATGCAGTATAGATGGCCAGTTGCAAACCTAATAATTCCGTTGTAAGCAGGTACACTCGATGGGGAATGTTCGCAGGTCGTTCAAGCACTGAAAACTACACAGCGTAATATTATTACGTTAAAGTGGCCTGCGGTGAAAACGAAACGTACCAATCAACTGTCAAAGGCACGGCAACAGTAGCAGCACCGTCAAAAGCCCAAATAGCAGACTGGTATATTAAGCACTAACGATGTCAGGGCGTGCGTCAGCAGTAAACAATTAACTACTGGACGCGCCAAAACGCGGGAAATATTGTGGCATAGAGCTGCGAAACGAAAATTTCTAGCAGACACCACGGACGACTCACGTGAACAGACCAAACCACGTGGGCAAAACAAACGTGATGCGCTTAGCGATTCCGCCAATTGGGCCCTTACACAGTTGCAATCGACGGCAATATTGTGCCATGTTGTGCTACTACTTTAAATAAAAATACCGTTGTGTAAACGTGAGGTTTACTAGCATCACAGTTTTAAAACTTTTGTTGTTATTGAGTTAAGACTCACAAGTAGAGAGAGAGAGAGAGAGAGAAGTAAAGTTTATTTTGAAACAGTGTTCCGAGCAATGCCCGATGTCATTCTGAGGTGGGAGGGCTCCTTAGTCCAGGAACCCTCTGGCTTCCACTGCCCTCCTGGCCCTGGCGACGAGTTGTTGATGCTCTTCCAGGTCCTCGAGGGCGAGCTTCGCCTTCCACGTTTCGGTTAGGTCTTCATTCGTCTGTCCTGCTTCGTTATCAGTCGTGTGTTGTTGCAGATTACGTCTGGTAATACACTGGCATGCAAGAAGCAAGTGCGCCAGGGTGTCCGGTACGTTGCAAAGCGGACACATAGAGCTATATCTCGTTGGGTAGAGACGGTGCATTAGGGCCCCATGTGTGTATGTGCTGCTTTGCAGGCGTCTCAGTATTACGCTCTCCTCTTTTGTAAGTTTTGGGTGTGGTGGAGGGTATACTCGTCGCTCCAGCCTGTAATGCTGGAGTAACGACGAGTAGGTGTTTTGAACAACTTCCGTCTCTTCAACGACGGATCGAATGTCCTGTGGGCAGAGGGCAGCCCGGCTGACGTGCTCGCGGGCAGCGGCGTGGGCCACTTCGTTTCCCTGCAGACCCTCGTGTCCTGGCACCCATAATACACAAGTGTATGGCAGTGGAGTGCTTCGCCGTTTCTAAATATTGATGGCATTGGCTGAGATACGACCCTTAGCAAAATTCCTGCAGGCGGCTTGTGAGTCGGTGAAAATCACCGCGGCGTCTGTACATGTTGTGGTTGCTAGAGCGATTGCCGATTCTTCTGCGGCGTCTGAATTGAGTGCGTTGACCGTGGCTGACGCTAATTCTCGGCCTTGAGAATCGACGACGCTGACAGCGTACGCGTTTCTATGCGGATACTTGGCTGCGTAGTGTAGCGGGCGTCCGGGTCTTGCTTGAACTTGCGTCGAATAGCGTTAGCTCTAGCCTTGCGTCTACTTTTGTGGAAAGTAGGATGCATGTTGCATGGAATAGGTGCGATGGACAGCGACTCTCTAATGTACAGCGGGATGCGCTTTTTCCGGTCTGTATCGGCGATGAACGTGTCGCTGTAGTTGAGGTACCGGAGCACCGACCTCCCCGTGGGCGTCAGCTTGAGCCTCTCCAGCTGACTATTCCTATGCGCTTCAATGAGCTCTTGCCACGTGTTGTGGACGCCCATCTTTAGGAGACATGTGGTAGAGGCCATTGGCGGAAGTCCCAGGGCCACTTTTGTGGCCTTTCTTATCATGATATTAAGTTTTTCAATTTCAGCGGTTTTCAACTTTAGGTACGGCGTGCCGTACGTAATGCGGCTGGTGAACAGAGCTTGCATTATACGTAGAATGTCGTGCTCTTTGAGTCAGTTTCGTTGATTCGCGATCCTCTTGACGAGGTGCGTGAGTTGTGATAGTGTCCGTTGGAGTCTCGGTATGGTGGCAGCTCCCGATCCACCCTTGTAGATGTGAACTCCAAGCACTCGCAGGGTCTCAACTTTTGGAATTAAGGTCCCTTTCAGCGTTACGCTAGGGTCGGGCTCGTCGTATATAGGGGGTCTGCCTCTTGTTCTCGCTTTGAGGAAGAGGTGCTCGGATTTCTCGAGGGCACAGTAGAGACCGCAGTCTCTGAGATACCGTTCGATGGCATCTACGGCGGTTTGTAGGCAGGTCTCTTGTCTCCCAGTGTTCGAAGCCCTGGTCCAGAGCGTGATGTCATCAGCGTAGATCGCGTGCCGTAAATCAGGTATTTTGTTGAGAATTTTTGGCAGATTGATCATAGCCACATTGAAAAGTAATGGCGAGATGACCGAACCCTGTGGCGTTCCTTTTTTCGGTAGTTGGAAGCTTTTGCTGTGGATGTTGCATATGCCCACAGTTGCTGTACGGTCTGTCAGGAAGTTTCTGACATACGTGTAGGTTCTAATGCCGCAGCCAACGCCTTCGAGGTTGTTGAGGATCGCGTCGTGGCTGACGTTATCGAAGGCCGCCTTGACGTCAACTCCGAGTATGGAGTACTTACTTCGATGGGTGAGGTGATCAAGGAGGTCTTCTTTGAGTAGTAAGAGCACGTCGTGCGTCGAAAGATGCTGCCTGAAGCCAAACATGGTGTCCGGCAGGTGTCCACGATCTTCCAGGTACTGGGTTAAGCGGTCGTGCACCATGTGTTCGAACAGCTTTCCCACGCACGAGGTGAGAGAAATCGGGCGTAGGTTCTCGATGCCGAGTGGTTTGTTAGGCTTAGAGATCATGGTGATTTCCGAGTGCTTCCATACCGCAGGTAGCTCTCCTTTATCCCAGCAGTCATTGTAATAACGGAGAAGAGCCGTGGTGGCCTGGTGCGGTAGGTTGCGTAAGTGCTCGTTGACAATCCTGTCTATTCCGGGGCTGGTATTTCTTGTCAACTTCGTTAGGGCTGTGTGCAGCTCAGCCAGGCTGAAGGGCCGGTCGAGTTCAGTGTTTGGTGCGCCAGCGTATTCTTTGGTGTGAATTGAAGCCCTAGTGGGTGCATCGCCACAGAGCTTCTTTTGTAATTCTTCTAGGAGGTGTCCTTCTCTACCGGCGTAGTTTCGAATAAGCCTCTGAAGGTGCTGCTTTTGAGGGTTGCGTGGCTAGAAGTGTGCGCAGCAGATGCCAGGTTTTCTTGGTGCTCAGAGTCCCCTGCAGCTTGTCACAGAAACCATGCCAGTTCTGCCTGGCCAATCGGTTCGCATAATCTTGAGCTTGCTCGGTGAGGAGAGAAATGCGTTTCCGTAACTTTCTGTTTAGTTTTTGCCGCTTCCACCGTTTTAGAAGTCCTCTTCTAGCCTCCCAAAGGTGGAGGAGATGCGCGTCGACGGCGGGTGTATCGACGTCAAGCTGTATGTCCTTAGTGTAGCGTTCGGCTATTTTGAGCACATTCTTAAACCAGTCTTCAATGTCGATTATGGTGGTCTCAACGTCGAGGTCATTCCTAAAGGATTGCCATTCCGTTAACCGCGCTATTCCAGTCTTGGTCTGTTTACGAGTGTGCGCTACGGAGAGTTGGATGATGTGATGATCACTACCTAAAGTTTCCAATAGCACACTCCACTCTGCCCTAGTGACGTTCGCCGTAAATGTAAGATCTGGATTTGTATCCCTGGAGACGCTGTTCCCGATTCTCGTCTTCTGAAGAGGGTCGTTCCACAGGGTTAGTCTGTGATGTTGAGATGTATCGTGCACTCTAGAACCCTTCCTCGTGGTGATATGATAGCCCCATGCCGTGTGAGAGGCGTTAAAGTCTCCCATTATTATGATCTGGTGGCCATTTGTGCGCTTCCTGATTTCTCGTATGAAGTGATCGAAGTCTGGTAGTTGGTCTCGTGGGGGGCTGTATATATTGGTTATGAAAAGACTTTGCTGCGTCTTTCGTTCCGGCAGAATCTCTATTAGGGTATGCTCTATTTGAGTGTCCTCGATTTCGTGTTTTTGCGTTGAAAGTGCTTTCTTGACAAGTATGGCAGTTCGATGGGTTTGTGCGCAGGTCGTGTAGCCTTGCAGTCGTACGTTCTGCGCGTTGGTTTCCTGAAGTGCAATGATGTCTGGTTGGTTAAGCTTGATGAATTCTTGTAGGCTTGCGTGTCGAGGGTGGTATGACCGACAGTTCCATTGTCATATGCGTAAAGTTGAATGCTGGTTCTTATACTTATGGTTAGGGACTGCCATCTTCAATCGATTCAATGTCACGCCTGCCATCGCGACTCGGCGAGGCTGAGCGAGAGGCATTGTGACTGTTCGCTCGTGCCTTTTTCCGAGTCATTTGGCGTGGGTTGTTCAAGCTGTCGAACTGTGCCATGGTTACGTAAGTTTTCTTCACGTGTGCGATGAAATTGTTGACTTGCGCAGCAATCCCATCAATTTTGACATTAAGCGTAGTGATCTTGTGTTCAAACATTGAGGCTGTTTTTTCTATGGCAGACTGGACAATCTTTTCCATCGTGGCGTGCATGTTATTCATGAAAGATTCTTCGAATATCGCGCACCTTGCGTTCACTAGGGCTTGGACGCCTACCTTGGTCAGCGTCGTTGCCGGCTCTGTGCTTGAGTTTGCTTGTTCTTGATATTGTTGTTCTGCCTTGTCCGAATGTCCTTGCTGATGCGTGCACTTTTCAAGTAGTTTGTCAATGAGCTCTTGTTGTCGTTTTTGACTCTGAAGCAGTTTATTTATGAGACTTTGTTGGCTGTGCTGATTCTGGAGCTTTTCTTGCTGGTTTTTCAGTCTATCTTCGAGACCCTGTATGGATGAGGTGTCCGACTTCGAGGAGGTTAAGCTGCTGTGGTCATTAGATCCACTTGCCATGGCAGCGTAGCTCACACGTTTAACGGAACGTGAGCGCGTGCGAGAGCGGGAGCGCGAACTGGAACGCAGTATTGATTTGGATCTACTGCGCGCAGAGACGGAACGCGTGCGAGAGTGGGAGTGCGAACTCGAACGCAATTTTGACTTGGAACTGCTGCGCGTGGAGACGCGGCCCTCATTGTTACTGTTAGAGGTAGCGGCCGATATGCTAACCTCAGGGAACTCTTCTCCGCTGGCGTTCCAGTTGTTGTCTATTTCTTTAAGCCTGTTGAGGCGCTGTTGTCTTACGTTGAAGGGTGGTGGACTTGGCTTTAGTCTCCTTTTGCATTCTTTACTTGCTGTTTCGTGTCCTTCCCCGCAGATCTTGCAGATGGGTGCGCATTCATGTCCCTGCGTTTTTCCGGCCTTGCCACATTTATAGCAGAAATCCGGGATAGGTTTCGGACAGACGTCCTGGCGGTGACCAGTATTGCCACAAGCTCGGCAATACTGCACTGACTTACGATATGGTCTGCAGCGGAAGTCTACGCTCTGGAAAATTATGTAGTAGGGAACGTGCGGTCCTTCAAAGAAGACGACTGCCGCGGTCGATTGACCTAGCATTCGGGCATGAAGAACTGTGTATCTTGCCGGTGCGCGAATTCCAGCCATGAGTTCTGCGGCGCTCGTACCGGGTATCAAGCCGCTGATGACGCCTCTGGAGACATCGTCCGGTGTTCTGGTGTTGCCGTTCACAGTGTAAAAATTTCCTCCAAGCTGTATTTTCTGGATGCTTACCAGCTTCTTGGCGTCTTCTTTGGCGGCGGTGCTTGCGATGATTAGGTTTTCCATTCTCTGGACTTGTACGCGTACCTTGTCGTTAAAGTCTTGCTGTGATAGTCCACTCACTCTGCCGATGGCATGCGTGACAGCGACGGTGTTCCATTTGGCGAGGTCAAGACCTGCTTGCGGGCGGTAGAGGATCTTGAAGTCATCGAGCGGCAGAGGTGGCATCTTGGGCCTGCGTTGTTGCTGCGTTGGTGATGACTTTAGCGTCTGCTCATTGATAGGTGGCTGCTCTGTGGGTTGGTTGGCCGGTGACCTTGGATTGGCGACAGCCTTCTTGTCTTTCTTATTTCTCGTGATCCAAGCGCTTTCCGTTGCAATTGTTCTGCCACTGCCAGCGTCGTAGGTCCACAAATTTTCTGTTGTTTTGTTTGCGTCCACTTGGTCAATTTGCATTGTATTTTCTTCGTCTAGCTGGTTTCTTTGCATTTCGCTTGCTGCGGCTGCGTCTCTGCTCATTCTAAGCTTTTCGCCACGGTGAGCGCGAGCGCTCGTGCCGTGCCGTCAGGAACGCCTGAGCGCGTTGTGCACGCGCCGCGCGGCTTTGCCTAGGAACGAACTTGGCGTTAGACTTAATACACTGGACGCGCGCTTGTCGGTAATTAAGTCTTATATCTTGAGACAGAATGCACTCACCCAAAAGAAGCAGGTGTCCGCCGATTCCTCGAGTCTTGGCGGCTGAGGCTGTGAAACTCTTGGGTTAGTCACTGGCCTTGTTTCGGGTTAAAAAGCACGAAAAGCAGGAGCCCATGCGAGACGCGTCTGGTCTATACGGCCCCCTAGCGGTGGATCTCACAAGTAGATAATAAAAAAATAGCGCTGCGCGGGAAGTTTGAGCGTGTTTTGAGTGGGAAAGATTGGAAAGAGCACATACATGTTCCCATTGCATCCATTTCACGCTTGAAATAATCTTTATACGTACTGATACAAACAAGAAAACAATGCTATCACGTTCAGTCGCCAACTTTTTTCACATATTCATAAACCTAAATTGTTTAGCTTAGGGTCGCCGTAGATATTGGGAAATTGTTCTTTATTGTGATGTTTTATTTTTGTTTGCGACACACGCAAAACCACACCCACCGCTGATATAGCGAAGTGACTGACGCTATTAAAATGGTTTCGTGACTTCTTACTTCACCCGGGTAAAATTGTGGTACTGGGCAAATGGTCATGTTTATTCTAAGCAGCGCTGTTTTTAAATGTACCAACCGATTAGAAGGAAGAGTGTAATGTTTGCATCATGTATTTTTTATCTTAAACAGTTTGAAAAGCACCCCTTTGTTGTGACCAGCTGTCGTAGAGAAGACGTACATAGAAAAAGCGCGTGCTCTCTGACTCATAAGAAGCTACAAAAATTACAAAAGAAAATTAGAGATACTCAAGCCTCATAGATGACATGAAAATGGAAAGTTTGGTGAAATAAAAATGACGAGAAGTGTGTTTTCATTTCAAATATTTCATGTGAGATTGAAAAGTTTATGGGCAATTCCACACAAAATGTCTCAGCCATTTTGGCGCCATCTCAAACGTACTAAAAAAAAAATGTGCTGATATCTTGCATTGACAACAGCACATTTTCAGAATATTGCGAAGAAGAAAAAATTTTTGACACGTAGAATCATTTCTAACTTTGTAGAATTGTGATCCGAGGAATTTTTATCAGAATATTTATTCTTAGAGTACTGGTGATTGTTTCAATACCATATTCGGTTTACATATTAAGTAACAGCGGATATATGAGTCATTAGCGCAGCCAGGACTTCTCTCTTGGGGGGAGGTTGCACAGATAAAAGTAAATTACCAGATACATAATTATTATTATAATAGCTGTATTAACTGCAATAGTTCATATATTATTATTATTATTATTATTATTATTATTATTATTATTATTATTATTATTATTATTATTATTATTATTATATTAATATTATTATTATTGTTATTATTATTATTATGATTAATATTATTATCAATATTATATTATTATTATTATTATTATTATTATTATTATTATTATTATTATTATTATTATTATTATTATTATTATTATTATTATTATTATTATTATTATTATTATTATTATTATTATTATTATTATTATTATTATTATTATTATTATTATATGAATTGAAAACGGTAGCCGAATCGCTCAAGGATTGTGTGGACGTGTTTGTTTTAGTCGAATCAAATGTATCAGTGGATGTCACAAATATGTTTGTCTTGAATGATTACAAGGTCTATTTTATGTCAAGGGCAAACAAACGAGGTGGTGGCATAGCGCTATTCGTTAGCACGAAATATTGTACCACATCAGTGAACATCACCTTTTGCCATGCTGAATGCCTTCCAGAGAATATCACGCAAGCAAACACGGACTTACTTCTGCTAGCCATTTATCGTCCTCCTAAAAATAATGTCTCACGGTTCTTGAGCGAGCTAGATGAATTCCTAGACGGCCAAGCAACGGTGGATCGAATTAGCGTGGTAGCAGATCTAAACATCAATACATTGAACTTTACCACAGTCAATGTATCTGATTGCCTTTCAGTTTTATAAAAATACGGCTTACAGTCGACCATAAAATCCCCAACACGCGAAGAATGCATACAGACCAGACTTGTGTCTTCCGGTATAGACCACATTGCAATGGTAGCACCAAATTATACATTAAGGTCTGGCGTGATTAAGCAAAAATTAGCTGACCTATATTTCGAGGCCTGTCGCCTATGTGGACAATTGCCGCTGCTGAGCGATGAGAATACAGAAGGAAAAATAATAGTAAAGTTTTCGATCAGTTTTTAGCACAATTTGACTGAATTCAGTTAACTGTGGAATCGAACTATTCCACAGTCTACGAAAAACTTTGTGAGCAGCTACTAAAATTTGATCGTTCAAGCACATATGTAAAAACTAAAAAGTATAAAAAAATTATTCGTGGTTCACTGTAGATATTATGAGCGCTATTTCTCATAGAGACTGGCTATGGAAACGTAGCCGACGGGCACCGAAAAATCAGGATTTAAAAATTGAATGCAATATTGCAAGGAATAGGATTGTCGCTCTTTTAAGGTCAGCAAAAAAGCGGTATTTTTTTGGAAACATTCAACCAAGCATACAAAAATCCGGCAAAGACATTGGCTTTGATAGATAATCTACGAAGCAAAAAGAACACGCTCACTGATCTACTCAAATCGTTTTCCGAAAAACCAGAGATAGTGGTTGATAAGTTCAACCACTTCTTCACGCGTTTTTCCAAGAATGCGCATGCGCATAAGCGCACGTGCACGCTTAAACAGTCTGTTCTTGCATCTGCTTGTTTGCCCACGCTCTCGCAGGAAGATCGCAGGAGAATAATTTTCAGTTTTCGTCCAAATAAGCGACCAGGAATATATGGGGTAGCTGTGGCCACGTATCGACGGAAATTTGAAGCATTATCTGGTATACTTCTCTTCATGTTAAATGAATTTTTAACTAGTGCATCGATTCCAGAGAAATGAAAAACGGCAATAGTTAAGCCATTGTAAAAAGCAGGAAAAAAAGATGATATAGAAAATTACAGACCAATTTCTATCTTGCCTATACTCTCCCAGATACTAGAAAAATTTTTGCTTCAATATATGACGTCCTTCTTACAGAAGTTCTCACTACTAACTCCCCGGCAATTTGGTTTCATTGATAATCGCAGTGCTATAACATTATTAAAAGAGTTTAGTGATGAAATACATTCGGCTTTAGACAAGAACCTGTTCTGTTGTGTTCTATTTTTATACTTGGCACAAGCGTTTGAAACAGAGAACCAGAAGATTTTGTTTGAAAAGCTATTTCGTTTGGGCTCTGGGGGCCTTTTTATGATGTGCTCTATAAATACTTACAAGAAAGATCACAGGTCGTTATGGGATGTAGGGAGGTAATTAGCAATAGAACAAATATTACTGCTGGTGTGCCACTAGGATCGGAGTTGTCACCATTGCTATTTCATTTATTTATGAATGACGTCCCCTTGGGAATTTGTAAAGCCAATGTGTACCAGTATGCAGATCATACGGTGCTTTTAACACGTCACATACATTATGAAGGGGCGATTAATGCTCTTCAGTGTGAAATTCATAATGCTATGATATGGTTTGAAGAAAACTCCTTAATTGTAAACGGAAAGAAAACAAAACTTATCTGCTTTCGTAGCCCTCTAAAACCACAAAAAATGAATATACCATTTTTTCCACACCGAACATTGCAATCCATGCAAATGTTCTGCAGTGGAAAATGTCGAAACATTCAGATACCTAGGCGTAATTTTTTCATAGTGCCATGTCTTGGCAACACCACATGGCATTTATTTGTTCCAAACAGAAAAGTGTGGCATGTCTGCTTTTCAATATAAAAAGCTTGGTGTCTCTACCAGTGAAAAAAATGATAGTTCATTCGTTAGCATATAGTGCATTGAGATATGGGATTACAGTTTTTGCATTTTGCTCAGAACACTGGAAAACACGCATTGATAGCTTACATCGAAATACTTTAAAAAGTGTAGCTTACGGTAGTACGGTAGATGCCAGTACTATTTTTCGGGATTTGGGCTTTTGTGTATTCCAGGATTTGTTTATTAAGACAGTTGTTCTAAGATACAATTGGTGTGATCACCTTAAAATGCCATATGTAACGCGTCGACCCCTAAGAGAAAAAAAAGCGTTTTATAGTACCCTCGTTCTCTACCAGATATGGAGAAGCATGTAGAAGTGTATATATTCCAAAAATTTTTAATGCACTACCTGACTATTTTTTTTTGAGCGAGTTCAAAAAGGCAATCAACGAAATTACTCGCTGAGTTGTAAAATCACATGGTCTATTTGTGTGCCACGTATGCTCTTTGTCTCTCCTTTGTCCCTGTTATTTGTTTACTGTCTGTATAAAAGTAATGGTGTCAATCATTTGTCTGTTCGTTGGTAAGGAACCAACAGTAGTTTTGTTGTTACCTTGTATCCGCATCGCTTTAACCGGCACTGCCGGGCCTAGTCGCACAAGTCCTGGGTAGTTAAACAGGCCCGTCTCTTTGTATTTCTTATAGATGTGTACAATAAAGTAATTATTATTATTATTATTACTATTATTTTGCTGGTTGCTTGGGTGGTTGGTTGCGAAACGTTATTGTGGTCGTGCAAGGCGCGCGTTAACGCGCAGTGGGCGACTCCCACGTCGAGACCGTTCCGATAGGCTTGAGAAACCTGGAGAGGGCCAAGAAACCGTACGGTGAAGCAGTGCACGTAGAAAATAAATGGCAAATAGATGAAACTCACAGCGTAGCGTATAGTTCCCAACAGAGATGTCTGGAAAATAGTTATTTTTTCTAACTGCATGGTCAGCTTCATTTTGTGTTTATGGTGCTGACGTGTCGGCCGGTGGGCGGTCAAATAATGCTGTTTAAAAAGGATATAATATCTATGATAGAGCAAACAAATGGAACGCAGAACAGGCACACGACGGCCCCTGGCGCAGTGTGCCTTTCTTGTATCCCATTTATTGTGCATTTATTGTGCATTTTGGTTTCTTACCTGCAGTAATAAGTAAACTCCTACAAACAAGCCCCATTGCCAACTTTAGTAGTCGAACAACTGCAACTGAGGATATTCTGGATAATGCGAACATAGTATATTATATGTTACATTTTCCTTGAGCCTCGTCAGACTACAGGAATGTAAGTGCACCGCAAATATTGATTGTAAGCTTTGCGGTAATGATTATAAAGAGCATGTAACACAGCTCAACGCAGCGCATGAGCAGTACGATTCTGAGCTTACGGATCAATTTCATTGTAACTACGCTCACCGATTCGCCATGTCGTTCGGGTATACTCAAGTTCGGCAACTGAAGCATCCCCAGGGATGACTGATTGATGGACGCATCTGACTGCGGCATGTGCTGAGAAATGGCTTCCTTTTTGGCCGTAATTGAGCATTCTGGTGCGTGTCTTGAATCTTAATGCGGAATCTTTTTCGGGAAGTCGGTGAGAATTGTGTTCGACTGGCGCATCAGCGATGCCTGTGCCCTGTCTGGAAGTGCACTACCGACGCACCCTCGCGCACCTTGCTAATGAGCGAAAGTTGTAGCGAATGAACTGGTGGTGGTGGTAGTAGTTAGAACAGGAAAATGGCGCCTGATTTCTGCAGCCTTGCAGACAGGACGGCGCAGCGCCTGGTGATTTAACCTATGCATGCATGGGTGGATTCTGTTCAATCTACAACGTGCAAGAACGAAGGGGTAAAAGAAGGGAGCACGATAGATAGCTTCTGAAAAAAAGTAAGAAAAAAAAGGTTAACTCCCCCCGATACATCCTTCAAAAATTCACAAAGCCGCTTTTCCTCATTATACCACGGCGTCCGCCCGACCCTTCATACGAACTATAGACTTCGCGTGGCTGTCGTGCTTGCCTGGGGTACTTGCATGCGTGCGGTACTGCGGCGTGGCTGATGATCATGTTGGCTTGCTCAGAAAAGCAGAAACCACAGCGTTCGTATGGGCTTGAACTAATATCGCCATGCTCTTTTGCTGGAGAGCCCCTGGGGTTAGCGGTCACTTTGACGAACGAGCCACGCGCGAGGTTGCCTTTCTTTTCGCCGCTCTAGTGCTCATCGTACGTACGCTGTGTATGAGAAAATTCACGACCACCCTTCTAGAGACACCATTTGTACGATGCTCTGCCATTTACGACGCAACATGCAGATTGACGCTAGGCGCGTCGACATCAGTGACTCGGAGACCGGCTGACCGAACGAATCTCTCTAGCTTTATTCCACTGCCCCATATATAGAGCGCATGCCGCATGGCGCCCTCTACCTCTCTCCTCCGAAATAAGCACACAACTAAAACACATCACATCACAAGTCAAGTCTCTTCGGAGTCTTAATTCCGTGACCTAATCTGGTGACTCTAACTCCGCCTTCATTGGAGACTTGCGGTGTCGCTGTTCCCGTAGCATCTGTAACAGCGGCTTGCTCTTCGTGTCTTGTTCTCTCCGGAAGCTAACTCGGCTACTTGGCTCGTCGTTGGATCCGAATAGGGCACTAGATGTATTCTATTACGCACAAGCACCGCGGAAGGCGTTTCAACGACGTACGAGGGCGGCTTGGATGTTGAGCTGAGAACGCACGCCGTTCCTTTGACGTCTCGAACCCGCACCACGCACCCTGGCTCCAGCGGAGGATGGACAGTTGCGGCACGATGACGATGGAACTATTTCTTTTGTTGTCTTCTTATCTGCTCGTATTGGCACTTAACAACTACGGGCTCAGGCCAGTGCGGTTGGAGGTGATCCGCCGCCTTGGAAAGTCTGGTTCGCAGACTACGGCCCAGGAGGAGCGTCCCTGTGACGCCGGCAGTGTCTCTGTAAAACAGAAGTGTCAGAAAAATATCTGCTTTCTCAAACAATTCTTCAACCGTGCGCACCACCCTCTCAACTTCCCCGTTAGACTGCGGGTAGTTTGCACTTGAGATGATGTGTTGGAAGCCATAGCGCTTCGCAAGGGTAGCGAGTGCACGTGAAGGGAACTGTGGTCCATTATCACTTCGTACAACGGCGGGGATGCCGAAACAAGCGAAAATGCTCTTGACCGCACTGATGACTGCCTCAGACTTCGTGCTTCGCATGTTGATTACTTCAGGCTCGCAAAAACAATAATCTACCACTAGGAGGTAGGTGTGTTCCCTGTGAGTTAATAAGTCCATTGCGACTTCTTGCCATGATTTCGTTGAAGTTTCTGGCAGAATCTCTGGCTCACTTCGTTGTGCGCTTGTGGTTGTACAAAGCCTACAGCGATTTTATTTGCAGTGAAAGCCCATACTCCCACTTGGAGTCTTGTGCTCTCATCCGACATCGAATAATACCTTGGTGGCCTTCATGGTTAAGTTCGAGCGTATATCCGTTTGCAGTGAAGGCGGGATGGCAAAACGTTCACCCTTGAGCAGGACGCCATTCACAAACAGAGAACTCCTCAATGGTTCAAGTACATCTTATGTGATCTCGAAGCCTGTTTCGACGAAGCCAAGCCTGGGTGCAACACTTCACGAGCTGGATGCATTACCAATTCAATAATTAGTGCCTGCGGACATCCTCCACAGTAACCAGCTTCATGTCAGTGACCACTGTAACTTGCAATTCTACGAAATACTCTACCATATTCACCCAACTAATCGACGCCCTTGAGAGAGTATCGGCAGTGGCTAGCTCTTCGCATGGAACGTAGACCACGTTGAATTGGTAGCGAATGAGTTTTATGCGGAAGCTTTCAAATCTTGGAGGCATCGTGTCCAGGACAGCGTTTTTAAGTAATGTCACCAGCGGCTGGTGATCTGTTTCCACCGTGAATTTGAGACCCCGCACGTACTGGTAAAATAGTGCACTAGTCTTGCTACCACCAACACTTCTTTCTCTGTTTGGCTGTAGCGTTTCTCCGCAACAATTAGCAAACCGTGAATAAAAGGCTACCGCGCGTCGCTCCCCTGATGGTTTATCCTGCAGGAGAGCCTTCCCTGATCCATATGAGCTTGCGTCGCATGTACAATGGTATCTCGACCAGGCTGATACTTCGCAACGCAAAGGTCCGATGTGAGCATTGCCTTGATCCAATTAAAAGCAATCTCTTGAAGCTGTCCCATTTCCCATACTTTCTACTCGTCTAGCAAAGCGCGGGTAGGGGTTGTTGCCTGCGAAAGAGTGGGGAGGAAGCGACCGATATGATTAGCCATGGCGATGAAGCGTCACCAGCAACGCCCTTGGGTGGCTATAGGTTGTGTAGGGCTTCAAGTTTACTGGGGCTCGGCGAGATACCGTTGGCGTCAATGACCACACCCACAAACTCTACTATGTCTTGACCGAAGATACACTTTGACTTGTTCATTTTAACTCCGGCTTTCCTCAGATGCTCCCGAACCTCCACATGTCATTTGCCGTGCTCTTCACGGTCTTTTCCAAAAACCAGGATGTCGTCTATCATGTTGACGACGTTCGGTTATCCCTCTAGAATGCGAGCCATTTCTCGCTGAAAATACTTCAGTGCCGAGGTCAGGCCGAAAGGTTGACAGTTGTAGCAGTAGCCTCCAAATGGCGTGATGAATGGGGTGCGCTCTTGGCATTCTTAATTGGGATAATCGCACTTCGTGCTATCCTGCTGTCGCGTCTAGTTTTGAGAACACCTTCGCGGCACAAAGTCCCGGGTAGCTATTCAAGCGTTGGAAGCACGTGTCTTTCACGGGGAACTTCTTTGTTGAGCTTTCTCAAGTCCACACATATTCGGATGTCACCTGATGCTTTCGGCACAGTGACGAGACTTGCAAAATACAGCGTCGACTCTGTAATGCGCCTGATGACCCCTTGTTTTTCCATCTCGTCCAGCTGTTGCTTCACTTTGTCGTAAAAAGGAACCGGATCTCTTCAAGGTACACTGAGAGCAAATTCCTTGACATTTGGCTTGAGACAAACAGTGTACTCCTTTCCTATGGTGCCAAGTTCATCGAAGATATCTTGGTTACGTGTGGCGTCGTTTGCAGAGTCAGCTGGCTGGTCAGGTCGCTGTGCGGCGTCGATGAAATTCGTGACTCCCAATGTGAGGATAGCAGTGTTGCCTAGTAAAGGCGTAGACTGCGAAGGTATGACGTACACTGATTGTACGCAGGTGCGGCTCTTCCACTCCAACGTCGCTTCGATTTGGCCTGACACATTCAATGAATAATTTTCCAGACCTGTGAGATGACCATCTGGTTTGTCGAATCGAGACGGTACACCCGAAAACGTGCTGATAACGACGGTAACTTCTGCTCCTGGGTCAACCGTGAGCGCCGTTCTTGTTGACCCAAACGAACTTGGCGTTTGCTTCACGACTGGTCTTGACAGCTTGAATCTTGAGGGCGTGTTACTGTCGGTCGAATGAACGCTGCTTCGCTAGGAAAACTGCTTCGAAATGTCCTTTTTTGCAGAAATTGAAAACCGCTTTCTTGGCAGGACAAAATTCTCGTTGGTTTGCCTCTAGTCCACAGAATCCACACGATCCATGCGTCGTGTTGACGAAGCAGTTCTCTCTTGAAGCTGATGCTCGCTTACGTGACTTTCTTTGCGCTGGCGTCTGCTTCACTCCATCCACACTGACCGGCCCAGATGACTGTTTTTCTAGTTCTAGATTTTTCTGCGTATTCATGTAGACGTGCTTGCAGAAGCGCTGTGCCCAGTGTACACTCGGAAGTGTGGCAGAGTAGTTTTGATAATCTGCTGTTTAACAAGACAACGATAAATCGGTCTCGAACTAGATTAGATTAGATTAGTAGGGTTTAACGTCCCAAAACTACCATATGATTATGAGAGACGCCGTAGTGGAGGGCTCGGAAATTTTGACCACCTGGTGTTCTTTAACGTGAACCCAAATCGGAGTACACGGGCCTACAACATTTCCACCTCCATCGGAAATGCAGCCACCGCAGCCGGGATTTGAACCCGCGAACTGCGGGTCAGCAGCCGAGTACCTTAGCCATTAGACCACCGCGGCGGGGCAATCAGTCTCGAACTAGTCGATCCTCATTGTACGCTGAGCCATAGTTACATCTTTTGACCACGTTTCTCAACGCGGCCTAAAAAGCATCAACGCTTTCGTCTGCGTGCTGCGTCCTCTTGTGAAAACGGTAACTCTCGAGAACTTCGTTTAGGGGGTGAACGAAATATGAGGTGAACTCGCCTTTCACGATGCTGTACGAAAGAGCTTCTGCGGCCGTGAGGTTGAGAGACGCTAGCATGCAACGAGCTTTAACACCCATGCAATATAGAAGTGTTCGTACCCGAACCTCGTCGGTAGCTCGGTGCATTCCTCTTGCGTAGGCTTAGTCCTCCAACTGCTCAATCCAGGTGGACCATAAACTTAGGTCATTGATGTCGAAGCTCGGTGGCTGTTGGAGTCCAGGTACCCCAGAAAACGCAGCGTTAGGCTCCATTATCGAAAGCGAATGGTGGTCACTTCTGACGCTATGTACGATGCTCCACCATGTACGATGCAACATGCGGACCGACGCTAGGCGCGTCTACATGAGTGACTCGGAGACCGTTTGAACCAACAAATCCATTTAGCTTTATTCAAGCTCTTCACATACAGAGCGCATGGCGCATGGCACCCTCTACACCATTTTCATGCAGATAACACTAGCTTCAAAGGACATAGAAAATACGTGTTTTGAAGCGCCTTCTTATCTTTAGAACTTTGAGTGGGCATTGCCTCATTGTTTTGGAATGCTTGCGGTTCCTCTTTAGAGTTAAAAGAGGACACACACGACCCACCCGTCCCCATCCTTGGCTGCGGGCAACGCTTTTAGAGTGTAAAATGTCAACGAGACTTTTTTTTTTTTTGGTAGCCGAGTACGTAAGTGGTTCTTCGAACATGTTGTTTCTCTTTGAAGTCACGTGCGCGGCATCTTTTGCGGTTGAAAACTGGCCCTAGCCCGGGTTTCGTCCCTCCTGTTTCGGACAGCCCGTGTGGGTGGCGAGAGTGGACGGGCCACTCACGTGTAAATGACTGCTGCGCTGAATAAAAATATCGCCTCGTTTCCGTCTTCAGTGGGCAGCCGAAAGGACCCCTGTCAGAATTGGGGGAGGGGGGGCTCAGCTTTTTATACTTTCTTCAGCAGGGGCTGGCACCCCCCATTGCCCCCCGCCCCTGAAAGATACGAAAGATACGCACGCCTATTTATGCACCCGCTACATGGCATTAAGGCCAACTCCGGTGATGACTGGCCTAAACTATAAAGTGAATATCATAATTCCGCTATGTTCTGATGCCACATCGCAATAAATACGCGTTTAGCAAGCATACTTATGGCAATATTTCATGTTGTATTGTGAAGTATTTACACAGGACGCGTCTGTTTTTAAAGCTAGAAAGTTATTTTTCCTTCAATTCCAATTACAGGAAGTTATTTCCCTTCAATTCTCAAGACACTCTCGTATAAGAACTCGACTTCTAATTACGCCTTTTGCAAACATAGGCTTGAACTCATCTGAGGTAAATGTTTTAAGCTTCGGTGTTTCCAGCTTGGGAAACCGCCACAGGCATCCCTTCGATGCCATGCGTAATTTCATTATAACTATTCAACGAATACCATTTTGGTCTTTTATTTCAAATCGTTCGTGATTTCATTAAGTTATGTGGAGATAGGTTTGCACTAGGCTTACCTACTATGCGCAACCGTGTAGGGATGTGACGTGCTCCACTGCCACTGCGTGCGAAGACGTTGCGGCCGGGTTCGTCGTTTTCTCCGACACGGGGCAGAAATAACGCACGAGGCAGGAAAACAACAACAACGGATGATGCAGCACAACAACCCAACAACCCAAGATGCAGCACAGTGCGACACTCACGGGCTTTCAGGCCGTATAGGGAACTTCGCAAGACCGAGCAAGTACGCTTGCCTATAGGACGTGACGACTCCCGCACAAGGGCCGAAGTCGAACGCACGAACGAGACGCCGCCTGCTAAGCAGCACGTCAACCTCTCGTGGAGGCCTGAGAGCATCTGCCGCGACGAGCGAATGTCGGGTGCAACACAAACTGCTGGGTGTTCTGTGCGCAACATAGCTCGTAGGAGTGGAGGTTGTCACGCGCGCCCAAAGGAAAATGGCGCTGCGTTGTGACGTAGGCCCGCGCAGCGCAGCCTGCCCGACATGCCAGCGCGGGACCGAGCCGAAGCTTGACTCGCCCAGACCAAGAGGCGCCCTGGCAGCCATCTTGGCGAACGCCGGTGATTATAAGCGCCCGGGCTACGCGGTCGGCGCACGCGCGGCAGCTGGGGAACGAGGCGCCTGGTAGGGGGGCACTCTCGATTCCCACATCCCCCCCTCCTGAAACCGAGGCCGCCCTAAAGACGCCGTAATAAAAGCATCTACCAACACCGAAAAAACAGGTCCAGCTCAGTGCCGTCCACGAGATCGTCGGGCGTCCCGGTGTCTTCGTTCGGCGGCGTCTCAGCAGGAACCTAGGGCCGCGGGAGGGCGGCGGACAACGCAGCAGCGATGACCGGCTTGTATGAAGAGTCCATGACGAGCGCCGCCACGACCGCCTGAACGGAGTCGGTCGACAGGGCAGGCTAAAGGCCCGGGCCAGGCAACACCGCTGGAGTGGACAGGACCGCAGGGGCAGCACCGGACTTCGCTCGGTGATCTCGCGAACGTGGGTGGGTAGCCTCGTGCACCAGCGAGACACCACAAGCGTCGCAGTAGGAGGCCTCAGGAACAGGCGGCGTCGAGGAAGCATCGAGCAAGTCCGAAAGGGTGCGTCCGCAGAAAGGAAGCGGGACGGACTCGGGGTCTAACCCCACCCAGACTTTGCGTTGCTTGGACCAGCGACGAGTCGACACGAAGGCGACCGGGGCCTCAGTGCCTTGTTGGAACGTCCACGTAGCGACTTTACGACGAGGCGATGTCTTGTTAGCCGGGGCCGGGGGAGCATTCGACGGAGGCGGCATGGACGCAGCCGGTTCCTGCGGAACGACCTAGCGCGCGGCTGGTCTCCCGGGCTTTTTTTTCGGAGGAACGGGCCATCGAGGAGGACATCACGATTGCTGGGGTGTCGGTGAAAAGCAGAAAAGCAACTGAAGGTGTGGCCCCGGAGGCGCGACAGGCTGGCCCAATAAAGAGAGCCTACTCCGTCGGATTGAAGGTTGCGTGAGCCAATAGGGCGCACGCTTCCCTTCTCCCGCCGACTACGCGGAAGATACCCAGTGAGAGAGTGAGCCACCGGGGAAATGGCTTTTCTCTGTCGAGAAGCCGGGAGCTCTAGGAATCGGGTGGATATTCCGCGCCCAGCGCATGTAATGGTGTTCCCAGGGAGAATGCTCGCCAGGTAGCCGTTACTGCTGCTGCTGGATGGGCTCTCGCACAGCAGCTATAATCTCCGCTCCCTTACATTCAGGGGATAACGTTCCGCTACATGCCGGGGGCGAAAATAAGCCTAAGTGCGTTTTCGCAGGTTGTACCAGTGGCGTGGTTTGGAACCAGCCTTACCCCGGTTTCCCTGCTGTTCGGTGACCGCCTACCCCTCTCCGAAGTTGCTGCTGCGGCCAACGAAAGGTTTGAGGTCGGAGACGTTAACTGGACCGCTGACTGATCACCCTTGGGAATCAGCCAGCTTGTATTCCAGGGGCGACACTTTGGTCTGCACTCGATATGGGCCCAACCACTTGGCCGAAAAGGAGGCCGAGATGCCTTTGGCGGCGTCACTCAAAACGTGATTGTACCTGAGGACGAGATCGCCGACATCGTAACGGACATCCCGATGCGACCAGTCGTACTGAGCCTTCTGACCAGCTCGCGCTTTTGCCAGGTTGGAACGCGCCAGGTTGTGGGCCTCGTCCATCCATGAGCGCAGTTCCGCCGCGTAGCCAGACGGGCTGACCTTCGCGGCGCTTGCCCCACCGTTGCCCCGTAGGACGCGGTCCATGGGGTTAGGCAGCTCTCTCCCAAAGTTGAGGAAGGCGGGCGTGTACCCTGACGAGCGATTGATCGTAGACAGCAAGGAGAAGCCGATCTCGTTAAGACAGGCGTCCCAATCCCTGTGTTGCTGCGCAAAGGCTGCCAGCAAGGGCTTGAGGTTCCTGTTTATCCGCTCGGTCGGGTAGGCCTGTGGGTGATACGTGGTTGTTTTCATGGTGCTTAATGCCAAAGGCAGCACACGCATCCACAAACACATTGGCCGTGAAACAGGACGCATTGTCCATGATCGACTCCAACGGAAAGTCAAAGCGGGTAAAGACCTCGGTCAACTTGTCCCAGATTGCGCGTGCCGTTAACTTCTGAAGGGGAAACAGTTCGACCCACTTCGTGAAGTGATCTGTGACAGCCAGGAGAAAAACATGGCCTCTCTGGCTTCTTGGGAAAGGTCCCATAATCTCACAGGCCACGACTTGCCAAGGTTGTTGGCTGTCGATCGGCTGCATGAGCCCGAGAGGCTTGCCCCCGCGAGGCTTCACGCATTGGCAAACGCGGCATGAGCGGGCGTTGTGAAGGGCGTCGCACTTCATGCCAGGCCAGGTAGCGGAGCGGCACAATTTTTGAAAAGTCTTAAGGCCACTCACGTGTCCGGCCAATCGCGAGTTGTGGAAATACTCTAGTGTGGCTTTCCTTAGACTGCGGGTATCACCACCTTGAAAGACTCCTTGGGAGTTTATTCAGATGGGACGTAGCGCAGGAGAACGCCGTCGGCATCAAGCAGGTACGAGTCCAACGTGCCCGCAGCAATATTAGCCTGCGTACGGCACTTGGCGCCGACAGCAATACCAGCTGCCTGTTCGCGCCTGGCGGCTTGACCACCGCGCTTCGCTTAGGAGCTGAGCTCGTTGAGCTCGTCAACGATGTGTTGACAAAACGCATCGTCCTGCTGTGCCTTGAGCTGCTCCTCTCTGCTAAAGACGATACAGGTGGACGTGACAGGGTCTACCAGGTATGCGTCCTCACCCGAGGCTGTCGACTCGAAAGTCACTTCGCCATCAGGGCTCGCGCCTTTCGACCCTTTGGAGACAGAGGGCCCGGGGTCTACTTGATGCGACTGCTCTCGGGAGTGGCGGACACAAGTGCCGGACGCCAAAACGGGGGCACGCGAGAAAGCGTCAGCCACGACGTTTGAACTCCCTTTCCGGTAGCGCACAACAAAGTTGTACCGCTGCAAGGTCAACGCCCAGCGCGCGAGGCGGCCCGAGGGCTCGCGCAAGCGCTTAAGCCAGGTGAGTGCCATGTGGTCCGTTTCCACCACGAATGGCATGCCGTCGACATATCAGTCAAACTTCCGGAGAGCAACAACTATAGCGAGACATTCCCTTTTTGTGACGCTATGGTTACGCTCGGCAACGTTTAAGTGACCGGCTCGCAAAGGCGACTGATATTTGAACTTTGAACTTTATTTATTCCAACATACCATCATTTGGGATACTGAGGGCCGGGTACAAAAAGCCTCTTCACGGGCTCACGACCCCATACAAAGTGGCAGGGATAAGCGAGTGTACATTATGGTATAAAATAAATCCGACACCACTATATGTCGCTCAATTAGAACTGTAAAGGAATGCATAAACATTTATATATGAACATATATAGACAGATAATGCAAGTGAAACAGATCGAAAAATAAACCTTCAAAACAATGTACCAACTTCACTTTTGATAATCACATAAAAGATCAATGAGAGTGTACAAATGAAAAAAGAAATACAATGGCATTAACACAGGTAGGACAAAAAACGCATCTCCAGCAATATTTTCAGAGTGTTAGTTGATTCAGATGGAACGGCAATAGAAAGCGCAGCATCTCCTTGCCGTAGTTCATGCACGTGCATGGAAGAAACCACGTGTGAATATGACGAGTGTTATAAAAAAGGGTCCGCCGGTTTATACGAGCAAGTTTGCCCAAGAAGTTATCACTTTTCAGTTCTGCGTAATAGCGTTTCGTACGAGTTGTTTGATATTAATCTGGTAGGGTTAATAAGTTCATTTCTTCAAAAAGCGGTGACGTGTGACTTCCATACGGAACATCTGCAATGGCACGAACTGCCCTTATCTGTATGACATGTAATTTGTGAATGTTCATTAATGTTGTTGTCCCCAAACCAGATGACAATAATTTATGAGCGATAAGAACAACGATTTGTAGATGAGAAGTTCAACTTTTTTAGGAAGCAGGAAACGCACCCTATACAAGATTCCAGTTATTCTGGATAAACGTGAAGACAGCTTTTCAATGTGGGAATTCCATGACATATGTTCATCAAAGATTACACCTAGACATTTAACACTTGGTACTACCTGAAGTTCCGAGGTGCCGAGAATTAACAGGGCATGCAAAGGTGGTTGTTTACTTCTAGGCCTAAAGTGAACAACTCTAGTTTTTGAAGAGTTTAATTTTAAAGAAATATTGCATGTCCAGGACGCTAGCTTTAGTAATACCTGGTTTGCGTCATTGATTAAATCTTTATAGTGTTGAGCAGTGGGAAGTAAGGTTGTGTCATCTGCGTATATAACATACTTTACAAATGCGTCAATGTTTACGATATCATTAATATATACGCTGAATAAAAGGGGTCCCAGGATACTGCCTTGGGGCAGACCTGCTGAAATTGCTTGTAAATTGGAGGTGGGATCGTTGATGACCACCATCTGCTGACGATACCTTGAGTAAGATTCAAATAACTTCAGAAAGACCCCTCAGAAACCGTAGTGATTGCATTTCTGTAAACGTGTGACATGATTTATAGTATCGAACGCCTTTGAGTAATCTATAAAGATACCTAGTGTGTGTAGTTGACGTTCAAAAGCATCTAATATGAATTCCTTCTGTGCTAGGAGAGCATGCTCAGTTGTGCGGCCTTTCGTGAATCCAAATTGTGATGAAGTGATAATGTGGTGTTTATCTAAAAAGGAAATCATACGTTTGTGTATCAGTTTTTCTAAACCTTTTGATATGACTGGCAGTATAGATATAGGCTGGTAGTTGTTAAGCGAGTTCTTATCCCCTGCCTTGTACAACACGATTACTTTCGCCACTTGCAGTTTCTGTGGAAAGATTCCAGTTGAAAGTACCAGGTTGAAGATATGTTCTAATAATTTAGCAATGAGGTCCAGCACGTGTTTATTGGGTCTAATCTGAATATCATATACGTCACAACATGTGCTGTGTTTTATAGACGAGAAAACGTGGGTAATTTCGCTGGCTACGGTCGGCGCCAAAAACGCGCTCTCAGGAGTACTGTCTGATAAATATGAAGTACAATCTGGCTTGTGCGCTTTTTTTTGTTAAGGACACAAAATAGTCAATGAACACGTTAGCTAAACCAGCATTGCTAATAGTGTCACCGTTCACCACAAGCTCAGTGGGCCGAAAGTTGTTACCTTTACGGCCAAGGAACTCATTCAGTCTGGACCAAGCTAGCTCCGATTTGTTAATTACTTCATTGTTGAAAGTGCTGTTTAGGTAGTTTGGCTTTTCGTGGCGCAGCATACTGTGAACTTTGTTTCTTTGGTCTTTGAAACGTTTTAGCGTCTCTTCATTCTTATTTTTCAAAAAGTGTTCGAATAGTTTATTTTTACGGTTCATTTCTTTGATTCAAGATTTAGTATCCCAAGGTTTCTTAGCTCTGCGTGTCGGCCTCTTTTCTTTGTACGGAAAGCATTGATTATAAATTTTTGTTAGTTTTTCGTGGAAACAGTTGTAGGCACGATCAGGTTCCTGCTCATAAATAACGTCTGACCAATCAGTCAACGATATCTGTCTGCGAAATGCAGATAATGTGTGCTCATTATTGTTTTGAAGAACTATTGATTGTTTTTGTTGTGACTGAGAATGACATGCTGTTTCGTTTGTAACCATAAATATGGAAAGATATGGTCACTAATGGGTGCACTCAGTACGCCAGATAAAGAGTTGGTAGCTTCTATGTTAGTAATGAACACGTCGAGTAATGTAGCGTTATTTTGTTCAATACGAGTCGGAGTGGTGATAACGTTAGCAAAGCCATTGGATTCAATTATTTGACACAGCTCAAACTGCGACTGTGATGATTTAGCAAGGTCAATATTTAAATAACCTGCAAGGACTAGCTTACAACCAGTGCCACCAGCCCAACCTAAATATGAATCTAAGAATTCTAGGAAATTTGTCTTATTGCCACTAGGAGGGCGATATAAAACGCCAATAATGGAATGGTCACTTTGTACAGTCAGAACTTCATAATCATCAGTCATGCGGGAAAATTCTTGAATCAAATAACATTTAATGGAATTCTTAGCCATCAACAACACCCCACCACCCATTTTTTTGGCACGGTTGAAAAATAAGTTGCATAGCCAGGTATCATCAAAACTTCAGTTTCATTTCGGTACCATGTCTCAGTTATCATAAGATATTCAGGTTTAGAACAGAGAGTTGTCAAGAAAGCGCTTATTTTATCTACCTTATTACGTGCTGATTGTGCATTAAAATGAATGAACTTTGTTCTGTTTTTACACATTGAGAATGATGCGCATAATTTATCTAGTGACACATAATCGTTCAATGTCATGTTAGTTTAATAACCGCCGTTCGGTTGATGACTAGTGACTATTCCGTAATAACAGACAGGTGCTGAATGTTGGCGATAATGTGGATTCTTCTATCCTCAGTTTTTTGTACCTTGATATGACCATTGTCAACCCATAGAAATTTCCAGTGTTTTTCTCTTTTCAGGGAAAGCGCTTGTGCGAACAGCCTCTTGTTCTCAAGCGCCAGATGGTCATTTGTGTATACGCTTGCGTTTTCTGACTGAGGAAAGCCGAGTGTCTGGGTTGTTAGGCGAGCCTTGCGTGCTTTACTCAGAAATTCGTTTGTCTTGTTCCGGGAAGAGAATCTAGCTATTATGTTTGTGTCCTTTTTCTCAGGCACAAGGTGAATTGCATCAATATCAGCGGGACATACAGGACAACCGATTACATCGCCCATTTTTTTGAAGAATGGTGGTGCAGTCTTCACCTCTCTTAGAGGGCACACCCTTTATCTCGATGTTGTTTATTCGTGAACGCTGTTCTATGTCGGTTATTTTATCAGTCATCTGATCATTAAGTTTCTGTAGGGACTTGTTTTCAGCAATGACAGACTCTTGTTTTCTTTTCATTTCCTCGTAGAAAGCATTTTTGACTGACACACTTTCACGAAGCTGCGAGATCTCAGTGCGAAGCTGTTGCACTTCATGCGCCAATTCTGCATTAGAGGGCATCATGCAAAACTTAAACAGTTGAACTATTGGCAGCAGTGACCACGGCAACAAAAAAGCAAATTGATAATACAAAACAGTGCTCAACCAACCTGCGTAAACGAAGAATGTTGTTTAGTGAAATGGACTTCCAGCCGCTATGACCCCCACTGCCAAACTGCAATCAGAGCCAAACGATGTCAGGCTTATGTAGGGTCTCCGGTAGATGTCTTGGTGGTCTGCGAAGGCGCAGAGCTGTTTTCAGTTGATTGTCTTGAGAAGGTGGTGACGTTGATTCACTGGTTATTTCGAGCAGACGTGTTGAGGATCCAGAGGATATCCTCGATAGCCATGATCGTCGATAGCAGGTAACCGTCAATATCGGCGAGTGAAACACCTGCGTAAATGAAGAAGGTTGTTTAGTGAAATGGACTTCCAGCCGCCGTGACCGCCACTGCCATAATGCGATCAGAGCCAAATGATGTCAGGCTTATGTAGGGTTTCCGGTAGATGTCTTCGTGGTCTGCGACGGCGCAGAGCTGTTTCCAGTTGATTGTCTTGAGAAGGTGCTGACGTTGATTAACTGGTTATTTCGAGCAGACGTGTTGAGGATCCAGAGAAAATCCTTGATAGCCACGATTGTTGATAGCAGGTAACCTTCACAATCGGCGCAAGTGAAACACCTGCGTAAACGAAGAAAGTTGTATAGGGAAATGGACTTCGTTGATTTGATTTGATTGATTTGTGGGGTTTAACGTCCCAAAACCCCTATTTTATTATGAGAGACGCCGTAGTGGAGGGCTCCAGAAATTTTGACCACCTGGGGTTCTTTAACGTGCACCCAAATCTTAGTACACGGGCCTACAACATTTCCTCCTCCATCGGAAATGCAGCCGCTGCAGCCGGGAATCGAACCCGCGACCTGCGGGTCAGCAGCCGAGTACCTTAGCCACTAGACTACTGCGGCGGGGCAGTGAAATGGACTTCCAGCCGCCGTGACCACCACTGCCAAAATGCCGGAGGACGCCGTCGTGCTCCTGAAGCAGTACCGCGCCAAGACCCAGGTCGCTCGCTTCCGCTTAGACAACAAGCTGCCTGTTCAGGTCGGGCAACTTTAACTCGGCTGTGGCCACTAAAGCTTCGGAAAGCACCTTGAAGGGTCGCTCTTGTTCTGACCCTACGTTGGGCACCAGTTATGTGGAGATAGGTTTGCACTAGGCTTACCTACTATGCGCAACCGTGTAAGGATGTGACGTGCTCCACTGCCGCTGCGTGCAACGACGCTGCGGCCGTGTTCGTCGTTTTCTCTGACACGGCACAGAAACCACACACGAGGCAGGAAAACAACAACAATGGATTTATTAACCCAAAATGCAGCACAGGGCGACACTTACGGGCTTGCAAGCCGTATAGGGAACTCCGCAAGACCGAGCAAGTACGCTTGCCTATAGGGCGTGACGACTCCCGCACAAGGGCCGAAGTCGAACGCACGAACGAAAAGCCGCCTGCTAAGCAGCGCGTCAACCTCTCGTGCAGGCCTGAGAGCGTCTGCCGCGACGAGCGAATCGTCGGGCCACAGAACACCCACCAGGTCGGGCACAACATAGCTCGTAGGAAAGGAGGATGTGACGCGCGCCCAAAGGGAAATGGCGCTGCGTTGTGACGTAGGCCCGCGCAGCGTAGCCTGCCCGACATGCCAGCGCGGGACGGAGCCGAAGCTTGACTCGCCCAGACCAAGAGTCGCCCTGGCAACCATCTTGGCGAATGACGGTGATTATACGCGCCCGGACTACGCGGTCGGCGCGCGCGCGGCAGCTGGGAAACGAGGTGCTTGGTAGGGGAGCGCTCTCGATTCCCCCTGTTAAAACCTAAATTTTGAAAATTCTTCCTATCACGTTATTACAGCAGTTTTGAATACAAGCTCAAGAGCACAATACTTGTAGCTAAATTGAATTTTTACGTATTATTGACATGTCGTTTCTTTATTTTTGGTTTTCAATTTCATAGCTTACCTAAAATAACATTTAACAGCCTCAACGTTGCATTCTTAGCCAATCCCACAAAGTGGGTACATGCCTTTTGCATAGGGAAACAAACAAACAAGCACAAGCAGGCGTTGTTGGGCATGCCAGGCATGCACGCGCTGTGTTGCTCTGTCGCGGCTGCACTTCATTGGACTCGCGGAGTCTCTGTTTGATTCGAAGATTGTGATTTGTGACCTTATTAGGCAAACCACTGGGCTCAGTTCAGTCAGCGGATGTTGCCACAGACGCCATTTCCCACAGTCTAGATCACGGCTGAGATGATTCCTTGTAGCCCGCATTCTCAACAATGGCAGCGTATAATAGTCTGCACGACGACCTGGGAAACTTTCTGTACAGCGCCGGCGCCCAGTGAAGCCATGCACATCTTCGATTCCAAGACCACGACGCGCCCGCTGAACCGGATGGGTATCGCTAGCACCTATGGGCACTTGCCCAGACAGAACTACGAATTTTCGCTACACGTGCACGGAGGGCAGAGACGAGGTGCCAGTGCCAGGAGGTGCACAGCCTTTCCATCATGAGCCCGATGAGTGGGCCACCCAAGCCCTGACCTATCATACGAAAAAGCCTCTGCTGGCTATCCATCCTGAGGTAAGCCGGACCTTGGTTTGAGCGAGTTGTACATTGTTACCTAGAAAAAAGAACATCCCCAAAAAACATAAAAACACAGTGAAACAGTACACATTGAGAGCTATGTCTACTGTTTCTGTATCCTCGTACGTTTTACGCTGTTTTTTACGGCCAAAAATGAAGTAAAGCGATCTGTGTTGGGCCCAGAATGCAATATTTATACCTACTCTGATTGTTAGGCGATGAGTGGCGAGTACCGTACCTGGAACAAGGCCCGGGTCGGCCGTTGTGCTCAGGTCACCCACCCGAGTCCAGAGTGCCCCGCCAGCACCAGAAGAAATCGACGTGGATGCCCTTGCTCGAAGGCCTATTGAGCTTGGGCCCAGGAAGCTGGGGCAAAATAAATCCTGATTGTATCTTTAATTTTCGTTCTGATCATCTTGCTCTGCCTTTTCTTTAGTCGGAATATTCCTTCTATACAATATGTTTTGATAGATAATCTTAAGTGGGACTATTGCAGTTCATTAAGTTCATCAGTTCAAGTACGAAGACCTCGTGGGGTGATGTCACCTTTTTTTTTTGTGTGAGTACTGATGTCTTGAAAAAATGCAGCAGGGTAGTTATAGACTTCCCATTAAATCTGTGAATAACTCTAAGCGTCATTAATGCTAAGAATATTTCAAGTACAGCATTTATATGAATAATACTCAAATACTCGTTCATTTACTTTAAGGACAAGTTCCACACCTCACTAACTGCTGCTTCGCAATTTGGTAGCTTTCTCATTGAAGCTGCTACATATTGCCATTAATGGAGAACTCCAGCATTATTTTCTCTTAAAATAAAGAAATATAGTGTAGTGATAAAACTTTCTTTATGGGAACTGTTTGCCTGATTTCAATTGAGGTTGACACTGATTTTTTAATAATGCACGACAATGTGCAATACGAGTCTCAATGGGGACCTAAATGCTTTTTAAATAGATTTTTCTTGCAAAATATAAAACTTTCAGCCGTTTAATGTAAAAACAGTGGAACTTCAATTATACGCCTCCCAGTTTCGCGACGATCTGCCTTTCAAGACAAATCGATTCGGTTCCGCCCGAATCCCCATAGAAACAATGTAATAAAAACATTGGTTATACGGCGCAGTTTTATGCTGACCCCACAGCTTACGACGACTTTCAGATTTCGTCGAAAAAATGAACACCTTTACTCGAAATACATTGATTGATTGATCGATTTTGGGGGTTTAACGTCCCAAAACCACCATTTGATTATGAGAGATGCCGTAGTGGAGGGCTCCGCAAATTTTGACCACCTGGGGTTCTTTAACGTGCACCCAAATCTGAGTACACGGGCCTCCAACATTTCGCTTCCATCTGAAATGCAGCCGCCGCAGCCGGCAATCGAACCCGCGACCTGCGGGTCAGCAGCCGAGTACCTGAGCCACTAGAGCACCACGGCGGGGCTACTCGAAATACATGTCGACCGAATAGTTCCGAGTGCAAAATATGAACTTGCGTATACCATGGTGAACTTCAGGAAAAGCAGTCGTTTTCATCGAATGGAAAATTTATTCTCCAGCGAGTTCCTGCACTTCTACATATGGCTTGATCTCGTGCGTACGTATCCTGGGTCGTTACCTAGTCAAGCTCTATTCATATAGAGTAGGTTCAGCGGACCAAAAAGCTGATATTTTCCAATTTCAGTCCGTGGAAGCATTTCGTGGTTGGCATACGGCATGATCTCCTGCCTCTGTCATAGTCGCAGTCACTGGTTTGCGCACGCAGATGGGTACGTCACATCTGCTTTCGCCATGCAAAATTACTTTCACTTGACATCATCGTTCATAACAACAGCGTGACACCGCTAGTTGCACTTCGCGAGGCAACACAGCTCAGTCGCGCACGAAGGGATTGTTGTTGTTGTTGTTGTTGTTGTTGTTGTTGTTGTTGTTGTTGTTGTTGTTGTTGTTGTTGTTGTTGTTGTTGTTGTTGTTGTTGTTGTTGTTGTTGTTGTTGTTCACCTATTGTTAGTGGCACATACCCACTATGGGGGATTGGCCAAGAATCGAGTGATTTTAAAAATTACTGTTAAGATTTGGAATAATGGAGGTATAACAGAAAGATTACCGATAGCCTAGGAAAGTGTGGTGCTTAATTTAATGCATACAAATATTTACATAAACGAATTTATCCTTAGAACAGAGCAATAATCTGATTTCATACGTATATAATTATGTGGACATCTTGAGATAATAGAACCGGTTAATTAGTCAACCTATTAGTTTCATCAATATAGTCCCGGACGGCCGCGCATACTGCCGCATTGGAGAAACCAGAAATGGAAGCTCCAAAAGACAAAATGACAGGCACAGATAAGTCCATACCAATACCACGTAAAGGTATTTTTAAACGGGTTTTTCGTAATGTGTTGAACCACCTGCAGGTCAAAAAGAAATGATCTATTGTTTCCAGTTGATCACAAAACGCACACAGTGGCGAAGGTGCCTGAGCAGACCTGTGTTTAAAGAAATTTAGATTTGGTACCCGGCAACGGAGCCTTGTAATGGCTACTTCTTGTTCAAGAGTGCGGCAAAAGTCTTTTCGTCAGGGATATAATAAACAGTGATATTCTGTAGAGTTTGTTAGTGCTGAACCTTTAAAGACTTCCGTAAGCGTACGTCTGCGGAATCGAGCAGCAGTCACATGAGCGGATGATGGACAGTGCGGTAAAATCGGTTCGCTGACTGACGACTTAGCTAAGGAATTGGCTGTTTGATTTAGAAACAAACCTTTATGTCCAGGCACCCAAACAAATCGTTTTTTTTTCGAATGCGCAGGTACTAGTGCACGGAACGCCTTTGTTACTTGATTATCAGCACCAACAGAAAGTGCCGCACAGATAGATAGGGAATCTGTTATTATGACAGCTGATGTAATTGATGTATCTAACTTGCGTAAGGCGAGCACTACTGCCAGAAATTCAGCCACAAAAACGGTTATGAAATCGGGTAGTCGAACGGAATAAATCCAATCTAAAATCGAGCTGGAAATACCAACCCCTGACTTTTCGTCATATTGCGATGCGTCTGTAGTAATGATAACGTTTGTTGTAATACTGCGCAGGTGATCTTGTAGTAAACCATCCAAAATATTTTCGGGAAGTGATTTGGCATTATTAGGAAAAATTTCGTCAAATTGAATTTCCACCGGGGCTGAATTATCACGACTCGGCATGATGTCGCATATACGTACGTTTAGAGGCTCAAGTAAATTTTCCACAAATATAAGTTGCGGGATGTGAAATCGCGGCCATTTAGCACGAAAAAATGATTCCGGGGTAGAAATAAAGGCTGTTTCTGAATGTTGTAATGGTGACTCATAAATTCTTGAGAATGTGTGAACAGTCAGAAGGCGAATTCTACAAGAAAGCGGAGGGATCCTCGATTCGAGATACAACACATTGTTGGCAACTGTTTTGGTAAGGCCAATGCATAAGCGCAAAGCTTCTCTTTCCAGAAGAATTAGAGGCCGCAACTTGTAAGCTGGAACTCCAGAGAAAAGTACACAACCAAATTCCAAAATGGAACGAACGTACATGCGATAAATCATTACCAATGTGTCGCTTCTCATACCTATGCGGTAGTTGCTTAGCCTACGTAATATGCCAATGGCCCGCACACCTTTTCCGGCGATATATTCGATATGAGGTTGCCAGTTCAGCGATGTGTGATAAATTACTCGAAGGTATTTTACAGATTCCACCTGCGGTATATCCTCATGATGATAAGACAGAGAGATGTTCACATGGTATTGCAGCGGGAAAACAAGGAGGGCAAATTTACACACTTATGACACCGCCAGGGCCGAAAGGGTTAAGTAGAAAGCAGTTGCCATCGAGCCAGCTCTCCAATATATTAAGGTAAGTCTGCAGCCGTTCATATGAGGTCTGAATGTTATCTGCCATTGCAAAAAATGCGATATCATCTGCATAAACATAAGTTGTTATATCCTCTTTACGTGGAATGATGCTCATTAGTCAATTAAATAGCAACGGGGAAAGCACCAAGCCTTGCGGTACTCCCTTCGTTTGGGTATGAGTAGATGATGAAAACCCATCTTTAAAACAATAAAATTTCCTGTCTGCCAAAAAAAATTGTTAACTCCCGCTCCTATGTATGATGGAAAATCAAGGTATTCTAATCGATCTCTCAAAATACAGTGGTCCACGGTATCATATGCTTTAGCGATGTCTAAGGTAACTAAAGCTGCATATTTTTTATGTAGTCGAGCTAATTGAAGCCGACTTTCTAAATCAACGTGGGCATCCCAAATCGAACAACCAGCCCTGAACCCAATTTGACAGGGACTTAGAATTGACCTCACGGTAGTAAGTTCATTAATTCGTATATTGATGATTCTCTCAACCAATTTCACTAAGTTCGATGTCAGTGCGATTGACCTTATGTTATCCAACATGTATGCATCATTTTCATTTTTATCAACAATACAATTTTGGCAAGTTTCCATTCAGGAGGTGTCCATGCGTTCCCTGACGAATAATTCACTAGTTCTTGCAAAAGATTAGGCGATTTCCGGAGTAAACATTTCCACATAGAGTTCATAATTCCATCTGGTCCGGGAGCCGTTCTCGGTAAGCATAATACTGTCTGACTCAATTCAGCTAAAGAAACTTCTGGAAATTCATGCACGTTTACCAGAATGGAGCGAATAGTAAAAAAATTAGCAGTGAAGCGGCGTTCTGAACCTTGCGCTATGTCTTCTAGAGAGGTGTTCATTTCTTGCGGCGTCAAGACACATGGCTGCAACGTTAAAGGTGCTGGCAGTACTTTTTTTGTCCGAAGATAAACGAAAAAAGCACGCTTACTTTTTTATTTAGAATGATAATCAAAATGTCTACTGTCGTATTCTCCTTTCGCGTGGCTCACTATACGCCTAAGTACGCCAGCAAGGAATTGATAGTCCTTCCAGTTTGTTGGGCTCTGATTATGAAGTTTTTTCTAAGCGGCTTTTCGTCTTCTATAATCGCGCGTACACTCATCGTTCCACCAACGAGAGGAGGATTGTTTATTCGATAGAATAGAAAATTCGGAATTTTTTCTAGATCCATCCAGCATTGAACCAATCGTAGATGCAATCTCCTTAGTACTGGCGATTCCAAGCTTGGAAATGACAGAACGAAGGCAGGCTTGAAATTTGCTATGGTTGATGTATGTGCGTTTTGGCTGATCTAAAGTTATTGTTGGACAAGTAATGTCAATAACTAGAGGAAGATTGTACACAAGCATATTGTTCATCGCCATTTAAGCGGTAGCGATGACACTGCGTGTGACTCTTCTGATATGAGGCTCACGGCAACGCGGTTTCGGTTTTGCTTTCACGCGCAGGCAGATATTACACTTTATTATATGTAGAAAAATGCGCATAAGATTTTATTGTTTTTAAGGCTGAAAATAAAGGTTCCCTCGGGCCTCCTTCTGCTAATTATTGCTGGTATTAGCTACCACTGGCAACAATATTTTTTTCTACGCTCTTTGCAGAGGCAGAATGTCGTGCCATAGAATTATTCAGGTAGTCTGTACCAGTTTTTCGGGCAAGGCTGAGAGTCGCGGTATATAATCTTAGTTTTTCAATATTACGACGCCCGGGCAATATGACGATTTTACGTGATGCCCTCAAATTTGTATACTCGGGGTTCCACTGTATATCTTTCGTGTAATAAGTAATTAGAGCAATATTGCAAAAAAGAATGCTAACACTGAACGTTCCGGTAAAATTCCTCCAGACGTACAAGGCAGTAAAATTGCAATAATTTTATTGAAGTTCGAACAGGTTTCGAAAATGCCTTCGTTTTACATATAAAGCAATTTTTCTTGTTGGGGCAAGGAACAGTACTCTCTGAATAAAATTCCTGACAAACAACACTCGGATGAGTATCGGTAGAAAACTTGCACGTGAAGCGAGCCATTGCGCCAGTTCTTCACAGGGGTCCAGTCTCTCTGTTCATCGTCACGCACAAAGTCAACCCACTGGCTGCGGTGAGGATCGTGGCTTGGAAAGGTATGAAACGCCACGCACTTTGCGCCTTTTCCGCGCCTCCACGTGCAGGGCGGTTCTTCTACATTCTGGCACGTATTGTCGCTCTGAATGATCGTACTCACGCTGTGGAGCACACGTCAAATCAGTCTACGTGACATGATGAATCTCACGCACGCTTTAACAAAGCAAGGAGAGCCGTTAATGAGAGCATGGCTGGGAGTCGTGTCGAAACACAGATCGTCGACGTCATTGTTACTAGCGTATCGTCACTAGAAATAGTATTTGTCAAATGTATCATATGAACACGTAGCACTAGTGTCGATGTCGCAGGGCAGTCTATTTTTTGTTTTTTTCTCCGTAGCTTTTCTACGCTTTTTGACATTGAAATAAAATAAGGTCCGTGCAACAGATGCCATTCAAAATTGGCCAAAAACAATTATGCATACCAAGAGGTCGAATGATGAGCACATCTTAAACTTGAAATTTGATGCCAGTGCTTCTTTAAATGCCTGGGATGCCACTGCCGACATAACGGTGAACGGACCACTGTATTTGTGTTTTTTACCTGGAACACGTACTTTGGGGAACCTGAATGACTGGATCTTTGGCTCCTCGCTTCCGATCGACATAATTCTTCAAGTTGTTCTGCCTGTGAAAAACTTGCATCCTTATGGTATTGTCCGAAAATGACTGCAAAGTAGAAGGCAACGGCAGAATAAATATATCAATCACTGTGCGAGGTTGACACTTTTGAAGCAACATCGCGCGAGACGATCCCGTAATTGCCTGAGCAGAAAAACGGTAATTATTCAAGTACTCCGTAATTGCCTTCTTTAGAGGACATCGTTTTATTTGGGCTAGTTGAATATACTGTTTCAGGACCCTGTTGAACAGCTCAAGCTGCCCATTCGCTTGAGGATAGTAGTTGGAAGGAGAGGTGTTGAATACCTCGTTCGGAGAAAGTGATGAGATTTAAACTTCGGACCATTGTCTGTCACTAAGCATGTATGAAAACCTTCATGACCGAAGGCTGAAGTCAAGAAGCTGATGACTGCATCAGACGAAACGTCTCGAACGAGCCGTGTGCGAGGTGTCCTTTCGTCTGGCCGCTCCAGCTCTTATCGTACGTACGTTGTCTACGAAAAATGCACAACCCTTCTACAGACACCATCTTTATGATGCTCCGTCATGTACGATGCAACATGCAGATCGATGCTAGGCGCGCCCACATCAGTGACTCGGAGACCGGCTGACCGAACGAATCCCTCTAGCTTAATTCAACCGCCCCATATATAGAGCGCATGCCGCATGGCGCCCTATACCTCTCTCCTCCGAGTTAAGCACACAACAAAAACACATCACATCACAAGTCAAGTCTTTTTGTAGTCTTAATTCGGCGACCTAACCTTTGACTCTAACTCCGCCTTCATTAGAGACTTGCGGTGTGGCTGTTCTCTTAGCGTCTGTAACAGTGGCTTGCTCTTCGTGTCTTGATGTTTTTTCCGGAAGCAGGCTCGTCAACTTGGCTCGTCGTTGGATCCTAATAGGGCACTAGATAGGGCACTAGATTACGCACAAGCACCGCGGAATGCGTTTCCACGATGTACGAGCGAGGCTTGGAGGTCGAGCTGAAAATGCATGCCGTTCCTTTGACGTCTCGAACCCATACACCATGCCCCTCGGCTCCAGCGGAGAAAGGACAGTCGTGGCACGACGACGATCGAAGTCTTTCTTTTGTCGTCTTCTTACCTGCTCGTCTTGGCACTTAACAACTACAGGCTCAGGCCAGTGTGGTTGGAGGCGATCCGCCGGCTTGGGAAGTCTGGTTGCAGGCTACGGCCCATAAGGAGCTTGACTGGGCTAAACCCTGTGACGCCCGCAGTGTCTCTGTAAGACAGAAGTGCCAGAAAAATATCTGCGTTCTCAAACAATTCTTCAACCGTTGGCACCAACCTCTCAACTCTCCGTTAGACTGCCGGTTGTTTGGACTTGAGGTGATGTGTTGGAAGCCATAGTGCTTCGCAAAAGTAGCGAGTGCACGTGAAGTGAACTGTGGTCCATTATCACTTCGTATAACTGCAGGGATGCCGAAACAAGCGAAAATGCTCTTGACCGCACTGATGATCACCTCAGACTTCGTGCTTCGATGTTGATTACTTCAGGCTAGCAAAAACAATAATCTTCCACTAGGAGGTAGTTGTGTTCCCTGTGAGTTAATAAGTCCATTGCGACTTCTTTCAATGGTTGCGTTGCAGTTTCACAATCAATGGCTTATTGCGTTGTGCGCTTGTGGTTGCACAAAGCCTATAGCGGATTTATGTGCAGTAAAAGCCCGTACCCCCACACGGAGTCTTGTGCTTTAAACTGGTATCGGTTGATACCTTGGTGGCCTTCATGAATAAGTTCGAACGTTTCCGCTTGCAGTGAAGGCGTGATGACAAAGCCGTTACCCTTGAGTAGGACGCCATTCACAAAGAGAGATCCTCCTAATGGTTCCAGTACTTCTTATGTGATCTGGAAGCCTGATCTGGAAGCCTGATCGGGAAGTAATGTCACGAGCGGCTGGTGATCTGCTTCCACCTTGAACTTGAGGCCCCACTCGTATTGGTCAAAATGGTGCACTCCCCTTGCTACCGCCAACGCTTCTTTATCTGGTGGGCTGTAGCGTTTCTCCTTGTCAATTAGCGACTGTGAATTAAATGCTACCGCGCGTCGCTCCACCGATGGTTGATCCTGCAGGAGAATCTTTCCCCATCCAAATGAGCTTGCGTCGCATGATACAATGGTATTTCGACCGGGATGATACTTCGCATTGAAAATGTCCGATGTGAGCATCGTCTTGATTCAATAAAAATTGATCTCTTGAAACGGTCCCTATTCAGACGCGTTCTACTCGCCTAGCAAGGTGAGGATCAGCGTGGTTGCCTGCGAAAGATTGGGCAGGAAGCGACCAATGTTATTAGCCATAGCGAGGAAGAGTCTAACACCAGCAAAGCCCTTGAGTGGCTATAAGTTGCGTAGGGCTTTGAGTTTACTGGGGCTCGGCGAGATACCGTTGGCGTCAATGACCACACCCAGAAACTCTACTCTGTCTTGGCCGAAGCAACCGTTTGACTGGTTCACTTTAACTCCAGCTCTCCTCATATGCTCCAGAACCACTTACTGCCATTGAATCTAAACTGGAAAAAGTATCAGTTCTTGATGAGAAGGTTGTCTCTTGTATAAGCCTAGTAAACGAACTACAGCAATCCATTTCAGCTATAGAAGCCAGACGAGACGACCTTGAAAACCACTCGCGACGGTCTAATTTATTAATGTATGGAATTCCAGAGACCGGCAAAGAAAATGACAGGGACCTGGCTGAAATGGTTAATGAAGATGTAATAAAGAAGCTACTTGAACTAGAACCACTTGCTATCGAGCGTATCCATAGACTAGGAAGACCTACTGCTAATAATGCACGGCCGATAATACTAAAACTTCTAGATATCCGGGAAAAACTGCTATTCTTAGTTATTGCTATAATTTAAAGGGGTAAAAGATCGCCGTGGGAGAAGATTTTTCTCCCCGTGTGCGAAACATCACGAAAAAGCTGTGGTAAGCAGCTAAGGCAAGGAAAATGGCAGGTAAAAAGGTAATACTCGGATTTGACAAATTGAAAATCAACGGTGAAGTATTTAGATGGGATGAAGAGGCTAACTGCATTCGGCCTAATAAGCGCAACCCTCAGCAAAAAAAAAAAAACGAAGAAACCCAAATGCGCACTTTGCGACCACGCGATACCCAGAAACGCACCAAGCAAAGTTCGCAAACGTAAACGTTCGAAGCATTATTTTCAAAACAACCTGGTTATCATCTTTTTACTTGGCACAGATTCTGAGTTTGTCACACTCACTGAAACGTGGCTGTCAAGTATGTCAGGCACTTCGAGATAACGCCGCCAAACTATGTAATCGTACGTAAAGATATGAATACACGTGGGGGAGGTGTGGCCATCCTAGTAAGAAAAGATATCACCTTTACAGCACTTCCCGATGTCGAAAGAGTGAAAGCGGTATTCTGCAAAATCCACTTAGCCACCTATATTCAACGATAATAGGTTGCATTTATAGCTTTCTCTCATCGCCTTTAGAAGCAATGCATTTCCTGTATCAATACCTGCACCTTCGTGATCTTTCAAGTAGACTAATACTGGTTGGCGATTTTAACGTTCCCGATATTGACTGGCCCACCATGAACCATCAATCACCCTCGTCCGACATTATTATTGACACTATGCTGACATTTATTCTCTCTCAAATTGTTCAAGAGCCCACACGTGTACAGGGGTGTTCAAATGTGCTTGATCTAATTTTTATTAGTGACCACTTCTCCGCAGATAAGGCCACCATTGAACTAACAGATGGCATATCCGATCACAAGATAGTATCATGCTCGATTCCCTTACATGAGCGTATCAGGCATTTCAACTCAACTGTGTCTTATATAGACTTCAGCAATGCTGATGACACTAGTATGCTGGACCACGTATCACACTAACTTAGTGATAAGCTAGCCAGTCATCCGGATATTGATATGGAAATCCTTGTGGCAAAAATTTAGAGAAATTGTATCCTATTGCATATCTCGCGACGTCCCAACAATAAAACAAAGAGGGAAAGACAGTTCAATTGATGGATAAATGTGACATTATTCATGCAAAACGTTAAGTGAAGCGCCTGAGAAAGTCTTTAAAACAAACATTGAATGTCATAATTACTAAGCGCATTGCAGAAGCCATTAGTTCCATGAAGTCTCAAATTAAAGCAGCCAAAAACCATTACTTTTCTTCCACTTTACCCAACTTTATAAATGATGCACGCAAAAAGTTTTTGAGCTATTTAAATCCAAAAAATAAAAAAAGATAGCAGAATATCTCAAGATGAAAGCAGAGAACGAGCTAATTTGTTCAATAACTGCTTTCATTCAGTTTTTACTACAGACAACGACATCCCTCAGCCTCTCGAAATTCATAGCGTCAACCACATTGAACCTGTCCACTTAAGCGAAGCAGGTATATTTGACCTTTTGCTGAAAACAAAGGTTAAGAAACAACCAGGGCCTGATAATATACCGAATCAGTTTCTCACCCGTTACGCCGAATGGATAACCAAATATCTGTTCATCATCTTTAGCTTGTCCCTAACAAAATGCTCACTTCCCAATGACTGACTGGAAAGTGGCAAGAGTCATACCAATTCTCAAATCGGGGAGTGAGGTTGACGTCAATAATTATCGCCCGATATCCTTGACAAGCACTACTTGCGAAATACTAGAGCACATTATTCTTAAGCATATCACTACTTACCTTGAAAAATGGCGCATTTTTTCACTATTTCAGCACGACTTTCGTAAAGGCCTATCTACCGTTACGCAACTCATAATTACTAAGCGCCTTTCAGAAGCCATTAGTTCCATGAAGTCTCAAATTAAAGCTGTAATTAAATCTTATAATAAATCTTGATTAAGTCTCAAATTAAATTAAAGCTGCCAAAATGAGCTGTTATCGGTCATTGACCATCAAAAGCAGATCGACCTTATTTCACTTGACTTTTCAAAAGCATTCGACCGGGTTTCACATCAAAAGTTAATAATTAAACTGCAGGTGACATTAGGTAAAGGACCAATCACAAAATAGATTAGCGCATATCGGACCGAGCAAAAACAGTTCGTAAAAATAAACCAGCTAACATCGGAGCTATCAAAAGTTACATCAGGTGTACCGCAGGGCAGCGTCTTAGCTCCTATTTTATTTCTTATATTTATTAACAATTTGCCCCAGTCCATTGGAACGAACATCAAGCTTTTCGCCGACGATTGTATCATTTATAAAGAAATTAACCCTCCTTCGGACCCTATTTCTCTTAGCAATGCCCTATTATCGGTATCTAATTGGTGCACGAAATGGCAGATGACCCTAAACGTAAAAAAAATCCGCTTTGTTAAGAGTACCGCGTAAGCAAACGTCATCATATTTCGCCTATACTATTGATGACACACCCCTAACTTCCATAAAACAGCGTAAGTACCTAGGACTAGTGATTTCTAATGATCTTAGATGAGAGGCACATGTTAACTATGCTACATCTTCAGCCTTTAAAACATTACTTTTCCTAAAAAGACGACTACGTCCTGCACCACTTCAAACAAAACTATTAGCCTATAAAACCTTCATCCGCCCATTATTAGAGTACGCCAACCTAGTCCGGTTCCCGGCAACAAAGAACCTAATTAAAAAGCTAGAAGGGGTACAAAAGAAAGCAGTTAGATTTACCTATAATAAATACAGTTTGCTCAACCCACCCTCTGAACTGATCGCAAAAGCCGGGCTACTAACATTACGAAATCGCGCTAAACTCGCACGCCTAAAAATGCTCTTTCAATTTATTCATAGGCAGCTAAACATCGACAGCTCGAGATTCATATCTACTTCGGAAACCCGACAGACACGCCAGAAACATTCACTAACATTACAAGAATACCGTTTCAGCACCAACTGTTTCAAATACTCCATCTTCCCACGGTCAATGAGAGAATGGAATAGATTGCACGCTTGTCTGACTAATACTAAATATGTGAATACTTTTTTAACTTTGCTTGAAAACCACATTCGTGACACTCTAAGCTGAAATGATGTTTTTCCTTTCTATGCTTTTTCCTCGTTCGTACAGTTCTTGGTGCTTCTTGTGTATGTCAGTGTTACCAGTGCATTACGTAATATAATATTTTTGTGTACATCTTCCTGACATAGGTTGTGTTTTTATACTCTTCATGTATCATTATAGAAAATCTGCTGACGCTTATTCTAGCTTGTAAGTGCAAGTGTATCTATTGTGTATTTGGTTGTATATGTATTTCTTGTGTATCTTGTTTGCCCTTCTGCAATAGTCCCCTTTGGGACTGGCGGTATGTAAAAATAATAAATAAATAAATAAATAAATAATTGGATAAATAAATAAACTTCCACTAATCGTTTGCCGTGCTCTTCACGGTCCTTTCCAAAAACCATGAAGTCGTCTATCATGTTGACGACGTTCGGTTGTCCCTCTAGAATGCGAGCCATTTCTCGCTGAAAATACTTCAGTGCCGAGGTTAGGCCGAAAGGTAGACGACAGTAGCAGTAGCCTCCCAATGGCGTGATGAATGTATGGCGTGATGAGTATGAATGTATGATCAATGCTTATCAGTGTAGTCTTGGCATTTTTGGGATAATCACACTTCGTGCAATCTTGCTGTCGCGTCCAGGTTTGAGAACACCTTTGCGTCACCAAGTTCCGGGCCGCCATTCAAGCTTTGGAAGCACGTGTTTCACGGAGGACTTTTTTGTTGAGCTTTCTTAAGTGCACACATATTCGGGTGTTGCCTGATGCATTCGGAACAGTGACGAGACCTGCGGAATACAGCGTCGGCTCTGTAATGCGCCTGATGACCCCTTGTTTTTCCATCTCGTCCAACTCTTGCTTCACTTAGTCGTACAAAGGAACCGGATCTCTTCGAGGTATACTGAGAGCAAATGCCTTGACATTTGGCTTGAGACGAACAGTGTACTCCTTTCCTATGGTGCCAAGTTAATCAAAGATATCTCGGTTACGGGTGGTGTCGCTTGCAGAGTCAGCTGGCTGGTCAGGTCAGTGGCGGCGTCAATGAAATTCATGACTCCCAATGTGAAAATAGCAGGGTAGCCTAGTAAAGGCGTAGACTGCGAAGGTATGACGTACACTAATTGTACGCAGGTGCGGCTCTTCCACTCCAACGTCGCTTTGAATTGGCCTGACACATTCGAAGGATAACTTTCTGGACCTGTGAGATGACTCTCCGGTTTGTCGAGTCGAAACGGTACACCCGAAAAAGTGCTCGGAACGACAGTAACTTCTGCTCCTGTGTCAAAATTGAACGCCGTTCACGTTAACCCAACCGAACTTGGCGTTTGCTTCCCGACTGGTCTTGACAGCTTGAATCTCGAGGAAGAATGGCGATTTGGGCTAGTTGGTTTGAGTTCATGATAATAAGGGTTGCAGCGCGAGCACGAATGTGCTAGAAAAAAACAGACGAAAGTCGAGGTATGGAAGGCAAAGAGGACAGCACAGCGCTCGTGTTGTCCTCTTTGCCTTCCATACCTCGACTTTCGTCTGTTTTTTCTAGCACATTCGTGCTCGCGCTGCAACCCTTATTATCATGAATCTCGAGGGCGTGTTACTGTCGGTTGAATGAACGCTGCTTCGCTAGGAAAACTGATTCGAAATGTTCTTTTTTGCAGAAATTGCAAACCACTTTCTTGGCAGGACAAAATTCTCGTTGGTGGGCCTCTAGTCCACAGAATCCACACGATCCATGCGTCGCGTTGACGAAGGAGTTCTCTCGCGATGCTGATGCTCGCTAGCGTGACTTTCTTTGTGGTGGCGTCTGCTTCACTCCATCTACAGCGACTGGCTCATATGACTGGTTTTCGCGTTCTAGCTATTCTTTGCCGGCGCCTTCATGTATACGTGCATGCAGAAGCGCTTTGTCCAGCGTCAACTCAGAAGTGCGGCAGAGTTGTTCTGATAATCTGCTGTCCAACAAGCCAACGATAAATCGATCTCGAACGAGCCTATCCTCAATGGACGCTGAGCCGTAGTTGCATCTTTTGACTATGTTTCTCATCGCGGCGTAAAAAGCATCAACGCTTTCGTGTGCGTGCTGCGTCCACTTGTGAAAACGGTAACTCTCGAGAACTTTGTATAGCGGGTGAACGAAATATAAAGTGTACTCTAATTTCACGATGCTGTACGAAAGAGCTTCTGCGGCCGTGATGTTGAGAGACGCTAGCATGCAACGAGTTTTAACACCCATGCGATATAGGAGCGTTCGTACCCGAACCTAGTCTGTAGCTCGGTGCATTCCTCTTGCGTAGGCTTAGTCCTCGAACTGCTCAATCCAGGTGGACCAGGAACTTGGGTCATTGAAGTCGAAGCTCGGTTGCTGTTGGGTCCAGGTACCCCAGAAAACGCAGCGTTAGGCTCTATTATTGAAAGCGAATGGTGGTCACTTCTGACACTATGTACGATGCGCCACCATGTATGAGGCAACATGCGGACCATTTGACCGAACGAATCTCTCTAGCTTCATTCAACCTCCTCATATATAGAGCACATGGCGCCTGGCCCCCCTACACCATTTTCCTGCAGCAAACGCAAGCTTCGAAGTAAACAAAAAACACGTGTTTTGAAGCGCCTTCTTATTTTTAGAACTTCGAGTGGGCATTGCCCCGTTGCTTTGGAATGCTTGCGGGTACTCTTTAGAGTTAAGAGAAGGGAGACACGAATCACCCGTTCCCATCCTCGGCTGCGGGCAACGCTTTTGGAGTGTAAAATGTAAGCAAGACTTTTTTTGCGTTTATTTGGTAGCCGAGTACGTAAACAGTTTTTCAAACATGTGGTTTCTCTTTGAAATCGCGCGCGTGGCATCTTTTGCAGTTTAGAACTGTCCCTAGCCCGGGCTTCATCCCTCCTGTTTCGGACAGCCCGTGTGGGTGGCGAGAGTGGACGGGCCACTCGCGTTTAAGTGACTGCTACGCTGAATGGCAATTGCACCTCGTTTCACTCCTCAGTGGCCAGTCGAGAATGACCCCTGCCTAAAGTTGGGGGGGAGGGCGGGAGGGGGCTCAGCCCTTTTTACTTTTTTCAAGGGGAGGGAAGTTGGCACCCCCCCTATCCCCCCCTGGAAGATACACCTATTTATGCATCCACTACATGGCATTAAGGGCCAACACCGGTGATGACTGGCTCAAACTATAAAGTCAATATCATAAATCCTCTAAGTGCGGACGCCCTATCGCAATGTATACGCGTTTAGCACGCGTTATTACGGCAATATTTCATGTTTTGTGAAAAACTTACACAGAACTTGTGTGTTCTTAAAGTTATAAAATTGCTTTTTCTTCAATTTTAATTAGAAGAAGTTATTTTCTCTTTATTCTCAAGACACTCTCGCATTAGAAGTCGACTTCTAATTACTCCTTTTGCAATAATAGCCTTGAACTTATTCAGAGAAAATGTTTTAAGCTTCGGTGTTTCAGGCTTGGGAAACTGCCATAAACATGCCTTTGATGTCACACGTAACTTCATTATAACTACTCAACGAATACAATTTTCATCAGGTATTTCAAAATATTCGTAATTTCATTAGATTAAAACCTAAGTTTTGAAAATATTCCTATCAGGTTATTACAGAAGCCTAGAATGCAAGCTCAAAAGCATAATATTTGTAGTTAAATTGATTATTTTACGTATCATTGACGTTTCGTTTCTTTATTTTTGGTTTTCAATTTCATAGCTTACCTAAAATAACATTTAACAGTCTCAACGTTGCATTCTTGGCCTATGCCCCAACGGGGGTACTTGACATTTATATAGGGAAACAAACAAACAAGCACAAGCAGACGTTGTTGGGCATGCCAGGCATGCGCACACTGTGTTGCCCTGTCGTGGCTGCATTTCATTAGACGTGTGGAGTCTCTTTTTGATTGGACGATTGCGCTTTGTGATCTTATTAGGCAAAGCACTGGGCTCAGTTGAGTCAGCGGATGTGGACACAGGCGCCGTTGCCCACAGTCTAGATTACGGCTGAGATGATTCCTTGTAGCCCACATTCTCAACAATGGCAACGTATTATAGTCTGCATGACGACCTGGGAAACTTTGTGTACAGCGCCGGCGCCCAGAGAAGCCATGACCACGACGTGACCACGACGCGCCCATTCCATGACCACGACGCGCCCGCTGAACCGGATGGGTATCGCTAGCACCTATGAGTTCTTGCCCAGACAGAACAATGAATCTTCGCTACATGTGCATGGAGGGCAAAGACGAGGTGCCAGCGCCAGGAGGTGAACAGCCTTTTCATCATGAGCCCAAAGAGTGGGCCACCCAGGCCCTGACCTATCATACGAAAAAGTCTCAGCAGCTGTCTAAGCTGAGGTAAGCCGGACTTAATTGTTACACTGTTACGCCTCTTGGCAGATGCACCTCAAGGTTGGAAATAAGAGGCTTTACTTACGTTGCTAACTTTATCGTACTACCGGACTGTTCAAAGGAGCTTATACTAGGAATGAATTTTCCGCAAGCCAATGGAGCCATAATTAATCAGCGCAGATCCAGTGTAACGTTTTCGACCGAACACGCTATGTCGGTGGAGGAATCGGAAAAGTGACGTCTTACTCCTCTGCGCGTTGTTGATGACGTCACAGTGCCACCACGCTGTAGTGTAGTGGTGCTTGTCGAAAGTAAGGGATTTTGTGACCACGAAGGAATAGCGGATGGAAATGTAGGGCTCTTTCTTTTCAATCAAAGGAATCCGCGTGGCGATAGGTGTTGTTGTCTTGAGGAATGACCGCTCAGTTGTTCTCCTTACGAATTTTGGCAATAAATGTCACCACATCGCGCAAAGTATGGCTATCGCCTATTTCCACGAGTTTTGCATGGCGACCGAACTATGGAGTTTAGCGACAACGCCAACCCCTCCACAAGAGACCTGCAACATCGACGCATAAGTTAACGTCAACCATAGGCTCCCAGAATATAAAAAGAAACGGTTTTTTGTCCTTATAGGAGAATTTTTGGACTGCTTTTCAACGTCCTCTAAGGTGCGACGCAAGGCTATTGCAAAACACAGGAATATAACAGAAGAAGCCACGAGACTGATTTACCAGCACCCATATCGAGTATCGCAAAAGGAAAGAGATGTCATCCTTAAACAAGTGAAGGATATGCTTTCAGAAGACGTGATCCAGCCTTCCAGAAGTCCATGGGCATCTCCCGTAGTGCTTGCTCAAAAGAAAGATAGCAGCCTTCAATTCTGCGTTGACTATCGGAAACTTAACAGCGTAACGAAACGGGATGTATACCCTCTGCCACGTATCGATGATACACTCGATCGACTAAGGAAAGCAAAATACTTCTCCTCCCTTTATCTCAAGAGCGCATATTGGCAAATTGAGGTGGATGAGCGCGACCGTGAAAAGACGACATTCATAACCCCAGATAGCCTCTACGAATTCAAACCGCTTCCATTCGTCCTGTGCACAGTGCCAGCGACGTTTCAGAGAATGACGGACGCTGTCCTCGCTGGACTGAAATGGCAGTCCTGCTTGGTGTACTTGGATGACGTTGTCGTATTTTTCGCAACATTAGATCAACATCTAAAGCGACTCCGCACAGTATTAGAAGCCATTCGTTCAGCGGATTTGACCATCAATCCAGAAAAATGCCACTTCGGTTTTGAAGAACTTCGATTCCTCTGACACGTCGTCAGCTTCGAAGGCATTCGTCCAGATCCCGAAAAGACAGCTGCTATCGCAAAGTTCCCGACAACCAAATACAAGAAGTCAATACGTCGATTCCTGGGTTTATGCGCGTACTATAGGCGATTTGTGGAAAATTTTTCAAAGATTTCTGAACCACTTACTAATCTAACAAAAGACGACGTGCCCTTTATGTGTGAATGCGAAGAACAGGAAGCATTTGATGAGTTAGGAACACGCCTGCAAGCCTCTCCAATCTTCGACCACTTCGATGAGACTGCCGAAACTGAAGTTCACACTGATGCGAGTAACATCAACCTCGGAGCCATTGTAGTCCAGTGGCAAAACGGCCTAGAAAAAGTGCTAGCGTATGCCACCCGCAAGCTTTCGAAAGCTGATTCAAATTACCCTGTAACCGAAAAAGAGTGTCTCGTGGTCATGTGGGCCATAAGTAAATTTCGACCATACCTCTACGGTAGACCATTCTGAGCAGTCAGTGACCACCATTGCTTGAGTTGGCTGGCAAATCTTAAGGATCCCTCTGGCCGACTAGCAAAATGAAGCCTTAGGCTACAGGAGTACGATATTACCGTGGTATACGAATCTGGTAAAAAGCACCGCGATGCCGACTGCCTGTCCCGCGGACCAGTGGAGACAAGTGAGCCGGAGGAAAAAGACTTCCCGTTTCTAGGCGTCGTCCAGGCATCAGAAATCGCTCAACAACAACAAAAGGACCCGGATTGGCTGCCGCTTTTACAGCGTCTCCAAGCACTCAACGTTAAAGTCCCACGCACTTTATCCAGAGGGCTCCCTTCGTTCTCTCATCGAGAAGGGGTCCTTTACAAGAGAAACTTCGAGCCTCATGGTGACAACGTTTTACTCGTTGTACCAGCACATTTACGAAACGAGATTCTGCACGCATGTCATGATGAGCCAACATCTGGACATATGGGTGTCAGCCGTACATTCGCCAAAATTCATCTGAAATACTACTGGCCAAAACTGTTATCATCCGTTCAGCACTATGTGAAAACTTGCAGTGAACGCCAAAAGCGCAAAACACCATCCGTGAAACCTGCAGGCTTCCTCCAGAAAATAGAACCACCGGATCCCCCACTCCAAAGGGTCAGTATGGATCTCCTAGGCCCGTTTCTGACATCGACTGCATGCAAGAAGTGGATAGTCATAGCCACGGACTATCTCACTCGTTACGCTGAGACTGACTTGCTGTACAGTGCAACAGCTCTTGAAGTTGCCAAGTTCTTCATCAACAACATAGTCCTCAGACATGGTGCACCCAGGATCGTAATTACAGATTGTGGCACAGCGTTTACTGCAGACCTAATGAAATGTCTGATGCGAATGACCCATACAGACCAGAGAAAAACTACGGCATTCCGTAATGAAACAAATGGCCTAACGGAGTGCCTGAACAGAACTCTGACTGATATGCCTTCGACGTCGAAGGCACGTCGACGTCGAAAATAAACTGTGGGATGACGACAGTTTATTGTCGACGTCGAAAATAAACTGTGGGATGACGACAGTTTATTGTCGACGTCGAAAATAAACTGTGGGATGAAATATTGCCCTACATCACGTTCGCATATAATACAGCCGTTCAAGAAACGACGCGAGTGACACCACTTGAACTTGTATTCGGCCGAACAGTCACCCCTCCACTGGATGACATGTTACCACTGAATGATGAAAGCAGCAATCCACCTGGTTTAGACGACTTGCTGCAAAGAGCCGAGGAAGCACGACACATGGCAAGATACAGAATACGTCGCCAACAGCGTATCGACTCCTACCGGTACAATCAGCGTCGTAGCGAAGCGCATTATCAATCAGGTGACAATGTATGAATATGGACCCCAGTGCGTCTCCGCGAACTTTCTGAAAAACTTCTTAGCCGATACTTCGGGCCTTACGAGGAACGCCATCGGGTAAGCGATGTAACGTACCAAGTCAGATCCGCTAAAGATGGGAGCTCAAAACGCCGCAACTCTACAGAGGTTGTACATGTAGTCCGGATGAAGCCTTACTATGAAAGATCATCGGAAAACCAGTGACGCCTACCATGAATCTATTCATTGCCTGACACATCGGGACGATGCGTATGAGGAGGGGATCATGCCGCGACATCTTGCCTGCATTCAAACACCGCGCCCATCCCCGCGCGCACAGGGACATACATGCGCGCCGTCTAGTGTTGCGCAGAGACGACGATGATGGCACGAGCACAGAGTTTCTTAAAATTAACTAGAGGGCACTCTGGCGCGGCGATCGTTCAGCGACCATGAGAATGAAGGGTAGTACACGCCTTTGCCTGGTCTTCGTACTTGCGGGTGGCGAATATCCTACTTGCGGCTCCGTTTATTGCTGTGTTTCCGTTTTGTTTTTTTAAAAAAGATTTAACCCTTTTGAAATTTGAGACCCGATTTGGAAAGGTAAGTCTAAACGAATAAGATGGTGAAGCGCAACCGCTGAACACTTGCTAACATTTGTTTCGTAAGAAAACAGCTCCAAGCCATTCGACACACACGGAGCCAAAAGCAGGCCAGAAGTACGAATGTTACACAAATGTGTGTACTACCCATCATTGCCTTGCTCGCTGAAGCACCGTGCGTTGCAGCTCCCAAAGACACTAGCGCCGGAGTTCCCTCTAGTGTATATTGGGAAACTCTATGGGCACGAGCACCCAGCTGGACCCGGCTGATGTGCGCCACGCGCTCGGGACTTCTCTGGAAGAGGAAGAAAAAGGCGGACATCTTTGGGGTTCGGCTGTCACGTTCTACGACCATAGTCCCTTTCAGCAATGGGCACAGATTCGCCCTTTAATAAAGACGTTTTATTACACCCCCGAGTCCTTCAACATCGTTACAATATAAACTAATAAAGACAGGTACAATCAGTACACTTTTTGTCCCTTTTCAATATATAAGAATTGACACTGTTAGAAAATTAAGCGAATACGTTACAAGATCATTATGACCTAACCAAATAGTTAAAGGGGTACAGACACAAAAACTTTGGCCTCGCGTTTTTCTGCTGCAATGTGTTGCTTGGGGCTTGTTGGTCATTGCACGACACATTGTTTGTGGTACCACATGAAAGATAATTAATTACAGGCCCCTCATTATCGCTCGTTTTCAGTTTCGATTTGAGAGAGCTCCAATAACTGGATGCAACTGCCGCCACCTAGCGTGTGTAGCTACTGGCCACGTCAGCACACAGAACTATGACACATTTCCGCACATTCCGAATCAAGAAATATTTCAGATAAGAAACAGGACTGCAATGTCGCCAAACACAACTTTCTAAGCGTGCGTAATGGCCATGTACTCGCGACTTGCCGCCGAGAATTATATATACTGCGGGAACCAACGCGGCAAAGTAAAAATGACGGCTATGGCGTCATTATAACTAGTTTTGTTGATTCCAGCGAGATGACGTGAGGGAAGTAGGGGGTCACCAAAGGGTCTTCTTCGATGGTCGAGTGCTCACGCAAACTTCAAAATTATTTTAAAATACCTTCCCAGCTATATTCGCTGTTGATATTTTGCAGATGATATACGAATGTTCCTGGGAATCGATCCCACAGGCTATCACGGCCGTGAAGTTTTGTATCAGTGCCCCTTTAACGATAAGCCGAAGTCGGGATTTAATATCAAGAGAAAAAAGCTCATGTATTTTTAAATAACTCATTGCATCTAATAATTTATTTAAGGGAGGATGTGATATTGTGTTAAGTATTAATACATCTACATTGCATTTCACTCGCACAGAGCATAGTGAAGTAGGAAAATGAAGTTTTTACAAAGATACTCACGCATGTATTTCTCCGACAAAATATGCAGGATTTTATCAAAATAAACGCGCAGAGGCACCAGTTTTTAAGCCAGTTGTGCTAGATTTGGTGCAGGCATTGTAAAAGTACGAGCGTCAGTCAATCGAAGAGCCACGTACTGTTGCAAGCCTCGAACGTATAATGAACAGGACCTGCCACAGAGCACTGTGCGTGCACGCACACGCAATACGTGATCAAAGTCATAAATACGCACGCAACTGTTCATGAAGCGCACTCGCTCCTTGAAGATCTTTTAGCATCTCGCAGGAAAGCCCTGCAGGCCTTTTCAAGAATCAGAGCGAGCGATTTTGGTTAATTGATGCGCGTCCGCTTTCGAGTATAACGTGTATATACATTTCATATAATGAAAGTGGTCCCACGATACCTTTTACACGGCACGGGCACGCAAGAAGTCATTTTACCGCAGCGTTTGCTTATTTTTCCTGCGCGCGTGGCCATCATACAATGCACGAAGGGTCGTGCGTTCTTGACAGGCCACCGCAGCCCCAATTAAGACGAAGACGGGCTTGGTGCGTATGGCAGATCGAACAAAAGGCTCGCCAAAACCGTGGATACAGAAAGAAAGCGAGAGGCACTTTACTTTTAATTTCGCTTCTGCAGTCGTTTCTATCTTGCTAATTTTTGCTTCGATGTCGCGGTTGGCCGCTGGAGCAGGGCTGAATTGGCGCATGTCCAACAGGCAGCTCCGGCAAGAGTCAGCGTTCTCCGAGGCAATCCACAGAATGTGAACAGCGAGGGGACACTGCGCCTCGACAAAAGGCGGTTATGTCGGGCACGCGATACCAGTCTCTCAAAAAAAATTGCACAGGGAAGGCGATGATGCTCAGAGCGGGCTACGCATTCGCCTTATAACGAGTGCGCCGAGTGTAATGAGGAAACGCCACTCGGATCTCGGTTTCTTCAAGAGCCATGAAAATGCGTTGTTCTTTATGTACTTGAAAGTGGTTATACGTGGCATGCTTAAGCGGCTTCTGCACGCGCATGGGTGGTATATGTTGGCATGCTATATCACTCGCGAGCATCGCATGTTTTATATGGACTGCTCACGTCCCAGGCGCTAAATATAATTAAAGAAATAAAATTGAAACACTCACAAGAATGGGGTGAAACTGATGTCAAACGAAGCTGTCAAATTTCTTCATTTTCATGCTGCGAACATGTCCTGTCATCAGCCAACTGTATATTAATGCACCGAACAATTCAAACCTGTATAACGTCCCGTATTGCTTATGTTCATTGACTACACCTCTATTTACAAGACATGCCCGAAGACAAATACAAAGACGTTAGGGGGGGGGGGGGCACTGTGTGACACATCCAGACTACGCTAATAACGAAGGCGTAATATATAGTTAACAAATTGAAAAAAAGAATAGGATGAGAGGTCTATGCTCAGGGATGCACACTACAATTCTAAAAGGAGTAAAGTAGAAGCCTTTCGTGTGATAGTGGCAATAGAGACTGCAGATATGGATGCATGAATGAAAGAACTTTATTAATGGCCAATAGGTTGCACTCCTAGCAAGAAGCTGGCCGCTCCCAAATTGAGACCGAAAGACCTGGGCTTTCAGCTACTTCACGGGCCCATTGGACTACCCGTAATTTTTCTCTAATGTAGAACAACGGAGAGCTACGTCCCGCCGTTCTTCAGTATTTTCCTTGTCGCTGCGTAACACGGAGCAACGCCAGAGAAGATGAGCGAGATCTATCATGTCGTGGCATTTACCGAATAGAGAACTCTGAATCATCATCATCTTCTTCTTCATCTTTATCATCGTCATCATCCTGGCTACTCCCAATGCAGAGAAAATGCCTCTCCCATGATCCTCCAATCAACCCGGTCTTGTGCTTTCCGTTGCCACGTTATACCCGCAAACTTTTTATTCTCATCTGCCCACCTAACTATCTGCCTCCCCTTCGTGCATTTGCCTTCTCTGGGAATCCAGTCCGTTACCCTTAACGACCACCGGTTATTCTGCCTACGTGCTATGTTATCGGCCCATGTCAATTTCTTTTTGTTGATTTCAGCTATTATATCCTTAACCTCGGTTTGTTCCCTGACCCACTCTGCTCACTTATTGTCTCTTATATGGTTACATCTATCATTTGCCTTTCCATAGCTCGCTGCGTTGTCCTCAATTTAGGCTGAAACTTCTTTGTAAGTCTCCAGGTTTCTGCTCCGTTGGTAAGTACTGGCAAAATGCAGCTGTTATACATTTTCTTCTTGAGTGTTAGTGGCAAATTGTCATTCATAATTTGAGAATGTTTGTCAATCGTGATCCACCCTATCTTTATTGTCCTAGTTATTTCACTCTCATGGTTCGGCTCCGTGGTTACTATCTGTCCGAAGTAGACATATTCTTTTTAAGTTCCAGCGTCCCTCCACCTATTCAAAAGCGCTATTTTCTGCTGAGGTTGTTGCACACTGGTTCAGTTTTGCGCATACTATTTTCAGACCTACTTTTCCGCTTTCTGCGTTCAGTTCCGTAATGTTGAGCTGTAATTCGTCTTCTGAGTTACTCATCAAGGTAATGTCATCAGCAAATCGCCGGTTACTAAGGTACTCTCTTTTATCTGTTATCCCTAACTCTTGCCAGTCTATAGGGTCCTAAATACCTCCTGTAAACACGCGGTGAATAGCATTGGAGAGATCGTCTCTCCCTGCCTTACACCCTTCATTATTGGGATTGTTTCGCTTTCTTTGTAGAGAACTATGGAGGCTGTGGATCCTATCTAGATTTTTTTCGGTATATTTATGTAGGTTTCTGCGATGCCCTGATTCCGCAGTGCCTGTATTACTGCTGATTTCTAGGCTGAGTCCAACGCCTACTCGTATTGTGTAAAAGCTATGTATATTGGGTGGTTGTATTCAGCACATTTCTCTGTTACCTGATTAATAGTATGAATATGGTCTACTGTGGAGTAGCCGGTACGAAATCCTGCTTAGTCCTTTGGCTGATTTAACTCGAATATCGTCTTAATTAATTAACTATTATTTTTGTATATAGTTTGTATAGAACGGAGAGTAAACTGATTGGCCAGTAATTTTTCAAGTCTTTGGCGTCTCCTTTCTTATGGATTAAGATGACGTTGGCGTTCTTCCGAGATTCTGGTACCCTTTTCGTCAAGAGACACTTCGAATATAAGGTGCCTAATCTTTTCAACACAATTTCTCCGCCATCTTTCAAGAGGCCCTTGTTACTTTATCTTCAACAGCGGCTTTGCCTCTTAGCTTTCCTTCTAGGGCTTTCCTTACTTTCTTTGTCGTTAGTGGTAGGATATCGAATTCTCTCGGACTATTATACTTTCTCCCAATACCATCCTGGTTCTGTTGTCTTGATTCTGTGCAGATCTCTGTGGGACTACTCCACCATTTCGACTATCCTATTCATATTGGTTATGACATTGCCTTCCTTGTTTCGTAATGCATTCATACAATTTTTGCCAATGCACAAGTCTGCTTTCGCTGCTTTTAGACGTCTGCCGCTTTTTACCATCTGCCTTATTTTTATGTTATACCTTCTAATGTCGGCTACTTTACGCCTATTGATTAACTTCGAAAGCTCCACTAGCTCTATTTTGTCGGTTGCATGTGAGGCTTTCATCGTTTATCGTCTCGTAATAAGATTTCTTGTCTCCTGAGATAGTTTGCCAGTTTTCCGGCTGGTGACTGAACCTTTAACTTCAATTGCACACTCTTTGATGGTATTGGCAATATTAGGTTCATTGTGTCAACGCTAACGTCGGTTATCTAATTGAGTGCCTCGAATCGATTCCGAAGGAAAACTCCGAATTCCTGGAATTTTCGTCTGATCTCCAGTTCATTAATTGGCTTCTTGCATATCCGTTTTTCTGTTTGCTTTTTTTAAAATCTTGGTTTATACGAGCTCTTACCATTATATGGTCACTGCATCTTATTTTGCCAACTACTTGTACATGCTGTACAATGTCTGACACAGAATGAAGTCCATTTCATTTTTTAGTTTCGCCATTAGAACTTCGCCACGTCCACTAACGGCTAGCCCATTTTCTGAAGAATATATTCATGATCAGTGAATTGCGGTGTGGGATCCGCATACTGAAACAGATATTAACAATCTGGAGAAAATTCAAAGGTTAGCCGTCCGCTTTATTTTCAACCGACTTCGCCGATCTGATTCCCCAACTTAACTAATGCATCATAAGAAAATTCAAACTCTAGAATGTCGCAGGAAAGCTGCAAAACTAAAACTTCTTTTCTATTCATCCAGCAAAAAAAGTGTATTGAGCTATCAAATATTCTTTCTCCGTTATCTTCGCGTCCAACTAGACCATATCATTCACAAAACTTCACTGCTATCTTTGTTCGAACTAACAATTTCAAATACTCTTTCTTTCCTTGCACAATAACAGAATGAAAGGAACTACCACATCACATTTTTGAATCTTGAAACGTGTTAAGGTGTATTGAAAATTGTTTTGATATAACTTAGATCTTGGACCATATTGTGTTGTATATTTACCTGTTCGTTTGTGCCTCCTGTATTGTTGCTTTTTTGGGTGATATTCTCATACTGTACCATCCCCACTCCTGCCTGGGCTATTCTTAGCCTGCAGTACTTTCTAAATAAATAAATAAACAAATAAATAAATAAATAAATAAATAAATATTGTGTTCTGCGAACTCTACTAATAACTCCCATCTGGCATTTCTAGACCCTATGCCATATTCCTCCACTACATAGTCTCCGGCCTGTTTCTTGCCTATTTTGGCATTAAAGTCACCCATAAGAATAGCATACTGTGTCTTTACTTTATTATTGGCTGACTCTACGCCTTCATTGAATGCGTTCAATCGAATAATCATCATGGCTCGGTGTAGGTGTGTAGGCCTGTACCACCTTCATCTTGTACTTTTTGTTGTACCTTTTGAGAACTCCGGGTAAATATTGTTAACAGCGGGTTCTGGTAATTTGTTGCTTGTAGCGTAATAGCCCGACCTCTGCTTAGTTTACGGTGTGGAGGGGCAAGGCCCTGTGTCCTGTAGGTGTTTGGTTAGCTCATTGTACGAAATGAGTTGACCCCTTGCTGAACTCGGAAACCTCAGCATCTACTTGACCTTTGTCTGCATGGTTGACAAGTCCCTGCGTCAACCTTCTCTGTAGGTCTCATCAGCCTTCAACAAGCGTGCAGCACAGCCTCTTTTCTCTCGTAACATTGATGCGTCATACTGCTGCACTTTGTCCTAGCACGAGAAAGGTTAGTTGCATATAACTAAACAGTGAATGAGACTACGCACTTCATCATATGACAACATTTGGAATTGTATGCAACGCATACAGGATTACAAGGGCGTAGCCAGAATTTTTTTGGGGGGGCGCTAGGGTGAAAGATGTTAGAACCATGCTTTATGTGAGTCCGTGAGTTTGTATGCGCGTGTATATATACACAAGAAAAACTGAAAAAAATCAAGGAAGTTGGTGGGTTGAACTTCCACAACTCCCCCAATGGCTACGCCACGGTTGGGTTATGCATAGAACTTAACAACTTGCCCCGCCGCGGTGGTCTAGTGGATAAGGTACTCGGCTGCGGACCCGTAGGTCGCGGGATCAAATCCCGGCTGCGGCGGATGCATTTCCGATGGAGGCGGAAATGTTGTAGGCTCGTGTGCTCAGATTTAGGTGCACGTTTAAGAACCACAGGTGATCGAAATTTCCGGAGTCCTCCAGTACGGCGTCTCTCATCATCATATGTTGGTTTTGGAACGCTAAACGTCACAAATCAACTTGACAACTTCTGTTAATTTAGATATTGTAACTTGTGAGTCAATCGTAAAAGAAATTCTGAATATGAAATGGCGAGGTCTCACGCAGCTCAGAGTAAAGGTATAGAAAAATAAAATATAAAGAGCATATAAAGCCCACAGCTTCTGATGAGGAGCACACATTTTTTTGTTTTTGTTGTTTCTTTTGCACGCTTCAGTGCCGAACCTCTAGCTTAAACAGCTCTGTTGCTAGAAAACAAATCAGGTGACATCCCCATATCAGGGTTTACAGATTCTCTTCATTTGTTGCAGTGGTGACTGCTTTGGGCTGGGCGGACTCTAAACGCCGCGACGTCGCTACAAGCACCTCAGTGTGTGGATGGTACATACAGCTGTTTAATAATAATACCTCTGGTTTCTCGTCCTAAAACCACGATATGATTATAAAAGATGTAGTAGTGGAGGGCTCCGGAAAGTTTGACCATCTGTCTTCTTTATCATGCACCGACATCGCTATAGGTACATGGGCCTCTACCATTTTACCTCCATCGATATGCGACCACCACGGCCGGGATCGAACCCGCAACCTTCGGGACAGCAGCCGAGCAGCTTAACCACTGATCGACCGTTACGCACGTATACGCATGTTTACAAACATGGAATAGGTGTATACGTACTATGGGCACGGCTATTGAGCAGCTGCGCGCAATCCTCAAGAATGGGAACATTTGCTTTCTGTGCTCCTTTTCTGCCAGCCCATCTCTTCCCTGCATACGCTTTGCTACCTCTGTTCTCCCATTCAATACAGGTATATCGAGAAGGAAATACAGAGATCGCTCTAACGAACCGTGACCACGATCTGGTGGTTTTCCGCCACCGACACGTATCCGCGCTCCTATACTTACACGCACCACTGTTCGGAAATAAATATACCGCATGAGCCTTTATTGGACACACCATTTTTACGACATGACACGTGTTTGCACCTGATTTGTTCCGGACACATGAACTTCAGACAGCTTTACACGTGTTAACACAGGGAACAGCATTTGGAGAGAGAGAGAGAAACGAGAAAAAAGGAAGGCAGGGAGGTTAACCAGATGCTAGAATCCGGTATGCTACCCTACACTGGGGTTGCGGAATAGGGGGTTGAAAGAGAAAGGGAGAGTTAAAAAATAAATGAGAGAAAAACACCGACACACACGCACACACAAAATCAGTCCACTCAGAGGCGTTCCGACAGGCCAGTAGTTCGTAAGAAGCCCAGTAGCGCTTGACCGAACATCATTTGGGATAAACATTGTACGTATACTTCTCGTAATTAGGCGTTTTAATGTGATTTTCATTTTTATGGAAGACGAGGGTGTCTTACGGCTGTAGTGACTCGTTTAAAATTTATAGTAATCAATGTATTGCTATACATTGACCCATTTTTTGCAATACCAAGGCGTATTATTGTTGCGTTTCATTCATCCATTGAATGAACACGAAGCAGCCGGGTGAACTGGTACTACCAGTTTACCCGGTGGCTTCGTGTTCATTTAATAGACAAATTTTATGACCAGCGAACTAATACCAGATTTTAGGTTAAAATCTGGTATTGTTTTTCTAGTGCCTTGGTGAAATTTGAGCTCACTGGTATATTAAAAAAAATATATCATTCCAAATTTTAATACCAGCAAACTATTATTTATTAGAATGTTCGCAATTAATATGATGGCTGTCTTGATTCAATATGTAAGCAGACGTTGTTATTTTTTCCGTGTTGTAACAGTTTTTTTGTCTTCTTTGGGTGGTTATTTCATGCACTGTACTGCTTCTTTTCAGAGTTTTCATTATATATTATGTCTTCTCTAGTTATACTTTTCCGAAGTGTCCTTATAAAATGCATCTTTATGGACCCAGACAAGCCAATGGCTATGGGTCAATACAGTGTGTGCACACTTTATGAAACAAGTGTGAGTGATAAAATTCTAATTCTCATTCCAACTTATGAAATGTAAGCATGTGTACATTAAAAAAGTACACATCATACAACTTGGCTACCCTGATCATCATACAGGCATATTTTACCTTGGTCCGTTTTGCACAGGGTGGCTACAGTACTTCACAGTAATTTTTTTCATCAATTCCCCAGGACGCAGGCAACGTGCCTTAAACAACCTTTCAAGATAAATTTTCCTGCACGGTTTTACCACACATATATTAGCACCTTCTCTCTCGGTAAGGGAGAATAGCGCGTCCACAAAAAAAAGTAAGAGTTTCACCGCAAGCAATGAATGCGATAGTAAGAAATTGGATTGTTAGCGAAGAACAACTAGCTTGCTGCTTTCAGCATGCCGCTGAAGCACAAAGAAGGACGCTCGAAAAGCACGCATGCAGAGGCATAGACGGGACGAGCATGAGCTCAGAACTGCCTGAGCTTTTACGCCTTTGTGTTAGAGCAACGCGCTTGAGGTGTCTACAATGCAAAATCCGATGCCCTTAGATATTCCTTCTTTTAAAACGTGGTGCTTGGAGCGACTTCCCTGCGTCTCCTTTCACTTGGTAGCGTCCGACGCAAATTGTGCCTGGTGTTTTTTTTCTTTTGTTCCTCATTACGAGTGGGTGCAGAAAGGGGCGACTTTTTCATGCGCCTCTCAACGACAGTTTTCAACTAGCAACAAAATGTAGGAGCATTGGATGAAAAGAAGCACGCTCAAGCTCCTCCAAGATCTGCGTACCACCCGCGGTGAATGGTGTACATGCCCGCCATAGCTACGCGAACGCATGTATGGTGCACGGTTGAATTTATTTATTTATTTATTTATCACATACTGCGGACCAAGTATGGTCCATGCAGGAGAGGGCAATACAGTTCAAAATTCTTCTACATACATACACTTCCGTTGCAGTATACATTCACTGCAGAACAAAATTCATGTACATTAAAAATTCGTGAAAAACAAGGGACAAATACAGGCAAAGAAGCAGACTTAAGCAACAAGAAAAGGGTATAGTTTCATCTCGGCGTGTTGAGCATAGGGGAATCATGGGGCAGAGCATTCCAATCAGAGACAGTTCTCGGGAAAAATGAATACTTGTAAATGTTAGTGCGTGCAATTATAGGTGTAATGCTACGACTATGTTTATGACGTGAAGACCTGGTTGTGTCCTGTGTTATGTAATCTGGTGCATGCAATCCTGATCTGGAAAAGTATAAAAGGCGGAAAAAGTTAAGCCGTGCAGTTTTCCTTCGATCGGCCAAAAGTTGGAGGTTCGCATCCTGCAACAGGGCTGACGGCGAATCGCGACATCTATACCGGTTGTATATAAATCGAGCAGCTAATCGTTGTATTTTTTCTATTTTCTGTATATTACCAGCTGTGTGGGGGTCCCACACAATGCTGGCATATTCAAGAGAAGGACGAACTATGACTTTATAGGCTCTAAGTTTTAGTGAACTAGAAGACCAACCCAATTTATATTTTAGAAAGCCTAATTTTCTCCTGGCAGCTGACCATATATCATCAATATGTGCTGTCCAGCTAAGCTTCGATGTAAGCGTTACGCCCAAGTACTTAAATTCTTCTACTTGCCTGATAGCGTATCCACCTACATTATAAGTAAACTCCAGTTTTCGGATTTTGTTACTCAGACATAAATATGCAGTTTTCTCAAAATTAATTACCATTTCCCACTTTTTGCACCATTCTTTTATGTAGATTAAGTTCTCACACAAGTCATGCTGGTCAGAGATAGAATTTATGGTATTAAAAATTATGCAATCGTCTGCAAATAACTTAACAGACACGCCAGGTCGGATGGCTTGAACTAAATCGTTAATATAAATATTAAATAGTATAGGCCCGAGAACTGACCCTTGCGGGACTCCAGATAACACCCCCAAATAACCAGAGGTGAAACCGTTTATATCTACGCACTGTTTTCTGTTCGTTAAGTATGCTATGACCCAGTTAATTATTTCCGGAGGAATGCCAATAACCTTCATCTTATCTATTAGCTTGATATGCGGGACCTTGTCAAAGGCCTTGGAAAAGTCCATAAAGATGACATCAACCTGTCCAGACTTGTCCAGAACTTTGGAGAACTCGTTAACAGTTGCGAATAATTGTGTGGTGGTAGATAATCCCCGTCGGAAGCCATGTTGCGCGCTGTGAATTACTTTATTTTGTTCAAGAAAAGTATTTAAATATTTCGCTATAATATGTTCAAGTAATTTGCAACAAATACAGGAAAGGGAGATTGGTCGATAATTGCTGACTAATGATCTGTTACCTTTCTTAAATACCGGAATTACACGTGCTAGCAGCCAATCGTCGGGCACTGAACTAGTTTTAATCGAAACATCAAATATTATTACTAGGAATCTAGCTATGATTTCAGCATACCTCTTTAAAAAAACAGCTGGGATACCGTCAGGGCCGGTCGATTTTTTTACGTCTAGCCGCAATAATAGTTCTGTCACCCCTTCCAAGGATATATTTATTAGGCTTGAAGGACCTGGCACCGTCATAATACTCAAGTTTTGTGGTCTTGAGAAAACGCTCTGAAAGTAGGAATTAAATGCGTTTGCTATTTCGTTTTTATTTGTGACAGCGGTTTCTCTGTTCATTATTTCATCAGGGATACGGTTGTCTTTGTTTTGCAAGAACTGGTAAAATTTTCGTGGACTCTCTGCCGCAAAGCGGCCTAGTGTCTCGGTGTAATAATGTTCCCTAGCCTCCTTCAGCTTGGATGCTAAAGTATTTCTTAGATCGTGCAGAACTACATCATTAGCTATTTTTTGCTTTCTTCGCCTTTTAATTTTGCGTTTTAGGTGAATTAGATCGCGCGTTATCCAGGGGTTTGTAGGGCCAACTTTTTTAAGTTTATCTGGAACGAAATTGCGAATGCAGAAGTGGCAATAAAATTTGAATCGTGTCTATAGCGAGTTAACACTGCCGTCGCAAAATGATAGCAAAGCTTCTTCTAGGTAGTGAACAATCCGGAAATCGTCTGCAGCAGAATACTGTTTTACAACTACGGGCTCAGGTCTAGATGACCTTGTTCTACGAGGTAAAGAACAATTGAAATTGACCAATTTGTGATCAGAAATGCCATCTAAAACTGTTGCCATACAGGATTCAAAACTTGTGGAACAGAAAACGAGATCTAGTATTGAAGAAGCTGAACTTGTCACGCGCGTAGGATCAAGGACTGTTTGCGTAAGGGAGTAAGCAAGCGACATGTCTAGTAATATTTCAGCACTCTGCACATCAGTAGAACCACATTTCATCGATTCCCAATGCATGCCTGGCATATTAAAATCACCTGCAATAATGATGTTTTGATTTCGGTATTTTTCTAAGTGCTCGTACAGGTCTATCAAGAAAGCCAGTGGGGCGCCAGGGGGCCTATAGACTCCCGCAATAATAATAGGGTTACCAGCAATTACAGCTTTACAAAAAACACTTTCGTGGCAGCTATTAATATCAGGCAAGGAAACGGACGATACCTCGCGTTTAACAAGGATAGCAACTCCGCCCCCTCTTGTTTGACGATCTTTCCGATAACATGTGTGTGAAGGAGGAAATATGCAATTATCTGGAATTTGAGGGTGCAACCATGTCTCCGATATTACTGCTACGTGTGGGTCGTAAGAAAGCAAAAGGTGCTCGAGTTGCTCTTGCTTGTTGCATACACTTTGAGCATTCAGGCACAGCAATCGGAAAGTCTTTTGCGCATGCTCAGTTTTATTTTGGGTTTGTCATTTTTCCGCGCGGGAAGACTTACGTAGAAACACCCTGCGACCAGCTGTGTCGTCCCACCCATAAACGTTCTCGTTTAGAAACAACTTGTCATGCACCAATTGCATCTTATCACCAGTACGCTTGTCCTGTAATCCAGATTGCCACAACTTATTTCTTATGCGCTGTGTGGCTTGAGAATAATCGTGGGAGATCGACACTTCAGAACCTTTGAGCTTTTGGCAGTTCCTGAACAATTCCATTTTTTCGTTGTAGTCGTACAGCCGGAGGATAACTGGCCTGTGGCGGTCTTTTTGCAGCCTTCCTGCTCGGTGAATTCGTTCTACAGACCTGACGGAAACACCAAGTGTTTCGCCGAAAACCTTACGCAAAACCTTATCCTCTAGATCCTGCCTAGTTTCTTTTGGTTCCTCAGGAATTCCGAAGACGACTACATTGTTTCTGCGTGAACGATTTTCATAATCGTTCAGTCTCCGGTCATGCTCAGCCAAAGCCTTCTCCAACCGCTGTACTGTTCCTTCCAGCTTCTGTATCTTTTCTTCATTTTCCTTCGATATTTTCAGAACCTCGTCTAGTTTTGACAGCTTCGCATTTACCTCAGAAAGTGTGGCATCGCGCTTTGTGTCCGCTTCCTTTAGCTCTTTTAACTGAAGCATAATATCCTTCAACATTTGTTCTATCTCGGGACCAGGGTTACTTTCCACATCGCCACATAACAGGAGCAGAAAAACAGACCAGCAATCTATGACAACATGAATACATCTTTGAGGGCACGGCAGCACTATAACAGTGTATGAACTTGAACGAAATCCAGAAAGCGTGTTGTAAAAACCGACCTGCACAACAAGCCAAGCAGAATCAAACATGCTGCTCCGACGAGTGCCGCCTTGCCCTCTGAGAGGACAGGGCTCGACCGGAGACTTTATATCCTGTATGGTCGACGTCACCGAGTTGTGCAGCCAATTCGGTGTCCCGTCAGCTGAGTCGATGAAAAGATGATCAGTCCGTGCAGGCGTTTTCCACTTGTGCGATAAATCGGCAGTCCACAGCGCAGGCCCAGAATGAGCGGGTTGTTCGGCACATGGCAGCGGTCGGATCAAAGATACAACCTGCACAACAAGCCAAGCAGAATCAAACATGCTGCTCCGACGAGTGCCGCCTTGCCCTTGAATTGTTTATTGCAGCGCGCTGCGGAGCGCAGGTTCGCTGGAATCCAGCGCTTCGAAATGTTTTGATGCGAAGCAGCTCTTCGGCTAGCTTGTGGAATGCTGCTCCTCTCTCCGCATTCCTCCCATCACTGCAGCTGTTGGAGCGGTGCCAATCAGGTCACGCCCTTCTAACAGTGCCCGGTGGCGTCTCTCTCCCTCACCTGCCGTGCGCTCGCCGCGTGTCAGCTCTCTCTCGCTTCACCCTCTCAAACGCTCGCAACGTTCGAGCGCACTCCTCACCTGGGGGTCATCACACCCACGCCACCTCTTTCTTTCTGTCAGCGAGAAGGAGCCGCGAGCCGGCGAGTGCTCGCGCTACGCGCGCCTCGAGAATTTCATGGCGCTGACAATGTGGACACCGCGCCGCTGCTTGCCCCGCGATCGCGCAAACGGGCGGGACGCCCTCGCGGCATGCTTCCCGCTAGTGTGCGCGTACCTTTCCCAGCTGCCGCCGGCGTTGTGAGAGTTAGCGAAGCCGATAGCGTTCGCGAATGGCGACGATAACACTGAAAAGGCGTGAGCCAGGGAAGCCGAAAGCAAGCGTCAGCAGTAAGCTTGTGTGAATTGTGAACTTTAGGCTCGAAGCGAACAGTGATTTTGGTCGAATAATTTCGAATCGAATTCGAATAGTACATATGACATATGAAGAAAAGCAGGCATATTTATTATGACCCAACTAACCTGCACAATATTTAAAAAAATGGAAATAGGGCAAATGCCACTTTCCTTTTCCGTTGAAAAGAAGTCGAAAAAACTTTGAGTAGTTGCAGGATTTGACTTTGGCAGGATGCGAGTCATAACCCTTATAATATGTAACATTTTTAAGTTTATTATACTCGGAGCATATAAGGCGTCATAACAAGCTTTGAAGCTTAATAAAATGAATTGATTTGATGGTAATATTTATAGTTAAAGGGGCCGTGCGACAATTTTTCAAGGAGCCATAGAATGGATTCACTGAAGAAGCTTATTGCTTGATGAAATAACCACCCGAAAAAGTTTTAGAATCCTTCCAGTACGTGCGGAGCTGCAAAGATTTGTCGCACGCTGCAAGTGAATTCTCTCTTCTCGTCCCAACGAAAGTGCTGGAAGCTAAGCTGGTGGGGATAGCACAAGGAAAGAAAATACGTCACACGTGCTTTCTGAGCTTGTCGAGTCATTTGCCGAGACAAGAAAGCAATTTTCCGCCGACTTTGAGACTTTGTTGTGAATCGCACGCCGCGTGCTGCACTGTAATGTTTGGCTTGCATGTTTTCGGAGGTCTCGACTACCTATCGGCAGTGTTTTCTTACAATGCTCATAAAATGTTTAAGGGCCCCTTAAAATTTGAAGAAGGGCTTCACGGCAAAGCGATTTTTTCCCTAAATAGGTGCTTTCAAGTTTCACGTTTCACGTTTCACGAATGTACCACCTTTACAGGCTGTACATTCGGAATTATATGCATTTATTCGCTCCTAGCAAATACTTCGAAATTTTCAATAATTTATAATCGAATCGAAGCGAATTCGAATATCCTACTATTCGTTCGAATGTTCGATGCGCTCGAATATTTGCACAAGCCTAGTCAGCAGTGAAAGACCAGTGACACCGACCTTGTGCGAGTAAAGAACACCGATCGCGTTCTAGAATACAGACGGTGCGTGGCTAACACCCACGAGACGCGATTCAAAGAAGCCGAGCGCAATCGCCTTCAGTGCGTCCAGCCTTCCTTGCCTTTGCGTTTAAGAAAAACGTTAACTCGAGAAAACGCTACAGCGAGTGTCGCTTAAAACCGCTCTCCCAGCACACGCGTCTATGTCTGTTTCAATCGGGTCAACGCCTTGCGCACCACTGCTGTTTCGCACCCCACCAGGGCTTCTTTCGGGTAGATGGTCCATAGTTTTTTCTTCCGATTTATTTTTCGTTGCGCCTTTTTATGTACATACATACATATACATATCCGGGATATGGTGGCAGCGGCAACGGTGAAAATCCGCCGAGAGTGTCTATACAATAGTAATTGCAAGAAAACGTACAAGAGCATGCCACTTTCGTAGACGCCTAAAAGTCTCTTCACATGACGGTTTGCGCAAACAATACAAAAATCACAAAAGAGTTCCGTGTCTTCTTTGAGCAGGGTGTCATGAGTATGCTACAACTACACCAACTTGCTACCATTGACTCAACTTGTCCTTAAAATGTGGTGTCACCAAATTTCAAGGCTATCTTAAGCAGGTTATGGCTTTCCTCTGCATGAAAGGACTCTCCACAGGAAGGGTTGGACATAACAAACGCGTAGAATATATTTTAATTCAACTTTAAAAGTGTAGCTGAATGCTCACTTACACAATCTAGGCCCATCGCTTGCGCAGCAACGCTGTCGTTTCAGAATGGGAGAGGCAATGGCAGTTGTCGTGACGTCACATGAGATATGTAGTGACGTGAGTGACCTCCGTCATGTCCGAAGCGAGGCTGCTATTACGAGTGTGCTGGTGTTCCCTGCAAACACACTGTGTGCGTCCGTCAAAGACACTGGGTGCTTTCGTACTCGACGCGTCCTTTACGGACAACGGAGGCGTCCATCAGAGACGCTGCGCGCGTCCGACAACGGGGCTGCCACTCCTACTTCAGCGTGTCGGTGCGTATAAAAGGCCGGTGCATGCATCTAGCGTCGGGTGGCTTCCTCGTCCAAGTTCTGTACATACGTTGTAAATATAAGCGCTTTGTTTCCTTCTGGCTGCCCTTTTGCCACTGCCTAGATGCTACTGCAGTTGGCCATGACGACTGTCAGCATGTTTGTTTTGCTGACGCTTGTGTGGCACGTGTGTGAGAGAGCAGACGAAACTCAGCAGGATAAGCGTCACAACTCTGTGCGGTCACGTGACCAAGCCACCCATGCATCGACGTCACTTCCCAACTTGGCACCGCGAAACCGAAACTGAAATTGGTCCACACAAGTAGAGCAATAATAAATTATTTAGCAAAATTACACGAATTTCAGTGCGTGTATAATGCTTCCTGGAGCTGAAGGAAATGCTTACAACAAAGAACACACATGCCACAAATTTGGTGGCACCACCCCTTTAACGCTATCGCGAGATCAAGCACATAATGATTCCTTATCTCAAGTATCTCATAATGTTGTGGTGGGGTTGTGCACATGACAGGCACATAGCCAGGACTTTTAGGGGGGTGGGGCGAGACATAATTGTTCGAAAGTATTTTCATGGCAAAGTGAAAGAAATTTATCCGGGCATATAAAATTAAGGCACTTCATTATTAAAGGAAAATGAGAACAAAGTGTAATGCGCCACAAAAGGCGAGTTAGTCTACAGTAGAAATCAAATTTAGACACTACAGTAAATCTAGTCACATGTCCACCAGAAAAAAAAGGGTTTCCTACCAAATAATCTTGACCAAGAAGGCCAATACAGAGCAATTATTGGGAAAACGAAATACAAAAAGATGTCACAGCTTTGCCGCAAAGGCGAAGCAATGAACGCAATCGCAACAAATGGGAAGGTCCCGCGCAGAATGGCAAGCAGATCGAAACGTGCGCTGCGTTTTTCATGTACAAATAACGCATGAAACGTATCCACAGGTACAGATAAACGTGAATATATATCCAAACCGTCTCATTTTTTATTTCACTGTGTCAGAAAAGCGCGCTCTTTTCGCAAATAGAGACTGTGCAACGATTTCAGTAACCTTTGTGTGCCCGGTAACTACAACAGAATCGTTCCGGTGAAAGCTGTAGGCTAGCCAAGGCGTACTACTCTCCCCACTGCGAGATAAGAGCGCGCGAGCTTGCGTTGACTTTCTCCTGTATTCGGGGCAAAATATGCGTGAGAGATAAGAGCGCGCGCCGCTGCGCGCTCATTGTACCATGTTGCTGGTAATGCTGAAAACACAATTGTTCCACCCAACCCCCTCCGAGATGCCTATTTCCAGTGGTAAGTGGTAGATTCGAATAGCTTGCTGTTTAACGCGGAGGGAATCGCGTTTCTGTGGTTCAGTCTGGGCGGTTACACTGAACGGAGAAGACGCGACGAAGAAACTGCTGGCCTTCAAGGAACTTCAGGTACAGGGACACCGGTGTCTCATCGTGTATCCCCAGGACCGGCAGATAAAACTGCGGCTTCATTGGCTGCTTTACAGAGTCATCGATGAGGATGTACGGATGGCGTTCACGGCCTTCGGCAATGTTGTCGAAGTGAATCGAGAGCGCTGGAGAGTCGACGGCGTCAGCGACAAAGCGTCGACGACGAGAACCGTGCTACTCAAGTTAAAGAGTGGAGTTACGGTGGAGGACCTTCCGCACCAAGTGCGCGTTGCAGGGGAATCGGCCCTAGTTGTGGCGCCGGGCAGTCCTATGCAATGCTTGCGGGGCAAAAGGACTGGTGATGTACGGCGAGACTGCAGGGTGCCAAGGTGTTCAATTTGTCGGTCGGCGATTTGGACATCGAGACACTCAGTGCTTCCGGTCATATGCAGCAGTTATGAGCGCTGCAACGTGCGATGAGATCGAAGAGCAGACAATGGACGCCGCTGAGGCGGAAGACGCGGCTAAGGGGGCAGGAGACGCGGCTAGTTCTCTGGTTGAACGTGGGCCGGCTTCGCCTGAAGATTACGATACAGCGTCGGAACCCGAGGAGAAAAAAACGGCTAAGGCGGACACCAGCCAAGAAAATTCCACTGAAGACGCACAAAGCCAATTGGTGGACATTTCGACGCAAGCGGCGAGAGGACGCGACATGCCAGCGCATAGAATGACCCGTGGGATCAACACGAGCTCGGCGGTCAAGCGTTCACTGGAGCAATCTGCGGGCACTGCTCACGAGAGCAAAGTTGAGGGACCACCAGCGAAGGCGACACCGGGGCGGCGCTCGGGCCTCAGAGCGAGGTCCAATCTACCTGTGGAGCGACCGGTTGGCACTCAAAGGGACCAGCACCTAACTGATGCCGGACCACCGGATGGCCCCGGAGACGTCTAGCAGGGAGCTAGACGTACACGGTAAGCACCATGCTCCGGGCCTACCCCCTCCTTTTTTTAGATGAGTAACTATGGCTAGTCACTGGGCATTGAGCTTCGCAACCTTAAATGTCCGAGGTTTGGCCTCCAGGAAAAAGCAGGCTCAAGTGCATCGCTTGTTAATTGACCAAGATATTGACGTGTTAGCCATGCAGGAGAAAAAAGTGGAAGGTGAGGAGGAGACCCGGAGCATGATGCTGCGGTTTACGTCTAAATATTATGCCATAGTTAGTCATGCAAATGGAACTTCAGCCGGTTGTGTGCTTTTTGTTAAAAAGATTCCGGGATTGATTGTTAAAAGTCACTTTTCTTGTGACTCTGGTAGAACAGTGACTTGTGATTTTAGTACTAGCGAAATGGAATGGCACGTCATTTGTGTCTATGCGCCGAACGTGGAGGCAGACCGAGAAACTTTCTTTTCGTTAATTAAGCAACATTTACGGACACCAAAACAGCTTGTTTTATTGGGGGATTGCGATTGTGTATTGAGCGCGAAGGATAGAATTAATAACCGCCATGTGCGAGACAGAAGTGTTGAAGTGCTCTATGACTTGCTGAATGAATCTGACCTGAATGATGTTGCGGATTGCCTCGAAGCAGGTCGCGAAGTTCCGTTTACGCATTTTCAGGGAACCAGTCAGGCAGCACGTCTTGATAGGATATACATGTCAGGGGAGCCGCTAGCTAAAAGCAATAGTGACACAGTCTTACCTGTCTCATTCTCTGACCATTGTCTTGTACAATGCAACGTGGGACTTAAACAAAAAGAAAACAAATTTTGTTGGGATTTATGGAAGTTTAACGCTAAACTACTTGGGAATGACATTTTTAATAATTTTGTGATTGAGGGAATTAAGAACATAAAGTGATCGGAGCCTGTAATGTTGGCGAGGAATGGGAGCTTTTGAAGCAAAGCGTTAAAATGAAAGTCATATCGAGATCTAGTACTTTAAAATATCAAGAGGAATTAAAGAAAATGAACTCAGAACAACGCTTAAGAAATTGATAGCATTAGAAAGCAAGGAGCCCGGTGCATATAAGGAAGATATCCGAACGGTGAAACGACAAATTGAGCTAGTAGAGCAGGAACGCTACAGAGGAGCCCTTATTCGAGCGAGAGAAGAGGCGTGGGCTATAGGGGAGACTCCTTCCAAGCGCGCACTTGGAATCGAGAAATCACGAGCGCGTCGTAATCACATCGACAAAATAGAGGAAAATGGAATTCTGCTAAATACTAACAGCACTATCGCTGGAGCTTTCTTTTGGTATTACAAGGGTCTCTTCGCAGCCGCATTAGTAGATGTTACGAAGTTGAAGGACACTTTCTTGAGCCGGATGCCGCAATTATCCCTGAAAACAAAAGAAGCGTTAGAGAGGCCTATAACCGTTTCTGAAATTGAATATGCAATAGATAGTCTCGCTGCTGGTAAGTCTCCGGGGCCTGACGGTTTCGGTGCGATGTGGTATAAAGCTTTTAAAACAGAAGTTTCACCAGTGTTACAAGCTGTGTTCAAGGAAGCCTAAGCAATCAGAGCGTTACCACCTTAATTTGCCGAGACCCACACTATTCTAATACCTAAGACGGATCACAAAGCAAAATAAAACTAGTTTCGTCATATAGGCCCATTTCGCTAACCAACACTGACTACAAAATACTCATGAAAATATTGGCAGGTAGATTGCAGTCCGTAATCACCGGTATGTTTGGGGAGCACCAAACGTGTGGCATCAAGGGGCGCTCAATATTGATGAACACACACACAATGCGATGTGTCCTTGAGAGTTTCGATGCTTTTAATTCTCATGTTGCGATCCTCCAGCTTGATTTAGAAAAGGCTTTTGACTGCGTCCCGCAAGATGTGTTATTCTCCATACTTGAACATGTCAATGTCTGATCGGTGATTACAGAGGGCATAGTTTTCGCGTATAAGAACTCTACTACACGACTAATTATTAACAAGATCTCGGGGTCTCCCATCAGGCTGGAACGTTCTGTACGCCAGGGATGTCCGGCAAGTGCACTCTTGTTTGCATTGTACATAGATAGCTTATGCTTGCCCATAATAGAAAACGAGACCATCCGTGGTTTGAGACTGCTTGACGCCGAGGTAAATGTTTTGGCATACGCTGATGATGTAGCAGTGTGTTGCACCACCAAAGAGAGTGTACGAGAGACAGTTGCCGTTGTTAAAAATTTTTGAGAAATTACAGGAAGTCGGGTTATATGGGGAAAGTGTCTGGGGTTGTGGCACGGAGACTGGACATCAACCCCAGATACCTATGCTAACGTTCACTGGTTTAATACTCCAGTAAAATATCTAGGCGTGCCTTTCCAGCACTACAAAGACACCAATGATTACTGGACTGAACAAATAAAAGAAACGCGCGAAAGGACAGCGCAGTGGAATGGCAACTGTCTCTCAATGTTTGCCAGAGCCACTGTATGCAACATATTTTTAATGAGCAAATTATGGTATGTGATGCAGGTTTTGTGTTGCTCACGGGTGCATGTGCAAAAGCTGCATAGGATATTTGCTGTGTTTATATGGGGGTCTATTTGGGAAAAATGTAGTAGGACAAATCTGTTCCGAAGAGTAAAACAGGGGCGACTAAGCCTGTCGCATCTGTTCGTGCGACAACTAGTTAATCGTTTTATTTTCTTTTGAGATGTTCAACACCCCTTCTTAAGAACGGTATGCCAGTTACGCCTTTGTCGTGTTCTGCCTAACTTTGTGGTTAGCACCGTAAGCATGCCGGGAGCTACGCGAGGTTTCTTTAAGGAAGTTGCGGACAGTGTCCGGTTCTTGTCAGTTCGGTTTTCCAATGAATACCTTTTTCGGTCGGGCAAAAGAAATTGCATAATAACATATGCGACATGATTTTTCCAATTCCTATGTATAGGCTAAATAATGGCGGGGGAGAAGGCAATGATGTTCTTAAGCTTGTTAAGAAAATGCAAAATCAGCCTAGTGCAAAAAGCTTTTTCTTTAAATTACACTTCGGAACACTACCGGTTAAGACTTTTTAGAAGATAGAGGAGTTTATATGCCATGGGGTTCAAACTGTTTGATCTGCCGAAAGCCGGAGACAATAGATCATGTTTTTCAGCATTGGTGGGAAGGGGTTTACTTCTGGGATGTTTTACAGAGAACTCTAAAAAGGAACTTCTCTCACATTCACTGGGTGTCAGGTTTTTAACAGTAGAAAAAGAGGAGGGACTGCCTTTTGATCTTTTATTGCTGCTTGGCCTCCATTGTCTATGGCGCGCAAGAATGGCCGGTTACTACTGCGACCCTGACAGGCATCCGGCCCGTATGCTTTTCCGTGAAAGCATTTCTCAGTACATTGATATACTCAAACAACAATATTTTGTTCCGGAATGGCTCTCCAGGGTCGAACCCCTGGTGAGCCTGAAGGAATTTCAGCACTGTAATCACTAATAGTTCCGCGACTGTTTTGTCATCACTTCTGTTTGTAAGTTACTGTTTACAGTGACTTATATTGATGTGTGTACCTTGTGCAAAACCGGTAATAAAGAAAAAAAGCGCAGAGGTTGCACGTTCGAACCCGTGCCCCGGCGTACTTTTCTGGATTCTTTTCTTTTTTGCATATTTCCACAGGCATGGAACGAGGTTTAGCCATGCCAATGCGAGTATGTGCCAAGGGGTGAAAGAAGAAGAGAACGGTTGGTGTGTGCTCGTGCTCTAACGTTCGGTTCGGCTCGACGTCCAGTGCTGCTCCTGTGAACAGACGTTGTTGTCGTTCTGTGATCACTTGCCATTTTCTGGTGGAGGTGCTGGGTAGTGTTGTATGCACTGCAATTAGGAGCAAGGTCCCGACACTAGCCGCGACTTGGAAGAACCAGCTGACCTACGGCGTAGCAGGTGACAACTAGGCCTACCTCCTGAATTCGGACCATTTCCTCAACTCGGCAGTACTATGGCTAGTGCGGGAACGCAAACCCAAGAAACATCAACGCTGCCTCCTTCATGGTTCTTCAACGTCCCGCGTACTCCGAAGCCGTTCCACGGTGACCCTTATGAGGACGTCGACGACTGGCTCGACGACTACAACCGTTGCGGCAGCGTCAACGAGTGGAACGAGCAGCGAAAGCTTCGGTACGTCTACTTTTATCTCGAGGACTCTGCGCGCACTTGGTTCGAAAACCATGAAGCCACTATGACAACCTGGTCAGAGTTTTGCAACCAGTTGCGAAATACTTTCCGAAGCTCTGACCGAAAGGAGCAAGCGGAACGGCTCCTCAATTCCCGAAACCAGCGTCCGAACGAGAGTGTTGCCATGTTCGTTGAGGACATAACGCGGCTGTTCAGGCGAGCCGACTCTTCAATGACGGAAGAAAAGAAGGTGCGCCTCCTAATGTGGGGAGTGAAGGAGCAGCTGTTCGCGGGACTAGTGCGGAACCCTCCCGGCACTGTAGAGGATTTCCTTCGCGAAGCCACGACAATAGAGAGAATGCTAAGGCAGCGTTCGTGCCAGTATGAACGTCCTGGCAGTCTTTCGTCAGTGTCGTCGGCCCTACAAACACCTGACGTCACGACAGTAATAGACCTGACGGAGCTCGTGCGCAGTATTGTGCGCGAGGAGCTGCAAAAGCTGCTCTTGGTGTCTTCTTGTTAGTTGGGAGGCGGCCACGCCGCTCCAGCAGTAAACGTGACAGTCGGACCATGCCAACAGAAAAGAACCGCCAGTTTTATTCACACTCGTGAATATATATAGGAAAGTAAGGGGGAGAGGGAAGGGGGATAAGATTGTGCACATGCGCACTTGAGAGCTTGGGTCGCGTCGTTCAATGGGTCACAGCATTTCTTCCCCCTTAGTAGCCAAAACGCACGACCGGTTTCTTGGCTCGTGTGGAGCGACGTAGTACGTATGGTTGCGATTCTGGGGTACTCTGAGAGGTAGCCGGCGCCGTTGTTTCTAGTCGTACCGGCCCTGGGGAAACCGGTGTAGATGGCCTCGACATGTCGTCGGCTGCTGGCGTTTCATCTGGGCTCCGCTTGCGAACTTGATCCACGTGGCGGCGGACAAGGCCATCCACAGTCTTTACCTCCAGGAGGCGAGTGCCACGCGTAGCCTCCACTGTGCCTGGGAACCACTTGTCTCCGGCGCCGTAATTTCGCACGTACACGTAGTCTCCCGGTGCGAAATTCCAGCCTGGGTCACTCGCAGCTTTGGCAGGATAGACTCTGGAAGGAAAAGACATCTCCATTCTTGTGCGCAGACGGTATCCTAATAGCCTCTCTGAGGGAGAAGGACCCTCCTGGTGTGGTGCGTTCCGATAATTGCACAATACACGTGCCAGTGAGGTGAGGAGGCAAGTGCCGCCTATCTTCTTCAAGCCATCTTTGATAGTGCGCACGGCTCGCTCTGCTAGTCCATTACTCTGGGGGTGATAGGGAGGTGTTCGAATATGCGCAATGCCATTGCGCTCCATGAACTGCTCGAACTCTCGTGCCGTGAATGGCGTCCCGTTGTCAGAAACCACCGTGCGCCGTATACCAAAACGGCTAAATATCGTTCTGAGGGCCTCGACTGTGCTATGCGAGTTGGCCTGCGACACGGGAAGCGCCTCAATCCACTTGGTGTGCGCGTCGACAACGATGAGTAACATTTTCCCTTTTACTGGTCCCGCATAGTCCACATGTAACCGCGACCACCTTTCGTGCGTCTCGGGCCAATTTACTGGTTCTTTTGCCTGAGCCATCGGCAACGCTTGCACACAGTTTTGGCATGTCGCCGCAACGCGCTCGATGTCTTGCTCTACGCCGGGCCACCAAAATAACGATCTGGCCTTCGCCTTCATGGTGGAAATTCCTTGGTGGGCTTCATGCAGTAGCCTTAGCAACTTCCCGCGTGCTGCTGTCGGCACTACAAAGCGATGGCCCCAGTAAAGAAGTTCTTCACTAACAGACAGCTCATGCCGCCTTTTGTAAAAATCGGCGATTTCTGTAGTTTCCGTGTCGAGTTTTTTCGGCCAACCTTCCCGGGTATACTTGCGTACCTGGAAAAGTACCTCATCCGCGACGGCGAGTGCCTGGAGTTCCTTCCATGGCAGGGCCGGCTGATCCCACTGGTCCAGGGTCAGAACTTGAGCTTCGTCCTCCTGGTCCACTTCTTCCTTACAGAACCTTGGGGTTGCTCCGTCCTTTATATGAAGCCGTGCTGGTGGTCCCTTGATGGCTCCCAGGCCCTCCGCAAAAAGGTCTGCGTACTGTTCCAGCACGGGTGCCGCTGTCCGACTCTCCAGCTTCCCGTCCGATGAGAGTGACGCGATGTGAAGAAGCGGTGCCCCTTGTGTCTCGAGCATCTGTAACAGGTCACGGCCGCAAAGGCTAGGACCTTCGCAGTCTAACACAACGAGATCGCAGTCAACTGTTGCAGACTTGTAGGAAGCTTGCATTTTGACAATGCCCCGCACTGGTATCTTCCCAAGATAGCATGACAGAGTTAATGCGGCTTTACAAAGCGGTGGCCACTTATGACGATAGGCTTCGTATATCGCTTTAGGCACTACGCAGACAGGTGAACCTGTGTCGATTATCATATTCAGTGGCACTCCGTTCCATGTAACCTGCTTGTGTAGGGGCGGAACCAGGCTTCCATTACCCTTCACTGACCATATTTGTAGTGCGTTACAATCGTTATCTTCACTTTCCGCTGAACACTCTGTTATCGCGAAGGTTCTGTTGGTGGTGGCTGTCCGGGAGCATACTCGCGCCAAGTGACCTTGTCGCCCACATTTGTAGCACCTGCGCCGTCGTAATGAGCATTCCCTGGCTTGATGTCCCTGTTTGCCACAGCAGCTGCAGTGCTGCGATAAGCTGCTCCGTTCGCTCCTGCTGATTTCGGGTTGCCTGCTACGCTGCACGTTGAACACCCCAACGGCGTCACCTTGCCCGGTCATCTGTTGCGACCCTAACTCCGCGCTTTCGGCTGCTAGAGCTAGTGCTTCCGCTTCTGCCAGCGTCAAGTCCTTTTTGGCTAATAGTTGTTTCTGCAGGTTTTTCGAGCGCACTCCACAAACGATGCGGTCCCTCAGCATTCGCTCCAACATTGAAGAGAAGTTGCAGTTATGCGCTAGCTTGCGAATCTCGACGATAAACGCCTGCACGGACTCCCCTTCTTGTTGGTTTCGGTGAAAGAACTCGAAGCTTTCTGATATCTCGTTAGGGGACGGATCATAGTGCTCGTTCAAGGTTGAAACAACTTCTTCGTAACTCAGCGAGCTTGGTTTTCGCGGTGCGATTCTGCCGCAAAGGATTTCAACGGTCCTCGATCCTAACGCAGCCACCAACAAGGCCCTTTTCTTCGCGTCGTCCGTAACTTCGTTCGCTTCGAAGTAGGCGTCAATCTTAACGAGATACGCTTGCCACTTATCTGTCTCCTCTGCAAAATCCGGAAGCTTGAGGGCCATGGCTGCGGGCGGGCTGATGGGCGTCTTCGTCTTGGTCTCGCCGCTGGCGCCCGGCTTACACGTATCGGTGGGTATTCTCGTCGCCACTGTTAGTTGGGAGGCGGCCACGCCGCTCCAGCAGTAAACGTGACAGTCGGACCATGCCAACAGAAAAGAACCGCCAGTTTTATTCACACTCGTGAATATATATAGGAAAGTAAGGGGGAGAGGGAAGGGGGATAAGATTGTGCACATGCGCACTTGAGAGCTTGGGTCGCGTCGTTCAATGGGTTACAGCACTTCTCCACCCCATGTTGCTGCTTTAACGGATGTCGTTCGCGAAGAGGTCCGGCAGCTGGTGCACCCCATGACGACTCTGCGTGCAGCCGAAGTCCAACCCATGACGGCCCCGCGTCCAGCCGAAGCTCCGCTATTAACGTACGCGGAAGCACTGCGTACTCCTGCACCGGCTGTTGGCTATCCGTCCCGTCCGTCCACCCTGCAGACGGCACCTTCGTTCTACTCGGGACCACCGCAGTACGGCAACCCACCCCTTACACGGAAATCCAGTGTATGGCGTGCTCCCGACAACCGGCCTCTATGTTATCACTGTGGTGAACCAGGTCACATCTACCGTGAGTGCGCCTACAGGCACATGGGTCTTCCCGGCTTTCGTCCGGATGCTCGTCGACCCAGAGATGGTGAGCGGCCCCGTGCTATCGCCGAATACTTGGCAAGCCAACGATCCTCAAACCTTCCGCGTCGCCAATCCCGCTCACCATCTCCACGGCGTTCCACGTCACCTGGCCAACAATCAACCTTTGTGGACGTCCTTGCAGGAAGATCACCTAGATCCACAAGCCCGCGCCGGGGAAACTAAGAACAGCGACCTCTGGGGGTGAGGCCGCTGTTGATCGACCGTTACAAGACCCTCCCCCGATTTGCCTGCCGACATCCGACGACATTCTTTCACCGACATGTGCCATCGACGACAAACAGGTTTCTGCTCGTATCTCTGTTCTTCTCGACAACCACCCGCTGACCGCTCTGGTAGATACGGGTGCCGATTATTCTGTTATAAGCGCTGACCTCGCTGCACAGCTAAGAAAGGTAACGACACCTTGGGGACATGGAACCAACCTCCGGACTGCGGGAGGTCACCTATTGACACCGCTAGGAATGTGCACTGCCCGCCTCCGAATTCGTGAGTCGACGTACATTGTTTCCTTCGTTGTATTGCGCGAATGCTCCCAAAATCTGATTCTCGGAATGGATTTTCTCCGCGAGCATGAAGCCATTATTAACCTTCGCGACCTGCTCATAACGTTATCTAACGACCATACAGCCCTACGAAGGGATGCAGTTGCGCCGACCACAACACTGCGAATTGCTGACGACACCATCGCACTGCCGCCGCGAGCCAGTATGTTGGTAACGGGGGAGAGCGACTGTGACAACAAGAGTATAGTGGCATCGCGGAAACTAACCTCTCGGTGCTCTTGGCTCGGCAGATTTGTGTCGCGCGTGCTATCGTCAAACTGAAACATCGGAGGACTCAGCTTCTGATCACGAATTTCGGCGGCCAGTACCAACACTTAGCAAAGCGAACAGCAATCGCGAACTTTGAAGCAATCGATGACGCAGAATGTTCCAATATCACTCCGATTGCCACTGCTGCCGAAGGTAACACTGATATCGCCAGTACGGTTGACGTGAATTGCCAGCTATCCTGTGCGCAGCAACAGCAGATACGCATGATTTTACGTACGTATAGCGATTGCTTTGCGTCCACCTCCAAAATCAAGCAGACCCCAACCGTGAAGCTCCGCATTATAGCGGACCCTACCGAACGGCCTGTACGACAGCACGCCTACCGCGTGTCGCAAAAAGAACAAGAGGCAATACGTTTTCAAGTAAAACAGATGCTCGACGACGACGTCATCCAACCCTCAAACAGTCCATGGGCGTCACCCGTCGTACTTGTTAAAAAGAAAGACGGCACTCTTCGATTTTGCGTCGATTACCGGAAGCTCAAAAGTGACGAAGAGAGACGTCTACCCTCTCCCACGCATAGATGATTCACTGGATCGACTTCGACATGCCCGATATTTATCCTCAATGGATTTACGCAGCGGCTACTGGCAGATCGAGGTCGATGAACGTGACAGGGAAAAGACAGCATTCATAACTCCCGATGGCCTCTACGAATTCAAAGTGTTACCATTTGGATTGTGCTCCGCACCGGCAACGTTCCAAAGGATGATGGACACCGTCCTGTCCGGTCTGAAGTGGGAATCCTGCCTCGTGTATTTAGACGACGTCGTTGTTTTTTCCAAAACATTTGAGCAACATTTACAACGACTTCAGTCCGTCTTCGTCGCTATTCGATCCGCAGGCCTATCTCTAAAACCGGAGAAATGTCATTTCGGCTACGAAGAACTAAAGTTCCTCGGCCACCTTATCAGTCACGATGGCATTAGACCAGACCCAGAAAAGACCATGGGTGTTGCTGAATTTTCTCCACCTTCGAACAAACGGGATTTGCGCCGGTTTTTGGGTCTCTGCGCCTACTACAGGCGCTTTGTCCAGAGCTTTGCCAACATCGCTGAACCCCTTACCCGTTTAACGAAGGAGGATACTCCTTTTTTGTGGGGTCCAGAGCAGAGAGCCGCTTTTTCCCAGCTTCAGCAGTGCCTTCAGAGTGAACCCTTACTAGGGCACTTTGATGAAGATGCCACCACCGAACTCCACACTGACGCAAGCAACATCGGTTTTGGTGCAGTACTCGTCCAGTGGCAAGACGGCGCTGAACGTCCCATCGCTTATGCTAGCCACATTTTGTCATCTGCGGAAACTAACTACTCGACCACGGAGAAGGAATGTCTTGCTGTTATTTGGGCGATAACAAAGTTCCGACCGTATCTGTATGGCCGTCCATTCAGAGTAGTTACGGACCATCATGCCCTCTGTTGGCTGGCCAATCTCAAGGACCCTTCAGGGCGCCTCGCGAGGTGGAGCTTACGCCTTCAAGAATTTGAGGTTACAGTCGTCTACAAGTCAGGCCGCAGGCACACTGATGCTGATTGCCTTTCGCGCGCACCCCTCACGACGACATCGAGGGACGATGATACCGATGGCCATTTTCTTTGTGCAGTCAGTGAATCCGACTTGGCCCAACAACAGTGGAATGATTCAGAGATCCGACAACTTATCAAATACCTTCAAGGTCGCAGCTCGAGTCCACCATCGGCATTTGCACGTTCAGGGTCATTTTGTCTCCGCAACGACATCGTCTACAAAAAGAACTTCGAACCTTATGCGACTGAGTACCTCCTCGTCGTTCCACCAGGGCTACGTGCTGACATTTTATCTGCCTGCCACGACGAGCCTTCCTCCGGCCACCTAGGATTCGCACGTACCCTTGCCCGGATTCGGACTCGCTACTACTGGCCAAAGCTCACCCAGGATGTCAAGCATTACGTTAAAACATGCAATCATTGCCAGCGCCGTAAAGCCCCACCTGTGCGCCCTGCTGGTTTATTACAGCCTGTTGCACCCCCGTCACAACCGTTTGAACGAATCGGCATGGACTTGCTTGGGCCCTTCCCGAAGTCACATGATGGCAACCGCTGGATCGTAGTCGCTACTGACTACTTAACGAAGTACTGCGAAACGAAAGCCCCTACAACGAGGCACCGCCAATGAGGTTGCGTATTATTTCATCAACAACATCGTCCTCCGCCATGGAGCACCAACAGTTCTTATCACTGACCGTGGAACAGCCTTTACAGCCCAATTGATGCAAGACGTCACGAGACTTAGTGGAACAGCTCATCGCAAAACAACCGCATACCATCCACAAACCAACGGTCTGACGGAGAGATAAAACAAGACGCTCGCTGACATGCTATCTATGTACGTCGACCGTAATCACAAGAACTGGGATGCAATTTTGTCATACGTAACGTTCGCTTACAACACTGCGGTTCAAGAGACTACGGGTTTCACTCCATTCCGGTTGCTTCACGGCCGAGAAGCAATTACGATGCTTGATGCCATGCTGTTGCCTGACACGACCGATATTACTACTGATGCGAACGACATTCTCCGGCTCGCCGACGCGGCCCGCCAGCTTGCACTCAAGCGGATTCGAAAACAACAACGAATCGACTCGCAGAGGTACAACTCCCGTCATCGCCATGTCATTTACCAACCCGGTGATCTGGTCTGGCTGTGGATCCCCGTTCGCAAAAGGGGCCACTCGGAAAAGTTACTTCACCGCTACTTCGGTCCCTATAGAGTACTACGGCGCCTCACAGATGTCAACTACGAAATTCTGCTTGAAGACACAGCTCAGCGATCTCGATGTTCCCAGCAGCCCGACATTGTTCATGTGTCACGGATGAAGCCACACTACCCCCGAGCCACCTGAAATGTCCACCTGACCAGAAAATGTCACGTGATCACAGAACGACAACAACGTCTGTTCACAGGAGCAGCACTGGACGTCGAGCAGAACCGAACGTTAGAGCACAAGCACACACCAACCGTTCTCTTCTTCTTTCACCCCATGGCACATACTCGCATTGGCATGGCTAAACCTCGTTCCATGCCTGTGGCATTATATATATATATATATATATATATATATATATATATATAGTTTTTGCGGACGTCAAATCCGGGACGTATCGGATAGCCGGCCGCTATGATACAGAGCTAACAGTGTGGTGCTGTCGTTGGGTGCTTGTGCAGGTCCGATATTTGCGCGCTTAGCGGGCTCAGTAACTGTACTGCGCCGCAATGCCGATTTGTGCGATGACCGCCTGCAGTGCGAGAAGCATTTCTGCCGCAAAGAAAACGACCCCGAAGCCAGGGACAGGGCTCTACCAATTGCCGAAAGTGATCACTCGTCATTGCCACCGCATGAAAGCATTGTCGGAAGAGCGTCGGCGTCTCTAGCTCGCTCACATCGACAGAACTTCCTCAAAAACCTGGATCACCTTCGTGTATGCGGTCCGCATTTCATCTCTGGTAAGCAACATGGCGTTGCCAATTGCCTATATGTACTACAACAGCTTCAACCTTGCAGAAGCACTCCGTCGCGTTAGAGCCTGTTCCCGGCGTTCCGAATCTTACGGGCACTTTCGACGGTGGTTTGCGCATTCCAGTCGAAGTAAAACGCCATTGTCTGCACTAACCTACTTATTTTAACGCGCCCGATGCGTGTTGGTACCATGGGTTCAAAATGTGATTCATTTCGGGCTAGATCATGATCGCGAGTGCCTTCTGTAATTTCGCGTTGTTTTTAATAGCTTGTCACGAGACCTCTTACGTGCTGAAATAAGAGTTTGATATGTCACGGTGCGCCAGGTTTCACTGTTGATGTTTTGTAAAATTGCAGGGCAGCCAGCGAGTCTAATGAATGACACAAACCCGGATTGGGCGCTGAGCCAACACTTGGGTTACAGCGGCGGCACGGCACCGAGCGTGTCAAACCTCAGCAGTCGAAAAAGAAAACCGGCCACAGCAGCGAACGCAGCTTGCAGTTAGCCAGAAGGTATTAACCATCATTTGGCAGTAATGGTCGATGCAAACTATGATTCCAGGCAAGACACGCCTGTATAATGTTCGTGCGGTGTAAACGAGGACTTCAGTCTTAACGAGACTGTTTCAGGCACAGGTATGTTTACTCGAAAATACCGCTTGGATCCAGTAAAAGTCAGCACTGATGCTGCCAAACTGTTTTTGCAGATGCTGCTGTGCAAACATATGTCAACATGTCGTACATGAACACCTTAGAGGTGGACCGCAAGACGCTTGTGTTCGAGCTGTAGGAGGTCAAGAACAAAAAATGAAACTTGAACCGACAGAGGTCTCACTTCAAGGTGACTTCGGCAAAGCCATGTTTTACACAGGCTTGTCCACTTTTACTTAGCTCTTTGCAGTCTTTCATATTGTCGAGTTTCTTGTGAAACACACCAAGCAAAATGACTTTTGAAAGTTTCAGGAGTTCGTTGTGTTCCTGATGAGACTGAAGTGGAATTTTTCACGGCAAGACCTAGGTTACAGGTTTGGCGTATCCGATTCAGCAGTGACCATATTTTTCGAGAAATGGCTTAATGCTGCCTTCTGAAAACTGAAGTCACAATTTTTCGGTCATCCAGACATCGCATTCAAAAGACCATGCCACAAGCTTTTCTAGACTCCTTTGACACCAAAGGGTCAGTGATTATAGATTGCTCCGAGATCATAACTAAGCGGCCTTCTTTCCTAGAGCCATGTAGTGAGACTTGGTCTCCATATAAGAGCAGCAACAAAGCCAAATATTTGATAGCAATCGGTCCTTCGGGTTTCATAACGCTTATTTCGGAGGGGGGGGGGCAGATATAGTGACAAACACATTACAGAGAACTGTGGTATACTTGACTCATTGACACAAGGTAGTGTCGTGTTGGTAGATCGTGGATTTGACATAGCAGACACGCATGGTCTCTACTGCGCACGTTTGCATGTACGTGCTTTCACAAAAGGTACAAGTCAGCTCACAGCTCTGGAGAATCATAACACTAAAGATCTTGCTAGTGTTCGTATCTATGTTGAGCGGGTAATCGACCTTGTGCGAAACAAATTCATCATCATGCAGGCTGTACAGCCAATTAATTTCGTTGCATGTAGGCAGGAGGTTTCACTCCACCCCTGGACAATGTAGTCACAATTTATTGTGCTTTGTGTAACCTCTGTCTATCTTTATTTCCGGGAAATTAGAACGAACCTTTATAAACCATTTCCTGTTCTAATTAATCATTGATCAAACTTGTCATCACGAAACAAGATTTTAAAAAATTCTGTAGCGATCCACACGAAGGAATTCATCAATGGATAAGTAGAAATCGGGTGGCCGTAAAGGAAGCTCGAGGTTTCCCCAAGAAGTAGAACTTTGCATTTGAGCAAATCAGGACAACTGGGTGTGCATGAAGGCTGATACCTGACAGCGTTTCAAGATACACAACATAAAAAGAATACATAGATTCAAAATTTTAATAAATGGAAGACTGCACACTAATAACTTCATTATTCCATTCACCATGCAGACATGTTTACACGAAATGATCCCGTTTTTTTCTATGTCCCTGCCTTCTATTGACTTTTTTTAGTTTGAGACAGCTCATTTGATTTACATATTCATTATTTGTTTCATTTTTTAGTGTAAACTGACTACACACTTTTTTTTGGAAAACGAGTAGAAAAGAGAAGAATTTGCCACACTGCCTGATACCCATGATCTCTGCCTTTACGCTTTGTGGGTCTGCACACAATGTTCTTGACGTTTATTTCAGTGTTGTTGTTTTTCGGGTTTTTCTTTAATTTTCATGAATATAGACCAGAATACTTATGCATATTGTGCTGTTACATGGCCATACATGTAAACAAAAGACTTATGTTCACCTACGAATACATACATTGGTAATGTTTTGTACAGCGTTTGTTTTATAAGCCCTTGCTGCTAATTTAAGATTGCGACAACAACATACCGAAATAGTAAGGTGTGCTGGAAATTGACTGTCTATAACAATATGTTATCATAACATTGATATTGCAGTTGCTTGTGAATGTGTGCTTTTTCTGTGTCAAGAACACAGACCAAGATTAACAACCATGGTGATTTAATAGGTCACAGTCGCATTACACCAGCAAGACATACGTATGTTGTTGACAGAATATGCCTTTGAAGCATGTAAATGTGTTCGTTGTCAAGCATTTTTCGCATGTTGACTGCACGTCGAAATGATTTATTTGCACATTGTAATGTGGCGAGACAAATATGGACACTTTCATTCATACATTGAGCTAAATAATGTTTTTTACAGTTGTTGGCTGCGTACCTTATTTTTTGAAATTTGCCTGCAGCTGTGGCATCATGGTGTAACAGTGTTACGCTGCTGGCACGGAATGAAATTTTGGCTGGCCATGGCCACATTAGATAAGGATAATATGCAACAAAAAAAACCTTTGTACCGTACTTAGTAGGGCAAGTTAACGATCATCAAAGTTATGAAACTTAATGCACAGTGCCACGTCACATCACAGCTCATATCTTATTTAGGCAATAAGGTCTCAGAATCAAAACAATAAAAAAGTGTATTCCTTCACAAATGGTGTGAAATCCTTAAAAGCACAAAAGATAGTTTGAAGATTTACATAAAACAAAATCATGAAACTTGATGTGCATGAAGACAGATACCTAACAGCACCTCAGGATGCACAAATAAAAGGAATACACAAATCCAACATTTCACTGAATGAAATACTGCATCCTAATGACATCATTATCCGATTTTTGCGAGCAAAGTAACACGAGATCATTACTATGCACTTGAAAAACAGCTATGTCACAAAAACACTCAATATTATTTATAAAATATCGTTAACTCAATCTGACGTCCTGGTCCCAGCCCAGCCCTGTGCATTTATATGGGGGAGAACTCCTGATTATTCTAATGTGTCGGTGACCGTAACGGTTAATTCAAACTGAAAGTCCCTTGTTTTCATCACTCCTTGGAGAAATCGCCCAGAGTGAACAGAATATGTTCCAAATTGAAACCAAATAAATTCGGTAGAGATGAAACAGCAGCATCTCTCGGCAGACGAGAATTCGAATGCTACAATAGTGCTCTTGAGCAAGCTTCAAAGAATGGTAATGGAGTCACGACAGTAGAAACCCCCCAAAAAAACTGAACTGACTGATTACTATTTATTTTAATTACATTAACTCTGGCACGTAAAAAAAGAATTTTGGAGAAAAAATAGCGTCAAATATTTGTACATTAAGGTTTACTGCTCACGTTGATGCATGTCGGTGCTCGTTTATGGCTGATCACTGACACATACATTCTGCTCATGGTTAAGCTCCATAACCTAAATTACGAAATTACCTATACTCACAGACAACTTTTCTTGGAACTGAAGGGAAAGCTACGGGGTCGAAGCTTCTGCACACGTACTTCTACACGAAGTAGTCCGTTTCAGCACGCGTCTCGTAACTTTGTGAAAAGTGATGGCTGAGTGCAACCAGCGTTGCATAACCAACGCAGACGCCGCTCAGCGTCTGAGGGGTGCGAGAAAGGCGGGATTTTTTTCATGCGAGCAAAAGCGCGAAGTTACAACGTATAAAGTAAAATGAATACGAGTATCTGACTGGTACGTGCGACTTTAAGTTTCTAAGAACTGCAAGTACAATATCAAGGAGTAATTTCTCTTTTTCAAATGGAAAATATGGACAGAAATTTGGAACTACACTGTTAGGCGGTAGGATACGCGCGATTTGGTTCTGTAGCCTTTCCTTCAATGCCAAGATAAGTTCTCGCCGAGTAAATCAGAAACGTGTAGTAGTGCTTAGTTTGCGATAACAAGTGCAGAGGTGGCTTCTTTCGGCTCTGCCTGCGCAGCGAGGTGCGATGTCTGTTCATTCTAGCGCCCATCAGCTAAATCTACTTAATCTGAACAATATTATTATCCTCTTCGAGTTTCAATTGACAAGCTTTTACTGTACAGCAATTCAGTTACCATGCTTAGAGGGAAAACTAATCGACAATCTAGCGATGAAAATTAATGCACAATGCCACAAAACAACATGGCCCATATCTGAACAGCAAGAACACACGACTGAAACATAATAAAAATACATCACTTGATGAATGGTATGAAATGACTGAGCAGAAACGGAAAGGTCTTATAAATGATGAACTAGAACGAAATCACGACTACTCGGTGTGCATGAAGGCTGATGTATAACAGCATTTCTAATCAGACATGACATAAGATGAGCACGCATAAATACAAAATTTCATAATATCAGACTATATTGTGCTGACATAAGCACCCATGAATAGGCCCGAAAATAGAGGATGCCACAAAACAAAAAGCAAACATTGAATTTTGTCTTCATTGTGGTATTTTGGTTAATCAGGTACACACTGCAGACAAAGGTAGAGAAAGGTTTTGGCTGCATCAAGGAAATAATTGTTGGTGGCTGTTGGAGCTGGTACAAGCCTGGCAAAAGCATTGCTTTTGCTCGGGTGCCTGCTTTATTCAGAGACAGCTATAGTGCAGCCACCCGTACTTGCAGTTTTTACCGTCACGTGCAAGCATCTTCCCTAGCTCCGGTCCTTGGAAATAGCAAAATGTGCCTGCTCTAGCGGAATTCATGCACTTTTGTCTGGTAAAATATTCTGCTAACAGCTCAGGCAAGACTGCCTCGATAAAAAAGTCAGACGCTGTCACATTTATTGTTCAAAGAACACTGTGTCTCACAATATTCTTTGCTCATGCATAGTCAATGGGGTCTACACAACTAAATCCCAATATCGATGCCGACAGTCTCGAATCGCAATGCACGTGACAGCCACTTTTTCGACGAAGTTTATTGTCTTCATTTCTTTCTTTCGCCCCCCCCCCCTCTTTTTAATGGTGTCATTCAATCATCGCTTAAGGTATATCGTACTTACCGATACCCTGTTCAAGTGACCTTCGTGCGTGAGAAGTTTTCGCTAATTAGTTCAACTGACATTTGAGAGCACTCAAATCGCAGCGCGTTAGGTGGCAATTACGTGGTGTTTTTCTTTTATTTTGTGCACTTTAAAGAGACCTTGTAAAAAAATTACCAGCGTTGTTATCTTAGCGTAACTTGAAAATTTTGTTATTTCTGGATAAAAGCGGCAAGTCTTTTATTAAAAATTCTCTGTAGAGTGGTTATTTAAAGAGTTCAATAAGCAATTTTTGTTAACTAGCATGCTTGGTTGATAAAGAAATATTTTGGTGTGCTAAATACAGCTATGAACTATACTGTGCTAGCTGAAGACGCGTAGAACTAATTTAAATTTTTTTTATTGCTTGGTGCTTTTCAGCTGAAACTCCCTGTATGAAGTCGCATAGTTTCCCTGAAAATTCAAACTTTTCTACATTGCCTTCAGTGTTTCTTGTGACATTGTTAGTGACCGATGGAAGCCAGTGGTAATTTTTTGTCTGAAAAAAAAGTCATGCTTGTCCCATTAACCAGGCCTTTAATGTAGCACTGTAATATGCATGCAATCCATCAATGAAAGCATTCTTCTGACCTTTTATATACGTTTTTTATATCTTTTGGGCGTAAGAACGTGTGCGTACACGTGGTAAACGCAGTGTAGCAAAAAGCGCCATGAGCCACTAAGCCTTCCTGACTAGACATCGACTGTTCCACATTTCATGGTGAACGGAATGAGAGAAAAAAAAAAGTCATATGCGTATCAGGTGAGAACGGCGGTACTGAACTAATTGCACAGATATGCGAGATTTCTACGACCTTTTTTTCTATCTTTTGTAGTATACAGACAAAAAATATTTATATAAGTAGTTCAGTCACGCTGTAGCAGTGCGTAGCAGGCGGAACTCAAGCTAACCACGTACGAACAACACAGCAAAGGCTTGATTTAGTGCGAAAGCGTGAAGAGAGTCATCCAGGCCAAGCATCGATGAAAGGCTGAATGCGCTTTACTCGTGGGTAATGTTAACGTTTCATAGGCGTCGTTCACGGATTCAGTAGAGACGAGCGTAGATATTATCAATAAACTGTAGTCTACGTATTTTATCCGCAAACAATCGGCTAAGACCACACACAAAGAAGCGCCGCTGCGTGTATTTGTATACTCGCCGCCGACCGCCTATCCACACTTGTGCGGGGACGGTGCTGCCACCTATTGCTCGATCTTGCCGCGAATACGGCCAGTTGCTTCGCTGACGCCTCATATATATTGTCACGACGTCTTGGCAAGTTCTGGCAAGCCCTGACGCCAGCCCTGATAAGTTCTTTTATCAAGCACCGAATGGTTTTAGAATTCTAATCGCTGGTGTCATTGCTACTTTTGAACCGCTCAACTCTTATTTTTATTGCAAAATGCAGCTTTCGCTAAACAGAACAGGTGATCTGCTCCATATTTTTCTTCTCTTCCTCATTTTCCCCTGTTTCGTTATTGGCCCTTAGAGGTGTGTAATATGGTCATTAAGCAGCTAAATTTCCGGCTGCTGGGGGTGGCACGCACGATTTCACTTTTATCACTTGTAGTCCATGCCACCTACTGGCTTCAGATACCACTTCTGAAGCCACATAGGCAACAGTCGACATCTTATGCTCGTCCTCAAAAGGTACATACGTCCTCATCCGCTTGACAGCATCCTGATAATGTGCTCTGAACATTGTTTGTAGGAACATTCTTAAAATGTTCTCATGCGGAATGGTTTAGGACTGCAACAGCTTTGCTCCGCATTAAAGGAAATTACAGGATTTGTGCAATGAAGGTCATTTGACTGCAGATTTACGAAGAAAATATTGCCGACGCACACGTTTTGCTTTATTTCGAATGAATACTTATGTTAATCGTCGATATGACTACCGCACACAATGCTTAGGTTTCATAAATGACGAATATGATGATCTGTGAGGTGTTATATTATGTAGGGTGTTCAGTCACAAAGGTGTTCTTTAGTCGGCATTAATGAGCGTACTCTGGTGTGGACTCTTGAAGAGTTCTGGTTTGCCTGTGCTTACACCAAACGTCACTCTCAGTGGACAAAATTGGCGATATCCTTCAATGTTGAGAAATGAAGTCACATTTAACTGGATTGGAGATTATTGCTATTTCATAACAGCTTCATTCCCCTTGCATTTGACTATCTTTCAACTGATCCCCCATGCAGGTGGGAATGGCAGTTTACGAAGTACATGCCTTTGTGTTTGACTTCTTTTCCTCTTTACATCATCTTCACCATACACTGGAGCCCCAGCAACTTCTATAGCTGAGGCAAGAGTGGCATGGGCTGAAAAAGATTGACCTCAAATTTTGGGAATTTCCAATCTGAATTCAAAATATATATACGACCAAACGTAATTTACGGAGCTGAATGTTACAGCGATAATTCTTGCAAAAAGGACATTGAGTAGCATCTTTCTTTGTGATATAGCATATAGGTTTTGGCTGTAGTGCATTTAATGATGACATACAGTAAAGGAATGAAATTTGATCAAAAATCGACTCGCTGCTGGTAAGGGTCAAAGCTAGAATAATGGGATAATGCGTTCAATGCTTTGCCAACTGAGCTATATATTAATCAGAACATATATCCAAGTCGGCGTCTCTCATAATCATATGGTGGTTTTGGGACGTTAAACCCCACAAATCAATCAATCAATATATCCAAGTCAAAAGAGGAAGTTAAGGGGAAATACACTTTGAAAAGAGAAGTTGCCTTAATTTGAAGCCTAGCGAAAAAAGTATATATATATATATATATATATATATATATATATATATATATATATATATATATATATATATATATATATATATATATATATATATATATATATATATATATATATATATATATATATATATATATATATATATTGAAACGGGTTGTTGAACAAGCAGGCGAACTCGGCGAAGGAGAGCTTTATTTAGCGCAAGGGCTAACTGAACGCAAGCCTGCGATCACAGCAAGTCTTCTTCTTTTTCTACCCTCGAGCTCCATGCCCACTACCCTCGTTACAATCACCCCCGGCCGATGAGGGAGCCATCCTGGCGACCTAAGGACAGGTGTAGACAGAAGGGTCATGGTATGGCTTGAGCCGAGAGATGTGTACGATTTCTTTTCCCCGACGGCGCTTGTCCGGAGAGGCATCCAGCGGCTCGACAAGGTAGTTGACAGGAGATGTTTGGCGCACAACTCGATAAGGGCCATGGTACCTGGACGAAAGCTTGTGGGAGAGTCCTGGAGTAGTAGAAGGAATCCATAGCCACACCAGTGAGTTCGCAGCAAAGCTCATATGCGTGGTTGACGCGTCGTGGCGATGTTTTTGGCGCGTCTGGTCATGTGACGTGAACGCACGAGCAAGCTTCCGACATTCTTCAGCGTGTGCTGCTGCTCGAGAAACGGTAGTCATCTCTGAAGGGTCCGGTTGATAAGGAAGAATGGTATCCAATGTTGATGATGGCTCGCGTCCATAAAGAAGGAAGAAAGGCGAAAATCCAGTGGTGCTTTGCGTTGCAGTGTTGTAAGCATATGTCACAAAAGGGAGTGTGCTATCCCAATTTGACTGGTCGGATGAAGCGTACTTGGCCAGCATATCCCCAAGTGTACGATTAAAACGCTCTGTCATCCCATTAGTTTGCGGGTGATAGGCTGTGGTAGTGCGGTGTATGATGCGACACTCGCTCAACAACGCTTTGATGGCATCGGAGAGAAAAACGCGGCCACGGTCGCTTAGTAACTCCCGAGGTGCTCCATGCCTTAAAACCAGGTTTTGCAGTATAAAACACGCAACGTCTTTTGCGGTAGCAGAAGGTAACGCAGCTGTTTCAGCGTACCGCGTTAGGTGGTCGATAGCGACAATGACCCAGCGGTTGCTACTCGAAGTATAGGGAAGCGGACCGTAAAGGTCGATTCCGACACAATCAAAAGCTCGTGCTGGACATGGCAACGGCTGCAAGGGACCTGTGGCATGTTGAGTGGGCATTTTGCGTCGCTGGCACGTAAGGCAAGACCTTACGTAACGGCGAACGAAACGGTACATACCGCGCCAGTAGTACCGCAGCTGCAAGCGGGTGTATGTTTTTAACACACCAGCGTGGCCACATTGCGGATCATCGTGGAACGTGGCACAGACGTCGGAGCGCAGATGTCGGGGGATCACGAGCAACCACTTACGGCCGATCGAGCTGTAGTTTCGGCGGTAAAGCAGGTTATCCCGAATAGCGAAGTGTCCTGCTTGACGGCGAAGCGTCCTGGAAACTGGAGCGGGCGTCCGGTTTGAGAGAAAGTCCAAAAGAGATGAAATCCAAGCATCTTTGCGTTGCTCGGAAGGCATGTCCGAGATGCTGATGGCCAAGGCAGCACTAGTGGAGATAGGCGAGCCGACAGGCTCTGAAGCCAATGGCGAACGTGACAGGGCATCCGCGTCGGAATGCTTCCGGCCAGAACGGTAGATAACACGGATATCGAACTCCTGTAACCGCAATGCCCAACGAGCAAGCCGACCATTATGATCTTTTAGTGAAGATAACCAGCAAAGCGCATGGTGGTCTGTTACAATATCAAACGGACGTCCATATAAATAAGGCCGAAATTTGCCGATTGCCCAAATGATGGCGAGGCACTCCTTTTCAGTTACACTGTAATTCTTCTCGGCTTTACTGAGGGTGCGGCTGGCATAGGCAACGACGTACTCGTCAAAGCCCTCCTTGCGTTGGGCCAGTATGGCCCCTAGCCCGACACCACTAGCGTCCGTATGAAGCTCCGTTGGAGCAGACGGATCGAAATGTCGGAGTATGGGAGGCGTGGTGAGGAGCCGTCGGAGTTCCTGAAATGCATCATCACACGCCTGCGACCACGCTGACAAGTCAGAACTTCTGGCAAGAAGATTGGTCAAGGGGGCGATAATGGAGGCGAAATTGCGGACGTAGCGCCGGAAGTAAGAACATAGGCCGATAAAGCTTCGAAGCTCTTTGATGGTGGTTGGCTTTGGGAACGCCGCGACTGCATTAAGTTTCGTAGGGTCCGGGAGAATGCCGTCCTTAGAAACCACATGGCCGAGAATTACAAGCTTGCGAGCGCCGAAGTGGCATTTCTTCAAGTTAAGTTGAAGTCTCGCCGTGGAAAGGCACGTAAGAACTTGCTCGAGGCGGCTGAGGTGGGTTGCAAAGTCGCTTGAAAATACCACAATGTCATCCAAATAACAGAGGCACGTTTTCCATTTAAGACCTCGCAAGACGGTATCCATCATCCTTTCGAAAGTGGCAGGCGCATTGCAGAGGCCAAAGTGCATAACGGTGAATTCATATAGTCCATCCGGTGTTACAAAGGCTGTCTTCGGGCGGTCACCCTCTGCCATGGGCACTTGCCAGTAGCCAGAGCGTAAATCTAACGAAGAAAAGAACTCTGCTCCTTGTAGGCAGTCCAAAGCATCATCGATGCGCGGCAGACGGTATACGTCTTTGCGCGTTATCTTGTTGAGTCGGCGGTAGTCAACGCAGAACCGGATGGATCCGTCTTTTTTCCTGACGAGAACAACCGGTGAAGCCCAGGGACTGTTGGAGGGCTCGATGATGCCACGTTTCAACATGTCGTCCACTTGTTCGTCGATGACACGGCGTTCAGCAGATGACACACGCTACGGACGCTGCCTTAGCGGGGCTTGTTGACCGGTGTCAATACGGTGAACGACCGCAGAGGTTCGGCTTAAGCCTGACTGGTCACGATCGAATGAAGAACGAAAGCGGAGAAGAAGATTTATAATCTCTTCGCGCTGAGTTGGTGCGAGCTCAGAGTCGATGGCATCCGAGAATACGTCCAGAGCATCATTAGGCGCATTGGTAGGAGTGACAGCACCAATTGGGAGCGAAACCGCAGAATCGGGTATAGTAGCCGGAAGAATGCACTCGTAAAGTTCGTAGCTTCCCAGGCATTCTCCACGTAGTAGGGATGACGGGCTGTGCGACGGATTGCACACGTAAATGGCAGCGTGACCATTGCGAAAAATGACGACGGCAAACGGAAGCATGACATTTCGACGGCACGCAGATGGGACCGTTGGCATAAACAACACAGGCGATTTCGGAGGGGAGGCACACGACACCGAGACAACAACAGCTGAGAAAGGCGCAATGTCAACGTCAGAAGCAGCAAACACTCTACACGAAGCACCATCGTCGGGGTCATAGCACGGCACAGACAACGCGAGTTCAGAACGAGCACAGTCTACCAAAGCAGAATTTGACGAAAGAAAGTCCCACCAAGGATAACGTCATGCGAAGAACGGAATAAAACTACAAATGTGACGACGTACATCGCACCTTGAATGACGACTCGTGCGGTGCACAAAGCTGAAGGCTGAATATGATGGGACGTAGCTGTCTGCAAAGATAGGTCGGTAAGTTGTGTGGTCACTTTCTTCAAGTTTCGGCACAGTTTCTCGCTAATTACAGATACGGCAGCTCCAGTGTCAACAAGTCCGTGCACCTTAATGCCATCAATATAGAGTTCGATTTCGTTCGGGGGACAGCAGTTAGGTCTTGAAATTTTCGCTGCCAACGCAGTTCTTGCCTCCGGAACTGCGCCCGTCAGTTTTCCCCTCGCGGTGGGCTGTTGCGACGTAACATCGGAGAAATAGATCGACGACGAGGAGAAGGTGAACGGCTTGCGCCGGATGGTCGGCGACCGGGACGTACGTCTAGAGGTGGATTGGCAGGAACGGGATATCGCGGCTGAGTGGGCATGGTGGGCATGTAATGTGAGGCCCCTGCAATGTCGTGAGAAGGGAAGCTGCGACGACGGCAGTGACGAGCTACGTGGCCTGGGATGCCACATGAAAAACATATCGGCCGATTATCTGGAGTGCGCCATTGGCTGACGATAGGGGCACTGTTCGCTGAATAAGGTACCGTATATGGTCGTGCAGGCGGCGGCGTCATATAAACGTTCTGACCTGTTTCATATACAGCCGGAGACGGGACGGTCAGCGGGCGGGAAGGTGGGGTCGACGAATAAACGTGGCGAGTAGCTTCGTAGATGGCCAGAGACGCTGGCTCACGTGGTTGAGCAACTGCGGCTGCATACGTTAGTGGTGCGGTAACAGTTGGGGGAGCCTGAGCTGGCGGCAATGCTTCGGCAACTTGCGATCGAATGACCTGGCGAAGCGAAGGCGACAAGGGTGCCATCGGCTCGGTAGTTCTTGTGATTATAGATAGCTGCCGGGCGACCTCCTCGCGTATGAATTGCTTTATGACTGTATCAACGCAGAGTGGTCGGCGGTGTCATGGCGATAGTCGAGGGATGAGATGTCCGCGGTGTCTTGAGCAGCGCAACGTGTAGAAGCGCGCTGCCTACGCAGCTCATCTTAGCTTTGGCAGAGCTGAATCACCTCGGCGACCGTCTGGGGACTCTTCGCAGCCAGCATTTGGAATGCACCGTCGTCGATTCCTTTCATGATGTTCTTGATCTTGCCTGCCTCGTCCAGAGTCGAATCGACGAGCTTGCAGAGAAATAGCACATCTTCGATGTAGCTCGTGAAAGTTTCATCTGCTCTCTGTACTCTGCCCCGCAAGCGCTGTTCAGCACGAAGGCGGCGGACAGCAGGACGGCCAAAGACTTCCGCGAGGGTTTTCGCCAATTCCGACCAGGTACTGAAATCACTTTGATGATTTCTGTACCATAGTTTTGCCACGTCGGTCAGGTAAAAACTCACATTTGTGAGCTTATCGGCTGCGTTCCACTTATTGACGGCGCTCACCAGTTCATACTCGGCAATCCAGTTGTCCACATCTTGGTCCTCTGTGCCACCAAATATGGGGGGGGGTCGCGCTGCCGGAGAGCGCCAGTGCAGAAGACAGGCACAGGTGCGAGATCTGGAGTAGCAGCATGAGATGGCCCCGGATCAGTCATTGTAGGAGGTCGTTGGAGTGTGCGGCTGCGAAGTTCCAGGGTGAGGACCAGATGTGCCCAGCACTTCCATCACTTGAAACGGGTTGTTGAACAAGCAGGCGAACTCGGCGAAGGAGAGCTTTATTTAGCGCAAGGGCTAACTGAACGCAAGCCTGCGATCACAGCAAGTCTTCTTCTTTTTCTACCCTCGAGCTCCATGCCCACTACCCTCGTTACAATATATATATATATATATATATATATATATATATATATATATATATATATATCATACACAGTACTAAGCTGGGGTGTCAAGCCATTTTCTTTATTTCTAACCTCTTCTTCCTCCTCGTTTCCCTCCAATCCTGCCTCACGTCCACGTACACTCCCCATCTTTGAAGACACATCCCTCCTAGGTTGATACATGAAAACGTTTCCAAAGGTCGCAAACTCCAGCACACCATCATCGTTGGTGTAACCGAACCTTTTGAGATCGCCATGTTGCACTGCGATCTGCACCACGCGATAAGGTCCCATGTACACCTGCTTTGTGCCGGGAAGGCCCTTTCTGACGAGCACCAGGTTGTTCAGTTGTATCTGAGGTATCCGCGTGGTGTGGCGACGGTCAAAAATTCCTCTTCATACTTTCCCGGTATCGCTGGTAGGCTTCCGAAGTTTTTTCGTTTTTCGCACAATTGCAGGTGGTCTGCAATACAAAGTTCTTGATCAGTAGGAAGCACTGGTACCTTTCCGAAAGCTGCAAAATATGGGCTACAGCCGATGCTCGCAGTGTGCGACTGATTGTGATGAGCGACAGCTGCCTCCAAGCAGCACTTTCATCCACCCTGAAAACCTGGATACATTGAAACGAACTGCTTCAAATCCCGAACGATTCTTCCATCCATGCTATTTCCTGCAGGATGGTTCAGAGCGCAGCGTCGCAATACAACTCCTCGTTCCTTCTCCCAATCTTGCAAACGCTGACTGAGAAACGCTGGCCCATTGTCTGATACTACTATTTTCGTATTCTTAAACATCTCTCGACTCAAAAGAGCGATCACACTATTTGCATTTTCTCTTCCCGGCCGTGCAGCCACTATTCTTGTGCACTGGTTTATTGCCACTAGGAAAGACTGCGTTCTTCTTACTCCTGCAGCCTTCTTCTTGAGCTCTGCGAAATCCAGATGAATGACTTCAAATGGTACGTCGGAATGTTGAGGCAAAATCATCTCGTCTGTTCTATGAAGGTACTTGGCTTTGTGAACTTGACATTGATGACAAGACTGAGCATACCGTTGAACGTCCTCTTTCATGTGTTTCCACTGGAAACGCTGACGAAACTTGTGATATGTCCTCCAAAAGCCGTCATATTCCCCTGAGCGTGGGGAGTCGTGATGGAGCTCCAAAACTCGAGGCACCATTGTTTCTGGGACTGTGAACTTTCCGTTATGGAACTTAAGTTCTTCAGTTCCCTCCCACAACAATGTTGCGTTGACATTTTTGTGATCAGGAATTACCGCAAGTCTTGAAAGCGCATCTGCGTCCTTGAGGTATTCTCCAGGCCTGTTGTAGACCATGGAAGTAAACTGCTCGAGTTCCCTCACCCACCTAGCAATTTTTCCTCGAGGCTCGGCGAGGTTAAGAATATACGTTAAAGCTTGGTGTTCCGTAAAGAGCTTGAAGCTCCTGCCATCCAGGTAAGGTCTAAAATAGCGTACGGCCATTAGGACTACCAAGGCTTCCTTCTATGTAGTCGTGTAGTTCAGTTGAGTTTTCGAAAAGGTGTACGAATAGTACCCGAAGACCCTCTGTTGACGGCTCTGTGGAGAGTCGGTATCTCTCTGGTAAAGCACTGCACCTGTGTCATAATAAGAAGCATCGGTGTTCAGTTCAAAGCGCAACTTGAAGTCTGGAACAGTCAGGACCGGATCCGATGAAATAATGGTCACAAGGTTGTGATAAACAGATTCACACTCTGCTGTCCAGTGAAATTGCACATTCTTCTTAGTCATTTCTGTGAGGCATTTGGTTTTGGTCGCATAATCTCTAATGAATGGCCGAAAATGCCCTGCAAGACCCAGAAATACCCGCAAAGAGTGCAAGTCATGTGGTTTCTACATTTTTGCGATTCTTTCGACTGATTCCTGTTTTGTTGTTTTGATTTGGCCGTCAAATACACTTCCAAGAAACACCACTTTACATTAGAAAAACTAACCTTTCTTGTCATTAATTTTGAGCTCGGCATCACAAAGTGCTTGAAGTACACTAGCCAGATGCTTTGAGTTCTCTTCCTCGTTGCGGGAGTATACTATTATATCGTCTATGTAGACGTTACAAAACTTCCCGATAAACGGTCGCAAGACGTCGTTCATCAGTTTCTGGAACCAAGCGGGTGAGTTCTTCCATCCAAATGGAAGTCGGTTATACTAATAGATGTCAAAGGGCGTGATGAAGGCAGAATATTTCTTGCACTTTTCAAAAATCGGAACTTGCCAAAATCCTTTACTTAGGTCACTACGCGAGAAAACTCTGCAGCCACCCGTGTCATCTATGATAGAGTCTATACGTGGCATAGGAAACGGATAAAGCTCAGTCTGCTTATTAATTTGTCTGTAGTCCGTGCAGAGTCGAAGACTTTCATCTTCCTTTGGTGCAATGGTGATGGGTGAAGCGAACGTAGACGTGGATGGACGGATAATGTGCGCATCCAACAACTTTTGAATCTCGTTCTGAAGCCACACTTTCTTCTCTCGTGACATATTATAGGCCTTTTTTCTCACCACCATCGTATCACTGAGCTGGAATGGAACCTCAAACTTCGTAGTTGCTGTAGGATATCCTTTCAGGCACAGCTATTCCGGGTAAAGCGTCCTAACATCTTCACCTGACGATGGTTTCCGCGGAGTCCATGAAGGCGAAACTGCAGCGTTGATAGCGCGGCGCTTTTTTTCTGTGGTAATTTAGCCTGTCCAGTAGATATTAAGGCGAAGTGCGCTGATGACTGGACGTGAAAGCAGTATTTCATACGGAACTCCGTCGAGTTCAAGTGCTTGCGCAGTGACAGTGTCGGCTGCGCCAATTTGTAATAATACACAGTACTAGGCTGGGGTGTCAGCCATCTTCTTTATTTCTAACCTCTTCTTCCTGCTCGTTTCGCTCCAATCCTGCCTCACGTCCACGTACTATATATATATATATATATATATATATATACATATATATATATATATATATATATATATATATATATATATATATATATATATATATATACATATATATATATATATATATATATATATATATATATATATATATATATATATATATATATATATATATATATATGCTGACTTCAAATATGTATTCAGTTTTCTAGTGAGTTGCACTGTTTTTGTTGTTTTTTGTTTTACGATATGACGAAGTGCAAAGTAGAATTCTTTTTGGGCAAACTCTTCTTGCAACTAAGCTTTTATGATTATGAGTCATTAATGGCTCCTATTGCTCTTCATTAAATATGTAATGCAAATAACTATGAAAATAGTGGGCAGAAGACATTTTACCAGACAAAAAAAATTAATTTGAAAACATTTTGAATCTTCAGGTCATACTAACTACTTGCCTTAGGTTTGTAAAAATTGTAGAGCCGATATAATATTTCAAAGAAAGTACTTGCACACTTCACATGTTAAAAAATGTGAGGGTAAAACTTAATTTCAATTTGCTATCTGAAGCACCAAAAACATGACTTCCAAACTGGAGAAGTTGCCCATAAATATATCGCGAGAAAAATGTGTTATATAGGTATAACCTAAAGGTCGTCTATGCACAAAATATATGATTTCTGAGATGATTCTTTTCCATCATGATAAGAGCTTGCAACCGTGGTTATTTCAATCACATGGCTTTAGTGATATCCTCATACGAAATGCAATCGAAAGCACCCACATGACCATTACCACGAGACTCAAATAAAGGAGTTTTTATCTAGTTGTTTAGTAGCCAGCTTGTTTTTTTAAAATCAATTTTAACTTACTTCGAGGTAATTAATATATTCAGTTTTTTCTCCAGAAAGTAGAGACGCTATAAACTTGTGAAAGCAAATAAAAATAAACGGTATAATTTAAAAAAAACTTCAAATTTTCGACTTGCATCTTACCCTAACTGCACGTATGCAGAATAGGCTTCGCAACACCGAAAGACAATTTATGGTGCACAGTGCTCAACAGAAAAACATGGTGCGCTAGTATATCAAAGAAGAAGGGGGTACAGTCTATGAGCATGTTTTCCGTAAATCAGATGGAAACGCAACAAACAAGAGCAAAAATGTGGTTCTTTGTTATAGAAATATTATTAACAGTAAGTTGTATTTTTCTAACGAAAGGCACTACTGCCTTCTCTACAAGCATTTCATGCCTATACCGGTAGGTATGCATGCAGTTGAGGGGCACCAAATGGTGTTCACAAAAAGCACTCTGACCGCAACATACTCTTCTGCAAGCGGCAATCAGCTTGCATCTTTTATATTTGGTAGAGAGTACTATAATTGAAGTGTGCTTCCCGTAGTTGAACTGTGCCTCCCGTAGGTAAACCCAACTTGTCCACTTGACTCCAGCGTTACACTCATTACATAGCACAAAGGACCTGCCATGTCATGACACCATGCATCATTCAATGGGACGATATCAAGACAAAACTGGTGTTTAAAGTATTCATAAACAGCAGTTTTGCAACACTGAGGGTGCTTAGAAAGCAAAAAAAAATGTGCGAAGAAAAACGTTGCATGGTAGTGATGCAACCTTAAAATTCTAGCACTAAATGCCGCGACTTCATAGATTTCAATGGTGTGTACTGGCTCACACATAGATATTAAAGGTAAGAATGAAGTACATTCTCCTCTTAATAGACTGTAGAGTTATCATGCCAAGATTCAGGAAATTATATTGAAGAAATGTTGGCAAAAAGTGAGAAATACACTAAGAAACCTGTGATGTAATGCGTGACGATTTCGGTATAATACCTACAAATGAAACTTTGACCTTAATTTTCCCTACTCTTGATAAATACATGCTTGTAAAATTATTAACCTTACAGTTCTCAGGGCACAATCAATCAATTGAGGCCAACTGATAGCTTTACTTGGATGTCCTTTCGGCAAAGAGATTCCAAATTACTTGCCAAATGTCTGAGCCCTTTTGGCGATAATCTCAAATACAATAAAAAAATTGTGCCAATCTAATGCAGTGGAAACAGCTCACCGCTAAACACGTTCATGAGAAAAATTTCTTCGTCACGTGGAAGTTTTCTAACGAAAGTAATCAGAGTGTTGTTTGTCAGAAATTTTAGTCAGATACCACTGTTTCTTGTCGCAACAAAAAAATTGATTTACATATAAAGCAAAGGCATTTGCGAAACACGGTCGAACCTCAATGAAAATACTGATATTACTGATATTTTACTGCCCTGTACGTGTAGAATATATATATATATATATATATATATATATATATATATATATATATATATATATATATATTCTAACAACCGTTCTACTTGTTCAAACTGTGGACCGGGCAGCTGTGAATGTTCACTGCTGTCAGACACAAAACACAGAGTACTCTTCCACGAATGAGGACTCCCTCTCCGAGGGGAGTTCTCAATCGTAACTAGGTTAGGTAGCTGTACAACAGCTGGTACTCCCAAGTACCAGCTGTTCTGTCTTTCTAGTATTTTTTTCTTGTCTTTTATCAGTTCTGTATGGTTTCATTTTTCCTTTTTCATGATGGCGTCTCTTAATATAGCTACTTTTAACTGCCAAGGTTTTACCAGAGCGTCAAAACAGGCCGAGGTTATTCACTTAGCTCGGTCCCGCAAGATATATCTTCTCGTTTTGCAGAAAACATTCGTGTCTAGATTGGGACGAATTAAGAACTTCGACTTAACGTTTGCACCAGGTGGTCGAAATTTCAGGAGCCCTCCACTACGGCCTCTCTCATAATCATATGGTGGTTTCGGGGTGTTAAACCCCACAAATCAATCAAATCAGTACGTTTGGCACCAAATCCTACTAGAATTAATGTGGCGCGAATTGTCGGGGAGTCACTGTCATTTTAATGCCACGATTCACCGGTTCTGTGCTACGATACGCCAGGGATCTTGATGGCCGTGTTCTGTCGGTGGAACTTGATTTTTACGCTCCAGTGAAGGGTCGATAAGAAAAGGGTTTCTTTAGTTCTTTAGACTCCTATCTAGTTGGTCCGTCCCGTGTCATTCTAGTGGGCAATTTCAATGTTGTTTTAAAACAAGTGCATCGTGTTTCTTTCAGAGGAACTCCAAAGTGTACAGACGAAAACGGTCGGTGGGAGTTAGGGGAGCTTGTGAATGAGATGGGACTGGTCGATGCTTGGTGGTCGCTTCGCCTCCTCCAGTCAAGAATGACTTGGACGGGGAGAGGGAGCCAGTCGAGGATCGATCATTTTTATGTCTCGCCTCCACTTGCTCCTATAGCATGCACTCTAGCTGGCTGTGTTCTTCCGCCTTGAGTGACCACAGCCTCCTTGCCTTGAGATTCGCCGACTCCAGTTTAGTGATCTGGGGCAAGAGTCTGTGGTGTCTAAACCCGCGGCTCTTTAAAGATAAGGATGCTACAAAAGATGTAGCAGGGCTTCTTTTCAGCTCGCTCCTTGGCGATCAGTACTTAGGTGGTAGCGAATGGGATGCAGTGAAGGTCGGAGTTGCGGAGCGCTTCAAGGAGTAGGGCAAGGGGCGGGCGCGGTAGAAGCGCGCCGGGATCAAAGTGGTTTCTGACAAGATTCGACTGCTCTCAAAGCCGTCGTTGGTTGACCCGGGACTAACCGCGGCTCTTACTTCCCTGCGCAAGGGGTATTGAGTCCTGCTCCAGCATCACTGGGACCGCTTGCGAACCACCACCCGCGCAGAGCAGTGAGAAATGGAGGCCTGGTGTAGCAGAAATGTTTTTAGTAGACATTTAGCTAGGACGAGTTCAGCCAAAACCTCTTTGGTCTATTCAAGCACAAGCAGTTTAGTGGAAACGCAGGGTGGGGTATTAATGGTGGCAAGGCAGTTCTATAGGAACTTTTACCCCGAACCGCCTCCCACTCCGCACTCGTTTCCTTTCACTGAGACTTACGAGGATTTCGATATTTGTGATACTCTTCTGGTCTAAAAGGAAGTGTTCGCCGCTCTTAAATCCATGAACCATAATCGCCGCCTAGGTTCGGATGGTTTAATCGTCGGGCTTTACGTCAAGTTTTAGAAGGTTGAGGGGGGGGGGGCTTTACAACTTAGCGAAACAGCCTTCTTCGTGAGGGGACTCTGTCAGCAACTCAAAAGGAGGGGTGGATCACTCTCCTGTTCAAGGATGAGACGAGACACACTGACTTGAGAGCATGGCGGCCCATCCCCCTTCTAAACTGTGACTACAAGCTCATAGCTGAGTGCCTGTCCGTTCGACTCACTCCAGTACTTAGTATTGTTTTGGGTCTGTACCAGGTGTGTTGTGTCCAAGGTAGATCGTGTCAGCTCCATGGCTTCGCTATAAGAGATTTCATAAAATGGTCAAACTAACGCAACCTGCAAGGAATTTTTGTTCCTTTGATCAAGAGAAGGCGTTTGATATTATGAGTCATAAGTACCTCTTTAAAGTTTTAAAGCAGGCAGGCTTCAGGCCAAGTTCATCAGCATGGTCAGAGCTCTTTGTTTTCGTCCTAGTTCTGCTGTTATCATACAAAGTCGTGTCTCAGAGCCCCTTGGTGTGTGCAGTGGAACCAGGCAGGGCGATCGACTTTCACCCGCTCTTGCAGAGGCTTTCTAAAGACACCAGCGTTAGTAGATTTCCCCTTCCGCCACCCCCCCCCCCCGGTGGCAATGTTCGCCTATGCAGACGACCTCTCTATTGTCGTCCCGGATGAGGCAACGCCGTATTGGACGTTATGGAGGGGTACGGCTTGGCGAGCGGCGCCAGGATAAATAAGTCGAAGAGCGCAGTCATGTATCTGAACTGCGCTCTCCAGCCTACGTCCCGTGCATGTCCTCCCCATAAAGAAGCGTCTACGCATATTTGGTTTCCATTTCGAACCGGATGGCCTGACTACCGAAAACTGGCGGTTGGCTGGGGAAAAGCTGACTCACAGGATTCGGAAATTAGGTGCCTTGTCTTGTCCACTTACACTTAGGGCCACGATAATTCGCTCACTGTTGTTTAGTTTTCTCACGTATGTAGGTTCATAGAAGTGTGGCAGCTTGGGCTAGTTGGTATGGCAGGACGATAGTTAGAGCGCGAGAACAAAACGACGACACAGAGACAAGAAATACACGAAAGACACGAGCGCTAACTTCCAACTGAGTTTATTGCGCAGAACACGAAAATATATGGAGGAGACAGTTACCATGTGATAAAAACCATATGGCACAAAGAGCAGAACATGAGTCAGAGAAAGCAAAAACAAAAAAAAAACAAAAACAAAAGCACAAAAAAACGGCAAAGAAAAATCTATAAGAAAACGAAACAGAAATGTAAAGATAACATAACTACTTGCGCACACCGAAACCATCGAGGAACCTGAGTTCCTTCTCGGATAGAGCCACGGAGGGCTTGCTAATACAAGGCACCTGTTTGCGTGCCATCTGCGCGGCCTCGAAGATAACTCGGGTGCGCTCATCTCTGTTCTTGTACAGCGTCGCTGTGTCCTTGAAAAGGGGCACACAATTTCACTCAGTGCACTGCTGAGCAAGAAAACCATCTTTCCGTTTCTAACATTGTTAGCGTGTTCTCTCAGCCGATCGATCGTTCAGACACCTTCCGGTCGTTCCGATATAACAAGCACCGCATGAAAGAGGGGTCCTATAGACAACTTCCCGGGAGCAGGCCGCATACCTGTTTCTATGTTGAACTCTGCATTCCGTTGATGACTGCGTTTTGAGGGGGTTTCTAGATTTGGTGAGGCTGATTATTTTTGAACGGTGCCGAGAACAGGACACAAACTCCAACACGTTTTCCGATTTTCTTGAGCATGTGTGATATCTGGTGTTTGAATGGAATCACGGCTATCCTTTCACGTTCTGTATCCCTGTTGCTCGGATTCTGTCGCTGCCTCTGCTCTGCCTTATTAGTCCGCAGGATAGTCTCAGCAATGGAAGCGATAAACACTTCGGGGAAACCCGAAGCCTTAAGTCGGGAAACTTGAGCTTTGAAGCTCGCAGAGACATTGTGGGCGCATGACCTATTTAGGCATTCTCAAGACAGGTTCGTGCTATGGCTCGCTTAACTAACGTGCTGTGCGCGAAAGAAAAAAGGAACTAGAGATTTCTGCGCACGTGGTTCATAACACCAACAGATGTGCTGTGAGCTAAAACCAGTCTTAAATCCAAAAAGTGTAACTTGTCATTCTCGGGTATTTCATGTGTGAACACAAGAGGCTTTAAACAATCTTGGAACACACCTATCGTTTAAGTCGCAAGCGAGTGGAACATAGAAGGATTACAGTTTAGAAGAACCAAGAAATCACCCACGTATCTGAATACTTTGATGACATGCGAGCCTTCTAACTTTTCCTGCAATTTTTTGCCCATTTTTGCCAATAGAAGATCACTGAGTAGAGGTGCTATGCATGAGCCGATTGAAACATCATTTTTCTGCAGATAAATACAATCATTCTATTGAACGAAAGTGGAGGTAAGTCACAGCAAAACCAGGTCAAGAAAATTTCGCGCACTGATGCCAGTTTATAATTGGAAGTTCGATTCCCCGAAAATTTCTATTTTATCCCCTATACATTCTAATACCTCATCGTGAGGCAGAGACTAGTATACGTCATTTATTTCAATTGAAAAACCGAAAAGATTAGATTGATTTGACTGTTTGAAAAATTCTATCAGAGCCTGCGAGTTTTTGATCAAAAATGGGTCATAAATCTTTAGACACTTTAGATGGGTCTGAATAAACAAGCCGAGTAGCTTTTGCCACGTACCACCTCCTGTCACAATGACACGGAAGGGCATGTCTACCTTATGTGTTTTGGCAGAAAAAAACATGTTGAGCCCATTTTTGTCACTTTTGCTAATATGCTGTGCTAACTGTTTTAACTCTAGCTTACGACACATTTCCTTGGCCTGCATTTTTACTCTATCTAGACGAATGTCAGTACAACATTTGAAAACAGAGTCGATAGCTATGACCGCCTTTTCTAGGTACAAGCAATTAGGAAGAACGGCGAAACCACCCTTCTTATCTGACGGCACGACACAAAGTTCATTGTCTCTAAGAAACTTGGTTGTCTTCCGCACCGAAAGGCTGTTGCTGGTAGGCTTACCCCGTAGGAGCAGTAGGAGCACGTCGACGCCTTCTGAGATGCACCTGTCCGAAGCGCGGCCAGCAACAGAGCGCACCATTGAAAGCAGCTCGGGTGCGGACCTCTCTCGGTCGACGGCGAACTTCGGACCTAGAGCGAGGGTGTTGTGGACGTAGTTTGGGAAGACGACGTCACTGCATGAGTGGACCACACCTGATTGCCGGGGCTTGGTTGGGCGCTGCGCACGAGGGCTAGTGAGCTCACGTGCCCACAGGCAGTTTGCAGTGTATTCGATTTGGTCGCAGTATTCTCGCCATCTTCTTTTCTTCACTCCAGGTGGTAGATCTGTTTGTTGAAGCTGGACATACAGGGCGTCCCGGTACGTGCGCTTTTGTCGGTGCCATTCAGACCGAAGAATTTTGCACACCCGTATGCCATGGCCGATAGAGGGGTGGTAACCTCCAAACAAAGCTTTAAGGTCCAACGGGAGCTGCTTCGTGCAAATGCAGAAGGAAAAGGTGCGCGCAAGGCAAATGGAGACTGCGATTAGGGTTACGAGGACTGAATGACGAAGAGAAACACACGAAAAAGAACCCGAATAACTAGAAATGTAACTTAGAAGTGTGGCAGCTTGGGCTAGTTGGTATGGCATGACGATAGTTATAGCGCGAGAACAAAACGAAAAAGGGTGTTTCATTCAGCTCATGCATAGCACCTCTACTCATTGATCTTCTATTGGCAAAAATGGGCAAAAAACTGCAGGAAAAGTTAGAAGGCTCGCATGCCGTCAAAGTATTCAGATACGTGGATGATTTCTTGGTTCTTTTAAATTGTAATTTTTCCATGTTCCACTCGTTTGCGACTCAAACGATAGGTGTGTTAGAAGATTGTTTAAAGCCTCTTGTGTTGACACATGAAATGCCCAATAATGACAAGTTACGCTTTTTGGATTCAAGACTGGTTTTTAGCTCACAGCACATCTGTTGGTGTTATGAACCACGTGCGCAGAACTCTTTACTTCCTTTTTTCTTTCGCTCACAGCAAGTTAGTTAAGTGAGGCATAGCACGAACCTGTCTTGAGAATGCCTTGAATAGGTCGTGCGCCTACAATATCTCTGCGAGCTTCAAAGCTCAAGTTTCGTGGCTTAAGGCTTCGGGTTTCCCCGAGGTGTTTATCGCTTCCATTGCTGAGACTATCCTGCGGACTAATAAGGCAGAGCAGAGGCAGCGACAGAATTCGAGCAACAGGGATACAGAACGTTAAAGGATAGCCGTGATTCCATACAAACGCCAGATATCACACAGGCTCAAGAAAATCGGAAAACGTGTTGGAGTTCGTGTCCTGTTCTCGGCACCGTTAAAATAATCAGCCTCACCAAATTTAGAAACACCCTCAAAACGCAGTCATCAACGAAATGCAGAGTTCAACATAGAAACAGGTATGTGGCCTGCTCCCGAGAAGTTGTGTATAGAACCCCCCTTTCATGCGGTGCTTGTTATACTGGAACGACCGGAAGGTGTCTGAACGATCGGCTGAGAGAACACGCTAACAATGTTAGAAACGGGAAAGATGGTTTTCTTGCTCAGCACTGCACTGAGCGCAATTGTGTGCCCCTTTTCAAGGACACAGCGACGCTGTAATGCAACAGAGATGAGCGCACCCGAGTTATCTTGGAGGCCGCGCAGATGGCACACAAACAGGTGCCTTGTATTAGCAAGCCCTCCGTGGCTCTGTTCGAGAAGGAACTCAGGTTCCTCGAATGTTTCGGTGCGCGCAAGTAGTTATGTTATCTTTACTATTCTGTTTCGTTTTCTTATAGATTTTTCTTTGCCGTTTGTGTGCTTTTGTTTTTGTTTTTTTTTGTTTTTGCTATCTCTGACTCATCTTCTGCTCTTTGTGCCATATGGTTTTTATCACATGGTAACTGTCTCCTCCATTTATTTTCGTGTTCTGCGCAATAAACTCAGTTGGAAGTTAGCGCTCGTGTCTTTCGTGTCCTTCTTGTCTCTGTGTCGTCGTTTTGTTCTCGCGCTATAACTATCGCTATGTAAGCTCAGTCATGCCGGTTAAGCCCCCACCAGGGTTCCCCTCGAAAAGAAAGTTATCGGTTTTATTTGAAGTCGTGCATCTACGTGGTGGCCACGCCCCGTGCTCAAGCTGCGCATGGATGAGGAGGACTCGGTATTCCTGACCTCTGCGTGGTGACCACAGCGCTAGACGTCAGATGGACACGGGTAGCTCTCGATTCGGATATGCCCCTCACTCGAAGCTTTGCATCGTATTTCCTGAGCACGCGGCTGAGGCTGTTCTTGCCTGAGGCATTTTCTAATTCTGTGCCTCGGGCGGGAAGGCCTTCTGCCTTCTATGCAGGGGCCGCTTCTACTTTGGCCCATCTACAAGATGTCGACCCCGAGATAGACTTAGCTTCGATTGAACTCTGCGAGCTAGTCAATAGACTCACTTCAGAGTTACCTGAAGGATGTAAAGAACAATACCTGTCCCACCACAGTCCTAACTGGCGGTTCATTACTGCCAGTTTCCTGGACTCTAAGCGCGCCACATTCATGTACCTTCTGACCAGAGGGTGCCTGCCTATAAAGTTTAGGCCCCTCACGAATATCCCTACAAGAGGAACGCGCCGCTTTTGCGACAGTAGAGAGGACCTGGTCTACATTTTCTCTGAGTGTGCACTACCAGCCACCCTCCATCGAAGGATAGCTAGCTTGTTTGGTCACCCCGGTGTTTCTTTGGGTAACGTTCGGTTTTTGCAACCCCTATCGGGACGAGTGGTTTAGCAGTACGTGCTTCTGCTCGTCGAGTGCTCCTACCAAGTGTGGGTGGCATGGTGCTGTGCCGTCTTTGGTGGGAGATAACCCGGGCTTCACGAAGTACTTGCAAAAGTGTGGTAGGAGGTCTGGTTCGTTTTCCACCGAGAGTGGCAGCACCTAGGTGCAAAGAAGTTTTATGAAACGTGGCACCGTCAGGCAGGGATTTTCAGTGAGTCAGGAGGGCAGATAATCATCAATTCTTAATTATGGCGTTTTTTAGAAGTGTGGCAGCTTGGGCTATTGGTATGGCATGACGATAGTTATAGCGCGAGAACAAAACGATGACACAGAGACAAGAAGGACAGACTTGGCCTAGTGTGCCGGTCGCCCCGAATATAGTTTGTGTGGTCGTTCGCCTAGTTTTTGCATGTGCTACGGTGATCTTGTCACCTTGTAGGGCTTTACCTGCAAGGTCCGTGTTGGGCCCTTCTGCAGGCTCGGAAACTCCACTCGTCGAAGTGGAGGGTGGCTCTCTTCCTCGCGAAGGGCTAAGCCAGCTTTTAGCTTTGCTGGTTAACGAGGGTACGTCGAGTTTGCGTGCAGCGGCATTCGCTTCTTCACCAAACAGCAGTCCCGTAGTCCCCAAGGGATGGATTGTGTGTTGCTGGGCCCTAGTGGTGAGGAGACAGGCCGTGACCGCAGCGCGCCCTACGCGCTGCTATAGCCCACCTTGCCAGGGTACGTCCTCTTTGTGTGTCGTGATTCAATTACAGCACCGGCGGGTAGCCCCTATGATGGCTCTCCCTGGCTTGTACGCCGGGAGGCAGGCCGCGTCTGTTAGGCGCCTGGCGCCGAGAGGTGGCCCCTGCCCCAAACAAAAACTTCCCCTTCACATGATCCTGCGGGGGGGGGGGGGGGGGAGAAATGCCGGGACAGTCGTATGGATGATGATGTGTTAATGAGTTATGTGAGACTCTGAGACAAAGTGCCTTCGGCACCGCGTTTCCTTTCTATCTGACAACGGCATCAACAGAAACATGTGAAGTTAAAAAGGATGACTTTCCTACAAGGAACACCGAAACGCGCCACGAGCCCACCACTGTTTTCGGAAGATTACCGCGGCAACCCCACTCACTTGCACAGCACAGATAAGGCCACGTGTTACATATCTGTTCTTTACGCCTCATATCGGACATTTATCTGTTTTTATCACGCGTTAACTATTGTCCATCACTTGTATAAGCCCTGCTAATACGCAGCATGCTTTTCCAGCTCTTAGTTTGCCCGCATATTCCTTGCTATTAACCGATTTCAGACGTTCACAAGCATGTGCTACACCCAGTAGTTTTTCTCCACTGCTTGTCTGTGTGCACGAATTGCCGTTACAAGAAAAACATTACCATAAACACGCACGAGTTGGGTTTGTTGCTAATAACTTAATTTAATAAACCCGTAAAAAAGCAACTGCTGCCGCCTAAGAAGTCATGGCACTTGAAGGCAGAAGGGCATTGATCACTTAATTCTTGTAAGGCTGCGCACAGACTTTCACAATCGCGGGTGTCGACTGTTAGTTATGTGCTTCTTAGCCTTGATAAATGTCGATAATAAAAGTTTGTTTGTTCGTGAAAGCCCGCTTGGACTCCATTTTTTAAATTCATTTGCATCAGAAAAGCTTCCGCGGAAAGAAAGACGGGCCTCTGAGCAGGCTGTGTGGGTACGTTGTTCACTTCTTGAATATGCACTAGCTATATACAAACAAACAATATATATATATATACGACGGATGACAACTTGCCCTAAAGCGTGTTCTTCAATGTAATCGGCAGTCTTCGTGCCCCAAATGATAAAAATTTGTTATGAATCATTTATGAACTCATTCACCATTCAATTCTCTAACCCAACGTGTTGCAATCACACGGCTGTCACAGCAGCTCCATCTGTGTGTCAGTAATGGAGAGGCACCACATATTAGAAGTCTCAGTGCTCTACGTCGAAGAGTGAATTCAGATACTGTAAAATACCGTGTTCAAAATAGTTACTCCTAACTGCTAAAACAGCCTTTCTTCACCAAATGCGGTCACGTTTACTCACGTTTGAACCTTATTACCGCTTTTCCGTTCCGATTTCTAGATTTCTCAACTTATCAGTGCATTCTCGAAAAGCTCTGATTTGTACCACGAATATTCTCGCTAAAAACAAAATGATGCAACATGTTTTTTCTATATTACTGTATGATGGTCTCCGGTTGTGTATTTACGAGATTTTGAGAAAAATCGAAGATGGAGTTTTTTTATTATTAAAAATTCAGTGGAGTACACTTTGGCCAATATGAGAATATTGAGGCAATATATAAAAATTTACATTTGCCCTACGGCAGCAATTATTTAAGTGCCTAATGAACACACTATATTATTAAAACGTGTCAAGTTTGAAAACGCTGCTTGCATGACTTTCAGAGAAAAAAAAATGGAGAATACGTAACTTATTTTAAACTGTCGCAAAATTAGACATTTTTAAAAGCTATTTTTTCAAGGTCTACAAACTTGAAACCATATGAATGCATTCTTAATTAGACATGCATTTCAGGTAAAAAGTATGCGCCTTGAAACAAAAATATTTGTCTTTTTATAGCATCTGCAATTTTCGAAAATGACAGGTGACGAAATTGGGGCCTCCGTGTTGGTGAAGCATGATATCTTTTTTTTCTCGTAAGTTATGCCGTTAATCATAAAACGAAGTTGACTTTCGGGCTACCTGGTGAGAGGTGCACGAAATATAAAATACTCAATGAAATCTAAAATACCAACTCTTGGACCCATGTTGATCTCTCGTGGAATCACCCATATATAAAGGGGCAACGCTCAACCGACACTGCCGAATAGCCACCATACGAGAGCGCCCTTCTTCCTCTTCTTTTCTGCTCTTTCAGCTTGCGTTACAGCTTCCTCCGGGCAAGACGAAGCTCACCGAGTGAGTAGAAGCGATCGGTTGATGTAAGGCTTCAAAAGGTCAATATGCACAGTTTGTGTCTTACGCGAACGCCAGTTCTGAGATGTCCTTTTCGCAACGACGCAAGTGACGTCACTCAAGCACTGAGTATGACAAATAGTCCTGAGTACTTAGAAGCTTCTGACAAAGTCCCTTCTTACGAACAGGCGTCCACAGTGACACAAAATCACCAGTAGCGAAAGTCACAGGCGGGTGTTTTGCGTCGTAACGGTCTTTCGCGCGAGCATGGACGGAAAGAGTTCGGAGCCGAGCAAGTCGACAAGCTTCTTCAGCGCGACACAAAGTCAGCGCGACACAAAGTCAGCGCGACACAAAGTCAGCGCGACACTGGCGTTTTCGTTCGTCGAAAAAGGAAGTATGGTGTCAAGGACACTTTGGGGATGACGAGCATAGAAAAGAAAGACAGGCGTATAACGCGTGACTTCGTGTTTCGCGGTATTAAAGGCGTATGTAACAAAAGGTAATACGGCATCCCAGTTCTTGTGATCCGCTGCGACGTACATTGAAAGCATGTTGATGATGGTACAATTGGTGCGCTCAGTGAGGCCGTTGGTCTGAGGGTTGTACGGCGTGGAGTGCCGATACTGGCACCCACAAAGTCATAGCAACTCTCCGACAACGTCAGCGCTAGACTGCCAGCCGCGATCACTTATCACCACACGAGGGGCCCCGTGGCGGAGGATAATCGAGTGCAGATGAAACGATGACACATCAGATGATGTGGCTGAAGCAACCGCCATTGTTTCAGTATACCGCTTCAGGTAATATACGCACACAGTAATCCAGTGGCAACCGGTGGTAGACTTGGAGAAGGGACCTAGTAAATCTATGCCGACTTTTTCAAATGGTGAAGTCGGTGGCTTAACCGGTTGCAGTGGGCCGGCCAATGGTGTGGTAGGTTGTTTGTGGCATTGGCAGACATCACAACTTGCGACGTAGTGCTTGGTGGTCTTCCACAGTCGAGGCCAGTAAAAAGATTGTCGGATACGGTGAAGCGTTCTGGCGAATCCAAGGTGCCCAAACGTGATGTCATCGTGCATGGCTTGGAATACCGCAAGACGCAGGCATTCTGGCACGACGAGGAGTAGTGTGAAACCATGGCTGGAGTAATTCTTGCGATATAGTAGGGCGTCATGAATCAGGAATGGTGAGGAGCGTTATGGCTACGAGCCACATCGATCATTGGTTTCAGCGCAGGGTCACGCTGTTGCTTGTGACGGAAGACGTGTAAATTCGGGGAGTTGGAGGAGATTGCAGCCAGGTAGTTATCAAAATCGTCGTCATAAGTATAGATGGAAGACGAGATAAGCAGTCGGCATCTGCGTGGCATCGACCGCTCTTGTAGATCACAAAAAATTATATTCTTGAAGCCGCAAGGCCAAACAAGCCAACCGGCCAGCTGGATCACGTAGTCCGACGAGACAACAAAGCGAATGATGATCTGCGACAATCTTGAATTACCGGCCGTACAAATAATGTCTGAACATTTAGACGGCAAAAAAATCCGCAAGGCATTCCAGTTCTGTGACTGTATAATTCCTCTGAGCCTTAGTCAAAGTACGACTTGCATAAGCAATGACGTGCTGGCGGCCGCCATGATAGTGAACTAGCACGTCACCAACACCTATACCACTAGCATCTTTAAGCAGTTCCGCGAGTGCCTCCATGTCGAAATAGTGCATGAGGGGTCCGGAAGTAAGCAAATATTCAGCTGCTCAATATCAGCCTCACACTGAGCGGTTCATCGGAATGTGGTGTTTGTGCAAGCTGCGTGAAGTCTTTCATAAACCGACGAAAATACGAACAAAGGCACAGAAGCTACGAAGATCCTTCACAGTCGTTGGTTGCTTGAAGTTGTGGACAGCATTGATCTTTTGCCTTTTGCGGGTCTGGTCGTAAGCCGTCCCTGTCGACTAGTTATCTGTGCACAAGGGCTTGACTTTCACTAAAATGACACTTCTTTGCGTTTAAAATGAGGCCAGCCTGTTTGACGCAACCTAGAACAACGCTCAGCCGATGGTTGTGCTCCTGGATTGCATTGCCAAAATTAATTGCATCGTCGAGGTAACACATACATATCTCCGATTTGAGACCGCGTAGGATGTAGTCAATGAATCGCTCTAAGGTAGCTGGGGTATTACATAAGCCAAATGACATAACGTTAAATTCAAAAACCCCTCAGGCGGAACAAAAGCAGTCTTCTCTTTGTCAAACGGATGCATTGGTATCTGCCGGTATCCAGACCTTCGATCGACGGATGAAAAGTATGCAGCCGAGTGCAGACAATCAATATTGTTACGTTTGAAAGAGACTGGTAGACGTTGAAAGGGGTCGTTTATTAGGTCGTTATGGGCAGCTCAGAAGCGGCCGACTGGTTAAAGATCCTCCTGAACCTCTTCTTCCTTTCTCGCTCTCGGCGACAAGTGCGTTCACCATGTACGCTTCTTTTTCTTCATGCATGTGCGCAACATTCCTCTCCGCGCAGACGAAGGCCGCCGGACGAGTCAGTCAAGTTGTCGTGGCGTGTACAGTTTCAGGCGGGCAACATGAACCACTTGAGTTTTGGCAGCTCGTCGACCACTTGCCGTGAGACGAGCTATTACATAGTTGACCTCTGTAAGTCTGTCAACAATGACAAAAGGTCTATCGTAAGTGGCCAAAAACGTTTGGCATAACCCGCGCTTGGGTATCGGAGTTCACAACCACACCAGATCACCACGACGATAAATCACTGGTCGATGGTGAATGTTATAGCGGGCCTTCGCTTTGTCTTGCGATGCCAATGTGCGTAGTCTAGCTATGCGACGCGCCTCTTCGGCGAGGCAGAGAGTCTCGGTGACAGTGACGTTGTCGTGATCACAGAATGGTAATACTGTGTCGATTGTCTGCCGGGGCGAACGTGCATAAAGCAAAAAGAAAGGGCTATAGCCTGTAATCTCGTGCTTCGCGGTGTTGAAAGCGTAAGTAATGAACGGGAGTACGTCATCCCAGTTCTTGTGGTCGCATGAGACATACATAGACAACATGTTAATAATGGTGCGGTTGGTACGCTCCGTCAGCTCATTAGTTTGGGGGTGGTATGGTGTTGAGTGACGCAGGCGGGATTCACATAAACGGAGTAGCTCCTCCACGACATCCGCTGTGAATTGTCGGCCACGATCGCTGATAATCAGGCGAGGTGGGCCGTGTCGGAGGATGACGTACTGTAACAAAAACGACGAGACTTCACTGGCAGTTGCGGAGGGGACGGCCGCCGTCTCGCAGTAGCGTGTGTGGTAGTCGGCGCAAACAATTATCCATCGGTTGCCCTTAGCCGATTTTGGAAAGGGGCCCAGAAAGTCAATCCCCACTTGTTCGAAAGGTGCGCTTGAAGTAGGCATCGGTTGTAGAAGACCAGCTGGACCAGTTGATGGACGTTTGCGACGCTGACATTGCATGCAGCTTGCCATATAACTCTCAACGGACTTTTGCATACCAGGCCAATAAAAGCGCTCTTTACTCCGGTGAAGCGTCCACGCCAAACCTAAATGTCCAGATGTAGGGTCGTCGTGCATGACACTCATAATAATGGTTCGCAGGCTCTCCGGGACCACTAGAAGGAAACGCGCGCCACTGATGGAGAGGTTCCTTTTGAACAACAGTCCATCACGCATACAGAAACGGTGTGCACTATTGGAAGCGTATGCAGCGGCGAATAGTGGTGCTAGTTTAGCGTCCATCCGCTGTTCTGCTCTGAAAATGGGATAGTCCGGGAACGTAGGCGACACAGAGGCTACAAGCTGGTCAAGGTCATCGGATTCACAGTCCGTTGTGCTAAGTGGCATACGAGAAAGACAGTCTGCGTCAGCATGTCGACGACCACTCTTGTAAGCGACGGTAAACTGTATTCTTGTAGCCGGAGGGCCCAGCGCGCAAGGCGGCCACAAGAGTCACGAAGGTTGACAAGCCAACACAACGAGTGGTGGTCGGTTACGACTGTGAATGGGCGTCCGTACAGGTAAGACTAAACCGCTGAATTGCAAATAATACCGCCAGGCATTTTTGTTCCGTAACAGTGTAGTTTTGTTCCGGCCTGCTTAGGGAGCGACTTGCGTATGCGATGACGTGTTCGCGGTCGCCGTAACGTTGTACTAGGACGGCTCCAATACCTATGCCGCTAGCATCCGTATGAAGCTCTGTCGGAGCAGAAGGACTGAAGTGCTGAAGGACGGGTCGTGACGTCAGCAAAAACTTCAATTGACAGAATGAAGAATCGCACTCCGGAGTCCACTCAAAGGAATTGTCCTTTCGTAAGAGGCATGTGAGAGAATACGCAACGTCGGCAAACTTCGAAATAAAGCAGCGGAAGTACAAACAAAGCCCCAGGAAACTACGAAGCTCCTTGACGGAACGTGGCGCATTGAACGCCTCAACTGCTGCTGTCTTGTGGGGGTCAGAGAGGATGCCATCCTTGTCAACGAGATGCCCGAGCACAAGTTTCTGGCGGTCTCCGAAGTGGCATTTCTTCGAATTTAAAATTAGGCCAGCATTTCGGATGCAGTTCAAAACAGTATCCAGACGAGAGTTGTGTTCACTGAACGTGCGGCCAAAGATGACGACGTCGTCGAGGTAGCACATGCAGATGTTCCACTTCAAGCCACGCAGAATGGTGTCCATAAACCTCTCGAACGTTGCCGGTGCATTGCACAGTCCAAATGGCATCACGTTGAATTCAAAGAGCCCACCAGGGGTTACAAAGGCAGTCTTTTTTTTGTCCTCTGGATGCATCGGAATTTACCAATAACCGGATCGTAAGTCTACGGAGGAAAAATAAGAGGCCGAATGCTAGCAGTCTATTGCGTCCTCTATACGGGGCAGCGGGTATACGTCCTTTTTAGTCACGGCATTCAGTCGGCGATAGTCGACGCAAAATCTCCAAGATCCATCTTTCTTCTTAACAAGGATTACCGGTGCTGCCCATGGACTGGCTGACTCTTGTACCACTCCTTTTTGCATCATTTCCTGCACTTGGTCATTGATAATTTGTCTTTCTGACGGGGAAACACGATATGCTTTTTGGCAAATCGGACTTGCCGCGCCAGTGTTGATGGTATGGCGCGTTCGAGACAGGGGGACAGGGATTACTTTGCCCTTCTGCGCAAAGTCAAACACCAAAGCGTGCTTCAACAGCACATTCATTAAAGTTCGGCGCTCGCTTGAGCTAGGAGACTTATTTATCATTGCCATAAGCGCCCCGTCCAAATTGTGACAACCAGTTCCGTCACGTTCCTCCGGCACGTCTGTGAGCTCGATCACTGATAAGGTCGCGTGTTCTTGTCTGACCGTAGCTAATCTCAAACCATTGGGTAGTGTCACGGGCTCAGAGGAACAGTTTACAGTCCATAGGCCAGTTCGTCCGCCATCTATTGACACCACACAATGGGGAAGCAACTCATTCTTCTTCACGCAGTTTATGTGCATTGGTTCTCGCATCGAGGCTGTCAGAATCCGCTCCGCCACAAACATTAGGAACACGTACGGTAGACAACGCAGGTATGAACGTATCGCCACAGACACACAGCGTAGTTTGATCATTCGCTGGAGTTTCCAGAAGTTCTGACGGCATCTGGCCACTCACAAAGACTTTCCCCGTGCGACAGTCTACAGTGGCACCATATTCTCGCAAGAAGTCCATGCCGAGAATGACATCATGTGTCGACCGAGGAATAATCGCAAACTCTGTCGTTATCATAAGGCCTCCCCAAAATACTTCAGCACTACACACACCAATAGGGCGCAACGGCTCTCCACTCACTCCACAGAACGTCGAAGTTTCATCCCAGGTAAAAAGAACTTTCCGCCCTAACACGTCTTTAAAGGAAGCACTCATTACGGAAATCGTTGCACCTGTGTCCACCAAGGCCATCACAGGCACATAATCTACCAAAACTCACACTATGTTTTTAAACATACACACAGGAGGTATTTCTGTCAGTAGCACGTTTCCAGCGACCTCACCCCCATTGGCCGCGCTGGCTAGTTTTCCTGTGGCGAAGAGGGCGCTTTGCGACGCAGCGGTGAAGGAGAACGATGAGCACGAGGTCGCGGTGGGGGCGTTAAACTCCTGTCAGATGCCGGGGAGATGCTGCGAAAGTTGCTGGGCCAATAGTTGTCATCAGGTGGTATGTGGGCCGGCCGCCGGACACCATGAGGCTGTTCGAAGGGTCATGAAAAGTCAGATGGTTGGTGATACCGAGGTGTCACCCGACGGTTGCAAAATCGCGATATGTGGCCTGGCACACCGCAGGAATAGCACACCGGCCGAGGTCGAAACGTTGGTCGCTCGTCGTTGAATCGAGCGTCATCATTTTTTCTTTTGTAACAAATGTACTGGTCGGGTACGTCGTACCGAGACGTCGGGTGTCGAGGAGGCATGCGCTGAGAGCGTCGGTCATACCGCGACGTGGGAAATCTGGTTGTCATTCTTGACTGTGGGGCTGGGCTGTATTCCACAGTTGCCGCGCTCATCGTCGGTTGCCATGGGGTCAAAGGAGGCACATCCATATCCTTGCGTGGCAGAGACAACTCGCGATGGTCAGCTGTTGAACACTACATTTCTCGGTGCGACAGTTCCTCACGAACAATCTGTCGAATGGCAGAAAAAAAAAGGTCGAGGACAGGATTCGTGTCCACACTGGCAACAGTTGTAACGTTAGCCAGCCGACCAAACTTGGGCGCAATTCGACGCATCTTGACTGTTTCAAACGTTCGGCAATGCTGAATGACGTCGGACACAGAACTGAGTCTTTCTTTTCCAATTAGAAAATTATACACGTCCTCGGTGATCTCTTTGAGCAGATGCCCAACTTTGTCCTCTTCCGACATGGTAGCACAGACCACCTTGCACAACCTTAACACTTCTTCTATGTAAGTGGTGCATGTCTCACCTGGTAGCTGTGTCCGTTGCGACAGTGTTTGCTCAGCCCGCTTCTTTCTAGCAACCGAGTCGCCGAAACACGCCCTGAGCTCTTCAACAAAAAGATCCCACGTCGTGAGTGCGTCCTCGTGGTTCTCGTACCATACCAGTGCGGTGTCGGTCAGGGAGAACACTACGTTGGCTAGCATAGCGGCTGCATCTAAACTGTTGGACTTGGCCACACGTTTGTAATTGGTGAGCCAGGCGTCGACATCTTCTTCGGCTTTTCCTCCGAAGGGCGGTGGAACTCGGTAGTACGGAAGCGGGCCAGACGGTGCCGTCCTGGAAACGCCTGCTTCTTCGGGCATGTCGAAGTCACTCACGGCAGATGGTGGGAGACGGGCAAGTCGACGGCTTCGTCGAAGCTGTGGCAGTGATCGTTCCGTAGTTCAAGCGCTTACCCAGCTCCTCCACCACTCTGTTACGTTTGAAAGAGACTGGTAGACGTTGAAAGGGGCTGTTTATTAGGTCGTTAGGGGCAGTTCAGAAGCGGCCGACTGGTTAAAGATCCTCCTGATCCTCTTCTTCCTTTCTCTCTCTCGGCGACAAGTGCGTTCACCATGTACGCTTCTTTGTCTTCGTGCATGTGCGCACCAATATCATTATCGATGCGTGGTAGCGGATACACGTCTTTCTTTGTGACTTTCACTTTATTTCCTTAAAGACTCCACAGGGGGGTGTTACATAAGGGGTGTGTTGTACAACAAAGATACAAAAGCCACAGGTTAACATTGCAGATGCATTGACACACTTTGAATAAAACGTGATGGACAGGTGATTGAAACAACATCGTGGGGAAGGTCATTCCATTCTTTGGCGGCGCGGCAGAGAATTGATGCAGAAAATGTTGAGGTGCCAGATCGGGGTCGGAAGACTTGAAGTGGATGGCCAGTGCGGGGAGAAATGCGTGTGGCGGGAGCGATGTAAGGTGGTTGGTGGAGTGAGCTGTGATACAACTTGTGGTACAGTGACAACGTAGCAATTCTGCGGCGACGGGAAAGACTCAATAGACCGGATTCATTTTTAAGGGATGAAACACTGACATCGTAAGAATAAGAAGAATGAATGAAGCGAGCGGAACGATTTTGAACTGCTTTGATAGCGTTGATCAGATAAACTTGGTGAGGGCTCCAGATGGGTGATGCGTATCCTAGTTTGGACCAGATTAGCGACTGATAGGCCACAAGACGAACGTGATACGGTGAGTGACGTAGGTGACGTTTTAGAAATTCTAATGATCGGTTGGCTGATGAAATCATGTTAGTGATATGCATTCGCTAGGAAAGATCAGGGTTTAATGTTACACCAAGATACTTATAGGACGGCGTTGAGACGGTGGTAGCCGACAAAAAATCACCCAAAGTTCTTTCTTTTTTACCAATATGACAAGAGCTGCCTAGAAACTGCTGGACTCCTGAGTAAAGTGTGGGATTGGGCTAGTTGGTAATCCATATAAAACTTCTAGGCGCGTAAAACTTCAGACAACTAACATAAGAGACAAGGACCTTGTCTCTTATGTTAGTTGTCTGAAGTTTTACGCGCCTAGAAGTTTTATATGGACTCCTGAACAGGCTGTTAGAAGTATAGACGACTGAGCGCCACCGCAGTGCGCTCGCTGCGCTCAACTTCGGTTCCTCCGCTCCACCGCGCCGCTAGGTGGCGGGAGCAGTCGCAAGGCTCACAGGCGTGTTAGTTGCGAGCGGGCGCCGTTACGACCGCGGTGTTGTTCAGACAAAGTGGTTGTCGTCACGTTGCACTCTTGTTTTCGTTGTTGTCCTTTGTGTGTGCACGATGAGAATCGATGCTGTTCATGTGAGCAAGTCGTGAAATGGGAAAGAAGTGTTTTTGCCCCAGTGCAAATCTGCCTACAACACACGCACGAAAAAAGTCAATTTCACAATGCGAATTAATATTTTTGATGCTATGATTCACAGACAGCCCCTGGAAGCTCTAAGATTGGGCGGAAAGTATGTTGAAGTGTTAGAGTCCTTTCTAAACTGGCTCAGTGATTGGGAGGAAGAAGTGAAGGCAGAACGAATTGATCCTCATGATTTTTTTTTTCACGAATAACTGCTGTGGGCTTGCGAGTGACTATTCTGTCGACAGTTCAGCTGTAAAACTACTTGCTAAAGAAATGAGCCTTCAAACATGGGTTAACGGCAAAGTTTAATGAAGATGTTTTGGAAAAGCGTTTTGGTGTTACGCCAAGTTGGAGGCCAAAATTAACATCCCTGCTCGCCGACGTTCTTGCGATTATACATCATGCTATCCATTTCCAGTCTCGTAATGTCATCCAAGTAGGGGAATTGCCAGTTACGTCCTAGTGAAGAGCGACGCTTGCGTGATTTAACGCAGGGATGATCTGGCCAGCAAGTCACGCTTGGATGAGCTTAAGAACAGGCTTGACATCTTGGTGCAGGATGAGATTGAGTGCAATGATGTATTTAACTAATGCCTGCATCAGACAGCGTTACCGACTGCATAATGTATTATGTATGCGGGCTTCTTTGCAAAAAAAACTCCTAAAAATACAAATTGTTGCAAGCTTGGGCTGACTGGGATATTTGATATGTCAAGAGCTGCATCAGCTCTTGTATTTTTGAAGACAAAGGGAGGACTTACGCACCCTAATGCCGTGCTATTTGGTTTTTTAAAAAAAGCTCAGCAAAAATATCAGAATCACGCCGGCGATACGGAAGTGTATATGATTGGACTTTTGACTTTGAGTTAGATAACTACAACCTCTAATTTCTATCTAAGTAGCATAAAGTAGACATGATGCCACAAGTGCTTCACTGCTATGTAGGAGCACGTATGCACCACTATTGCAAACAAATGAAAAAGAATGAGGCGAACATGCCTCAAAAGTTGTGCAGGTTTTTGAAACTAGTCCAGTAAGTCGCTATCTCGAAGTGAAAATGCATTGCTTAAATTTTGTTTTACACACGTGTCTTTTGAGTTGAAATGATGTCCGATTCTGTTTGTGGCCGTTTAGATATGAATGCATCCCCACATCGCTGTAATAAGATGTGCTGTTTTTTAGTAAAGAGTAGCTTCTATTCTTTGAAAAATCTCTATAGACCTACATGTGCTGTTCTCCTTTCCCCGATTGAGAACTACGTTTGTTAACAATGAAATATCTGCAGTTTTATGCGCTCAAACCCCAATATGAATATGAGGCAAGCCGTAGTGAAAGGCTACGGAATTTTCGACAATGTGGTGTTCCGTAACTTGCACTGGCATCGCAGAATGGTGTTTTGTCTGTTTCGTCTTTTGTTTATTTTTTGCGCTGTTTTTTTTACTTCAAATAAGTAAGAAGAAGCTAAAGTTCGCATGCTTCTCATCACACAGCACTCGGGCCTGTTTCGTCAAATTGCGACCACCGTGACAAAAATCGAAATTACGTTTTCTACTGCAGGACTTCGACTAACAAGTTATTTTTGTCTAACAACTTCGTATACGCACTACTTCAACCAAGAACTAACTTTTGTCATAATTACACGGGACTTTACTGTCACATGTTCAAATTAACGTGTGATAATTGTGAAAGTGAAAATAAATGCTCCTATTGCGAACCTTCATTCTGGTGAATTAAACATTTTCCATTGCTATAGCTATACGCTGTATTTTCAAAATGTAGTAACTCTTCACCATTTTTATCAGTTTGTTTACTTTTGCACTAGTTATCAAACAAAGGCAAAAGTGTTTTTTTTTTTCGAGTTGCTTTCGCGGCCCCGTAGTGACCTGCGCCTGAGCCACGGTCAATTTGGCGCCATCTCGGGCCCTCTCCGCAAAACGGGGACAGAAGTTCTTCGCTTTTGGAAGTGCCGTCGGTCCACCTGAAATACTTCTAACACCGTGCTCCTGAATAACGCCTTCCGTCAGCTTGTCGTTGACATGGTCGGCAATCACTCTCCTTTCTGACGCGGATACACGATATGGTTTCTAGCGTATCGGTGTAGCATCTCCCGTGTTAATGCGGTGGTGCAGATGGGATTCGGGTAGCATGGAACAACGCTCGTCTTGAGCGAAATCAAAGACTATCGCGTAGCGTGCAAGCACCTCCTCTAGAACAGCCTCCTCGGAAGAAAGCGATGATTGGTTGATGATGCGTTTCAACTCGGCTGAGTAGTAAGGTTCAGTCTGACTGATGGCTGGAGACTCTTAGACCATTCTGACGTCAAATGTCGTCTACTCCTCAAACGTTCCCTGTTTAAATCCGGTTGGTAGAACAACAGGCTCTGAAACTGCGTTCAGCGCCCACAAACGAGCATGTCCATCTACGGCTATAAGGACAGACCGTGTGAGCAGCACAATCTTCTTGATGGCGTTTGTATGATCGGGCTCGACAAGTCCAGTGCAGGATTCTGAGCGGACGTGAGAAGAGCACACGGGAACAAACGCTCCTGTCCCACAAATGGTCGTCACATCTTCAGACAACGAAATCGCATCGACAGGGAAAGTTGAAAAATTGTCAAGTGTGGCAGTGGGCAACGTACTGATTGTAGAAGAATTTTTCCAGTTCCACAGTCAAGCGTAGCGCGGCATTCACTGAGGAGGTCTATCCCTAAAGTGACTTGATGAGTTGCGCGAGCTATCATTGAATTCAACTCAAAATTTTTGTCCACCAATCGTAAGTACAACTGAGCAAATACCATTAAGGCCTAGCGCTTCGCCTCCAACTCCACGAAAAGTTTCGTTACGATCCCACACGAACATAACTTTGTCATCCAAGAAACGAAGCTTGAAATGAAGACTCATAATCGAGATGGCAGCACCAATGTCTACAAGAGTACACACGCACCTTCTTCATCAACAACACAGCAGAAGGAGGTTTTGGCGAAACTGACAATCCCGCGACCGAACCTCCATCGGTCACACCAGCTAGTTGCCACGCTGATGCGGGGAAGGCAACCAACGACGCGGAGACGGGGACCGGCGGGAACGTGTCGAAGGCAGCGTCAGGCTTCGCTCGGATGCGGGAGACTCGTTGCGCGATTCGTTAGGCCACTTCTGTCGGGAACGGTAGTCTTCCGGGTTAGAGGTCCAGGTATCGTGCATACGAGCCAGGTACGTCGAAAAACGTGGTGACGCAGGCGTTTCGTGCATACGAGCCAGGTACATCGAAAAACGTGTTGGCGCAGGCGGCCGGCGGGGACAGAAGCGCGAAATGTGCCCTGGGAGATCGCATGTGTAGCAAATGGGGTTTTGTCGGCTTACATTAGCATTAGCAGGAGCAGAAGTACGCGGAGACGGGTTGTGTTCTACAGAAACATTTCGTGACAGCGGATAGACAGTCTTCTGGCAAAGGCCTGGTCGAGGGTAATCGAATATCCGCTGCGGCACGTCGAGATTATGACATCCGGTGGTGACCGTGATCTGTCGGGGAAGGCGGAAGCTGCGGGGGGGAGGGGAAGAAGTGTTTATGTTGCAAGATGGAAAAGAAAAGAAAAGTGAGCCCCGTAACTGTCTGCTTCAGGGAGCGACACCTCAACAGTAGCTCACAAAGGATGGGGGTGAGGAGGGATTAAAAGGATAGGAATAAAGGTGTAGAGAGATAGAAAGAGAGATGAGGTAAGCGTGAAAGCGTGAGAGCGACGACATATCGAGGGGTAGGAGAGATAGGAAAGATGGAGACACGGTCACAGGAGTCCGAGGACGGGGCACTACTTGCGAGAGCTCTTGTCGGCGTCAGGAGATGGCGTAGGACAAGTCCAGTCGGTCAGAGCTACACTGTCATCGGAGGTAGGCGTGAGGAGATGATGTAGGGCGAGCCCAGTCGGCCAGAGCTACGCTGACGTCGGAGATCCTGAGGGCACAACCGGTCGACACGGAATCCAGCGAGCGAGTCCGGAAGCCGCGGGGGAAATCTGCAGTTTTTGTGCGTGGTAGGTTTTCAACGTGGCGCTTTCGCATCCCAGAGGAAGGTGGTTCGGGGCACTCGGCGAACGAGCAGTGGTTAGCGTCATCTGCTTGAAGCCGTCCGAGCTTTTCTAGAACTTCCCGATGTACGAGGAAAGGAAGGTCTTCGCAGGCGGCGACGTCCATACTTGCAACAGTAGGAACATTGCCCAAGCGCCCGAACTTAGGTAACATTTTCCGGGTTTTCAAAGCCTAGAATGCGCGACACTGCTGCCTGAAAGCAGAAGTGTTCACGTTTTTTTTGTTATGAGAAAGTTGTACACGTCCTTGGTGGTGCATTTTAACAAATGGCCGACTTTATCTTCGTCAGACATATTTGCGTTGACAATGCCGGAAAGCTTCAATACCTCTTCAATGTGAGTCGTGCATGTTTCGCCGGGCAACTGAGCTCTACGTGAGAGCGTTTGCTCAGCTTCATTTTTCACAGAACTCGTGTCCCCAAAGCAGGCCTTCAGTTCCTCAACAAATATATCCCAAGTTGTGAGCACAAGTTCATAGTTCTCAAACCAAAGCAAATCGGTCCCGGCAAGGAACAATACCACGTTCACGAGCTTCACTGCCATGCGCCATTCGTAGTGGCGGCTCATTCTGTAGTAGTGATTTAGCCAAGCATCCACGTCTTCATCAGTTTTGCCTGAGAATATCCGTGTTTCAGGCACCCAGTAGTTGTGCCATGTCGGCGCACCGGTGGATACAGCAGCGCAGCCCATCAACGGGCTTTCTTTGTCGTCGGTTCTGCTGATTTTGTCCGGGGGTAGCCCAGCTAAGCGTCTGCTTCTTCGAAGGTCTTCTTCTGCGGGGTCCAAGACGACGAATTGCCCAGCACTGCTCCACCAAAGCTGTTACAGATGAGATGGGTTTATTTACACTGAAAAGGCAACACTCAATCGAAACTTCCTGATAGCCACCGCTCGAGAGCGTCCTTCTTACTCTTCTTTTCCGCTCTATCGCCCCGCCACGGTGGTCTAGTGGCTAAGGTACTCGGCTACTGAAGAGCAGGTCGCGGGATCAAATCCCGGCTGTGGCGGCTGCATTTCCGATGGAGGCGGAAATGTTGTAGGCTCGTGTACTCAGATTTGGGTGCACGGGAAAGATCCCCAGGTGGTCAAAGTTTCCGGATCCCTTCACTACGGCGTCTCTCATAATCATATGGGGGTTTTGGGACGTTAAACCCCACAAATCAATCTTTTCCAGCCCGCGTTATATATATATATATATATATATATATATATATATATATATATATATATATATATATATATATATATATATATATATATATATATATATTTATATATATATATATATATATATATATATATATAGATATATATATATATATATATATATATATATATATATATATATATATATAAGAGAGACAACTACTTCGACGCACCAACATGTATGTTTTGTGCATTAACTCACAACATTCTGCATCAATACAAATATGTCGATGGCGGCCTCCTCAAGAGTAAATATTTTATTATTGATTGAAATTTTCAATGACTAAAAATAGCTCACGAAAAATTCAGTTTTTAACTGTGAAGCACACTTTGAGGAACTAAATGTATTTTGAGAATTTCTATCGACATATTTCAGCTTCCCCCTGAGCTCGAGTCCACTGATTTATTCGTCGCCGCTTTGCAAGCTGCCTACATCCCTCCAAGTTGCATTAATTAAGGCTTATAATAATTATCTGAGATTAAAGAGGAAAATTTTTTTGGCCCTTACCGTACGACAAAACTAAAATATTTAGAAAGATTAGTCGCGATCATGTGCTCACAGCAACTTCGACAGAACAGCGGTGATAGCAACTCATTTTGATGAAATTTCTAAAATGAGTTTCCTGAAGCAGCAAATGCTTTGACGAGACTATAAAAAGTTTGTTCGTTCTTATCTATAACTGCATTGGCAAGACGCTGCAGGATGAACAAGTGATGCAATAGGACCCCTGTTCAGCGCTAGCCAGTTGTGCAGTGCCAATACACAGGGTGGAAAGCATCGCAAAGAGCCTTCAAGAAAAATTGTCACTGCTGAAATGTTCGAAAATCATCACTACATTGTACCTTTACCTGAATACTTTTTCTCTCTGAGCAATATAGTTGAGTGGTTACAGTGGGGAACAAACATTTTGCCTTAGTTGTTGGTTTCCCCTGTGCGCAGCCGACAGTGACCACTGACGAAAGTGGGGGGGGGGGGGGGGCTCAGCTCCGCCAACTTTTCTTGCCCCCCCCCCAGCTGATACGCCTATGAATAGCAATAACATCAACTAGTGAAACTTATTGAAAGGGTTCTTCATGGTCGTATAATAACATGTGTTAATGTACAACATCTGTTGAGCCCCAGGCAAATGGGCTTTAGGTCTGGCATGCTCACGTAGACCGTGAAAGACGGGTTCACATTGCCCAGCATAAAAAACAGTACGCTGCTTTAGTTACCTTAGACATCTCTAAACCATACGATAAATCGTTTACAGTGTCATGGACTCCCTTCTTATGCGTAGCATGGGTGACAGAATTTTTAAGAGAAAGGGAGTTTTACTGCGTCAAAAATGGCTTTTTCTTCCTGCAAGCACAAGCAGACGCGAGGCGTGCCCCAGGGGTCTTTACTTTCACCAGCATTATTTAAAAGCTCGATGAGTACAATTCCTATTCGACCAGGGGTGCAGATTTATGTTTATGCGGTTGACATTGTTTTTTTTTTTGCTATGGCTACTGACATACATCGCCTTTACAAAACTTTACAGTCGTACTTGAGTGTACTCGAAAGTGGCTAAATGAACAACAGTTAAGTCTTAATACAAATAAGTGTGCTATTCTAGTTTTTCTCTTTAACGATCCGGTGAAAATATCTCTCATTTACAAGCTGCAGGATTTCCCACAAGGAGATTCCTTAAAATGCCTCGGAGTGATATATAATGAACAACTAAACTGGCAACCTCATATTGAATACATCACAACAAAAGGAGCATTGGCAATGGGTGTATTTCGTAGGCTGAGCAGCCGATGTTCGGGTATAAGAAAAGCACTTTTAGTGGTTCACAAAATGTACGTAGGACAGGTGTTGTAATTCGGCTGTTTCCTTTTTTCCTCTGTGGCAGCATACCAGCTTCAGCCACTAGTTCTATTAGAGTGAAAGGCTTTACGGCTGTGCTTAGACCTTCCAAAATATGTGGCTAATACAATATTATACCTGGAAGCAAGAGTACCACCACTGTTAAACCTATTTAACATATATACTTACGGTGCAGACTTACTATTGTATGAAACACTGTCTGATCATACTCAAATAATTTTCATCTCCAATTCCGATTTATTTTTCTCCGAACACTAACATAGATTCCCCAAGCCACAAATCATATTCGTACAAACGCTACGCGATTCCCTTAATGTACAAATTCGTGATGTGTGTCCTTTGACCATGCAACCTAAATTCACACACCTTGTCTACCACAATATTCTTCAGAACAACGCGAAATTATTACCTCACGGAACTTTAAATGTACTGTTACAAGCTCATCGCAACAGTTTGTCAACAAATGTGCATGCTTATTGCAACAGATGCATCACATACTGAGGAAAAAGCTGGCATAGAAATATTTCTTCTCAACTTGACTGGTCTTTTTCTTTATGACTACCGGATTTTATCCAAGCTTTTATTGCTGAATTTATGGCCATATTATTAGCCCTCCAAAAGTTACCCAGTTTACATACAACAGCTGCGATTATCACTGACTCATTATATGTGTGTTTTCTCTCTGCATCTGGTGAAACGCCTCTTCTAAAGCTTTTCAGAATACTTGTTCCCGCACACCTTTAATGCCTCCACTTAATTTGGATACCAGGACACAGGGGATTGTTTTTAAATGGAAGCACCGATTCTTTAGCAAGGGCGGCACTTTTAGTGCCAATCATTCTCGTTTTCTCACTCACAACATACATTACAGTTGCACGATTCCGCACCCAACTTTAAAAAAATGCTTATCGGACCCTGTCTTGATAGCTTCTCCAGAATATAAGCACCGATTATTTCCTTGGAACAGTAAGTTATCACGGTCGTGAATAATGGAAGTGGCCATAACCAAACTTCACTGCCGGGTTACCTCCCTCAACTTTTACATGCACAGAGTAAGTCAAGCATGTCTCCTCTGTGTCTCTTCTGTAAAGGGGAGGAAACAATCAGTCATTAATTTCTTGCCTGTTGCCGGTATACGTAGCTGAGAAGAAGACTCATAGCACCACCTCCTCGAAATTCAGGTCTCGAAATATCAAAATCAGTTGTTCTATCATTCGGCGCCTCTACTTTGGGCTACAATCGCAGGGATGTTTACTACGCTATAGAGGATTTTATCAGACTAAAAGAATATTGAGCTAAATGCTTCCCACTTTTAAACAATTAAATATTAATATTCAGTAATTGAATTGGTTGAATTATCAATCCCTAGTTCATAAGAATATTAATGTGAAGAAATACTAAAAACAACAAAAAATTCATGAAACACTCACCTAATCGCCTGCATTTTGTAAGAGCCATGAGCAGAAGAAGAAGAAGAAGAAGAAGAAGAAGAAGAAGAAGAAGAAGAAGAAGAAGAAGAAGAAGAAGAAGAAGAAGAAGAAGAAGAAGAAGAAGAAGAAGAAGAAGAAGAAGAAGAAGAAGAATGCGTGGTTCGGGCCATGAGCGCTGGTCGCGTGAACGCTGAGCGTGCCAATTATACTCTTCGCGGTGAGCAGTCGTCAACACATCGGGTATAGGTGTCGGACACAGCGTAGTAAAATGACGTGTATTTATTTAAGATGGCATAAAGTATATTGTTGCGTGATTTTAATTAACGTTGTCATGTATGCGTATCAATATAAATACCATGCAGTGTGTTTTCTTTACCATTCGGAATCATTACCTAGAAGGCAGTGAGAAACAATATAACTGTGGTCTAAGCTCAATTACTTTATTTGGCAGAGAGTATTTGCGCAACAATATGATTATATTAGTAACTAAATAACAAAAAATAATCCACTTTGAGAAATGCTGCGGCACCATCAATTGCCAAGAGGGCAATATATATGTACTTATATATATATATATATATATATATATATATATATATATATATATATATATATATATATATATATATATATATATATATATATATATGTGAGATCTCACAGAGAATAATGCCAAGGGATGTATGAAAATATCACTTGTCGTGAGCAGGAGTCACCCTCATTTCACCCACTTTTATTTCTTCTTATTTACATCCCATTGGTTCAAATAAATTCCCCTATACATTCCTTGGCATTATTGTCAGTTAGATCTCATTATTATTGTGTCAAAACATGAAAAAATGAGCCCGTGGGTATACACTTCTTTACCACACACACACACCAACACACACACACACACACACACACACACACACATATATATATATATATATATAATATATATATATATATATATATATATATATATTATATATATATATTTGTGTGTGTGTGTGTGTATTTTACCCACTTTTCTTTCTTCTTATTTACATTACATTGGTTCTAATAACTTCCCCTATACATTCCTTGGCTATATTGTCTGTTATATTTCATTATTACTGTGTCAAAACACGGAAAACCGAGGCCTTAGGTATACACTTATTTCCCTTACAGATTAACGAGGGTCTCGTACTGGCAGAATTGGTGCCATTAGGTTGTATACGAGGAACTATTGCTTAGCTGCCAGCTCGTAATAAGTTCACGTGCTACGTGACGCCACATAGGATCATAAAAGTGTTCCACACTCACCGCCACGGCTACAGATGGCGCTGACTGACAATCCCATGTTTAAATTCACATATAAACCCGATAAAGTGGCGGGGGGGGGGGGGGGCATAGCCGCTGTAATAGCTCAGTGGTAGAGGACCGAACGCGTTATTCGAAGGTTGTAGGTTCAATTCCTGCTCACGACAAGTTGTTCTTTCACCCACTTTGCTTTCTTCTTATTTTCATTACATAAAAGATTATTCAACTGGCAGGTGTTTGTTTGTACAAACATATGAGGGTACAACTGCCCAACATTACACCTACTGCGGAGTACCTCAAGGAGGTGTTTTAAGCCCCACATTGTTCAATGTGGCCCTCATTGGTCTGGTGAAGGTTCTGCCAAAGTCGGTGTGCCTATCCATATACGCCGATGATATTTGTCTCTGGAGTGCTGCAGTTACTCGCCCTCAGGTGCGTGCACGAATACAGCGGGCAGCAACCCTCACAACAGCCTACCTTCAGAAACAAGGCCTGACTATATCAACTGTGAAGTACGCGTTGATGGCGTTTACACGCAAACCAATGACGCCATACCCTGTTTACATCAATGGGCAGAGTGTCAAATATGCACGGACGCATCGTTTCCTAGGCATAATAATCGACAGAAGTTTTTCGTGGAGCCCACATTGTGCGTACTTGAAGAAGAGACTGCTTTTAGATAATATTTCTTCTTCTTCTTCTTCTTCTTCTTCTTCTTCTTCTTCTTCTTCTTCTTCTTCTTCTTCTTCTTCTTCTTCTTCTTCTTCTTCTTCTTCTTATTATTATTATTATTATTATTATTATTATTATTATTATTATTATTATTATTATTATTATTATTAGATATTATAGGTATTATTAGATATTACACTGCCATTAGATAAAAGATTATATAACTGGCAGGGGTTTCTTTGTACAAACATATGAGGGTACAACCGTCCCAACATTACACCTACTGCGGAGTACCTCAGGGAGGTGTTTTAAGCCCCACATTGTTCAATGTGGCCCTCATTGGTCTGGTGAAGGTTCTGCCAAAGTCGGTGTGCCCATCCATATACGCCGATGATATTTGCCTCTGGAGTGCTGCAGTTACTCGCCCTCAGGTGCGTGCACGAATACAGCGGGCAGCAACCATCACAACAGCCTACCTTCAGAAACAAGGCCTAAATATATCAACTGTGAATTGCGCGTTGATGGCGTTTACACGCAAACCAATGACGCCATACCCTGTTTACATCAATGAGCAGAGTGTCAAATATGCACGGATGCATCGTTTCCTGGGCATAATAATCGAACGAAGTCTTTCGTGGAGCCCACATTGTGCGTACTTGAAGAAGAGACTGCTATCTATTGTGCATATCATGAAATTCTTGTGCGGTAAAGCATGGGGAACTTCTGTGGCCTCCATGCTACAGCTGTACAGGGCCCTATTTCTGGGTCTATTGCGCTACAGCTTGCCGGTACTGACTAACACTTGCAAATCGAATACTCATTCATTGGAGAGTTTGCAGGGTCAGGCACTGCGTATACCTGCCTAGGACTGCCCCGATGCGCTTCTACTTATGCCACAATCATGCTTGCCAAAGACCATCTGGTCAGGACATATATAGTTGTGGACTGCCTCAGAGCGCACATTCGACATGCTAGCCGTGTCCCCGACCACCACTTGGCCCTTCTACCTTCCGGAAGTCCACGTGCAACGTTTTCAGACGTCATAGCCAAGCACCTAAACAGCATTCCATCAGGATATACGCCAGCTGCGAGAACGGCATGCCCTTTGTGGTGCCTCGACCAGCCGCAAGTACGTCTACAAATTCCGGGAATCAAAAAGAAAAGCAGTCACTCCAGAGTGGCATTTAAGCAAGCAACACTGCTATTATTACATGAGTTGTACTTAGACCGAACGCAGATATACACTGATGGGTCCGTCTCATCCAGAAGCTCATCAGGTGCCGCTGCAATTCCGGCTGCAGAAATGACAATCAAGTTTAAGTTGTCGCATATGACTACATCTACGGCATCAGAGCTTGCTGCTATAAGGGCTGCTTTACAATATCTCGCTCAAGAACGTCCAGGAAAATGGGTCATATTCTGTGATTCGAAGGCAGCGCTTCAGAGTTTGCAGTCTGCCATGCGTAGGAGGAGCCATGACCAACTGGTACAAGAAATAAGACATTGCCATCATGAAGCTCTAGCACGAGGGCATGATATTATATATCAATGGCTGCCTGGACATATCGGTATTACCGGAAATCAATTAGCCGATGATGCAGCCCGCTCAGTCCATGAAGAAACCCGTGTAGTCCCGATTCCTCTATCGAGAAATGATGCAGCAAGACAACTTTACCTGCTGGCTCGAGATCTCACACGCACGTTCTGGTCGTCTACCAGCTTCCAAAGGTGTCAATTTTATCAACTGGGTCCTTCGCTCAAGCTAAAGCTACCATCACAACTTTCCCGCTCCGATGCGACACTGTTATGCCGCCTTTGGTTGGGTGTTGCATTCACAAAGGTGTACTCCTTTCGTATTGGTATGGCAGACACTCCTACATGCGACTACTGCGGAGATGAAGAAACCATCGAACCCGTCCTCTGCAGCTGCGCTTGCTACGACACACAGCGATGCCAGCTACGGATGGTTTTGAATCGACTTGACCCCGGACCATTTTGTGTGCAGAAGATACTAGGATCTTGGGCATCTGCCTCAGTTGCGCAGAAAGCAACTAAAGCACTGCTACTTTACCTTAAGTCAACAAACCTGAGCGACCGCCTGTAAACTGTGTGTGCTCCCCGAGTGTGCTCGTGATTGTGTGTACCTTCTCATCTTTCTGCAACCTCTTTTCTTCCCTTTATCCCTTCCCCAGTGCAGGGTAGAACCGGATGTGCATCTGGTTAACCTCCCTGCCTTTGCTTGTATCTTTATCTCTCTCTCTCCATTACATTGGTTCTAATAACTTCCCCTATACATTCCTTAGCATTATTGTCTGTTAGATCTTATTAATATGTCAAAACACGGAAAAACGAGCCCTTGGGTAAACATCTTTATATATATATATATATATATATATATATATATATATATATATATATATATATATATATATATATATATATATATATATATATATATATATATATATATATATATATATATATACATACATACTCTCAAGAAGTTTTTCCTATGGGCCAAACTTACTTCAAGAGAAAAGAGGCACAACTTAGTGGTTGTCTTAATTTTATTTTCAACGGTTTCCACCTGTCGACCGGCCTTCTTCAGGGTGTGTGAATAAGTGCGCCGTTATGCGCACATTCCGCATCGACATGGTGGTGCAAAAAAGAAATGGGAGAGAGCAACAAATTAGTAATGTTTTACAGTGGTGACATATGCTGTGCCAAACAGTTCTCGTCTCATTGGCGGAATCTAGCAAAAAAATAGAAGAATGAGGGAGGTCCCGTTTGCAGTGGGGCACGTGTCGTACGTTTGGGCAAACCACACATAATAGAGGCAGCAGAAGCCAAATAAACCAACTAAAATGTCGAAGGAGTACCAAAAAAAGACAAAGAAAAAACAAATAAGAAGAAAAAGTCAGGAAAACAGAGGAACGAGAAAGAAAGAAGAGGGGGATAGGGTGACTTACGCGACGCACCATTGAAGGCCGTTGAGGGATATTGTTGGCGAGTTTGGTGGGCAGGGAATTACTTGTAGTGGAAGGGTTGTCTCCGGCAGAGAGAGTGTGGCAGCTTGGGCTAGTTGGTATGGCATGACGATAGTTATAGCGCGAAAACGAAACGACGACACAGAGACAAGAAGGAAACGAAGGACACGTAGCACTCGTGTCCTTGGTGTCCTTCTTCTCTTTGTGTCGTCATTTTGTTCTCGTGCTACAACTATCGTCAGGCAGAGAGAACCCCCGGTGCGGCCCCTTCTGTGGTCATTTAGGAAAAAGGGGAAACAGGTGTTTCGCTGAGACCACACTGACACGTTTCATATGTATGTGTGTGTTGGGGGGGGGGGGGTTAGATATCGGGCAAAAACGGTGAAAACACACAAAGCTGTTTGAAAAGTACAGGCCAAATTTTGGTCCAGAAGGCACGTGTTGTCTATATGACAGCGTGCATGTATCCAGCCCTTTTGTACAAGTCCCCGAAATGCTTGTGATTGAAACCGGCTGACACTGGTTGGGCTCTCCCACTTACAAATAATAATGCAAACATAAGTAAACGGAATGACCAAAAAATAGAAAGAAATGTGAAATGTGAAAATGGAACAAATATTATCAATAAATAATGGAACCGGTGATATTGTGCTGAAGATATGTGCACAACTCTTGAAACTGCGGGAACTGCAAACCGACAAAACAGTAATACAAAAATAAAATATTAATAGTAATAAAATATATAAATATATAAATAAAAAGTAAATGAAAATAAAATAAATGACAACCGTCATAAAACAGAGAAATACACATGCGAACAGAACATGGAAAAATGTTCGGTTGGTCCATTCTTCCGGATAACTATTGGGCACTTCCGTTCAGCATGCCGAGGAATATGATATTGATTATGCCCCACTCAATTTGTGTTCACTCTCACCTCTGCACGTCTTAAGGAACGATAAGCTACCGATGCATTCATTGATGCCTCGTGTTAGTGTTTGAAATTTGAGGATGAATTACGACTCCTTTTGTTCCCGTTCACGAGTCCCGTGGAAACCTGACTGGAGGAGGGTGACTCGTATTTTATCGAATGAGTGTTCTGGCAAATTCAGATGCTTGGAAAAAGGGAGACTTGGCAGCGTGCGTGCAGGGGCTTTGTGGTTATTGAAACGTAGTTTAACGCCGTACCAGTCTGACTGATATACTGCTGGCCACAGACATTGCAATGCAGCATATATACCACGTTCTGGCTGTCACAATTCAGCGAGTCCTTAATTTTGAATGTGAAGCCTGAGGACGAAGCCTTGGCAACACGGGTGGTGTTCATGTGTTCGCTGGTTCGGCAAAGTGGTTTTCCGCATGGCTTATAGCCCGGTTCACTGCTTTCAGATTCGGTCCTTTTAGCTCTAACTAGAATGTCTTTTATGTTTTTTCCGCGGCGGTAGACCATTCGTGGCGGCTCCGTGAAAATTGAGGATAGACGCGCACTATGCTGTATAATGTTGAAATGTTTTGAAAGGATATTGATGAGGTGCGGTAGCGTAGACGAGTATGTGACGACAAAGTCAGTTTGGTTTTTTGAGAGGCGTGCTTTCGAGCCCGACAAAATTTTGTTGCTATATAAACTATGCACCCGGCTGACAGCATCATCGATAATTATTTCTTGGTACTCTTTTGCCACAAGGGCCTTTTTAAGATCCTTGGTAAAGGCCTTTCGAAATCTGACACGTTCGAACAAATTTGGCGGTATCGTTGTGCTTACGAGTATGCAATGGCTGTCTTGCAGTGATGCTGATGGCTACTCCTAAAATGAAGATACTGATCGCGATTCATTGGTTTTTTTTTGTATAAGTTCGTGCAAATTTGCTTCTTATTAATTTGAACAGTAACATCAAGAAAGTTTATAATTGTCTTGGAGTAGGTGTGTGTAAACGACATTGATGAGTGAGTTCAATTAAAGTCATCTATGAATAACAGCAGACTTTCCTCTCCATGTTGCCAAATCATGAATATATTGTCCAAGAATCTTCTGTAGACTAGAGACTTCAATGTCCTGGTTGCAAGAAGAGGTTCTTCAATGGATGCCATAAAAATGTTCGCGTAATTAGGAGCCGTCTTTGTACCCATAGCTATGTCGTTTATCTGGAGAAAGTGCTTATTATCGAACTCAGAGTTATGGTGTATGAGTACCAACTGCAGCAATGTCGACAGCTTGTCCTCATCTAAGCACATCAGCACTTTGGCCTTCTTGAAAGCTGCGACTGTTGCATCAATGCCATCTGACTGTGGGATGCTCGTGTAAAGGGACACTACATTCATTGTCACAAGGATGCTATCGTTAGGAACCTCGAGTCCGGTGATTTCACGGAGAAAGTGGTTAGTGTCCTTAATCTATGAAGTGATAGTTAGAACAATATTTTTAATGATTAAGTCTACTGCGCTTGACTTTCTTTCTGTTACAGTGCCGTTGCTTGAAACAATAGGACGACCGGGGTGGTTGGCTTTGTTTATTTAAGGAGCAAGTAAAAGCGGCCTGGAGCAGGCTGAATTGGTTGTATTGCCTTGAACATATCAACTGTAATTTTTCCGTTCTTATCAAGCGAATTTAGTTCATAGATTATTTCCTATTCGAATAATATAGCTGGGTCATCTTTAAGTTCCGCATAGAAGTTCTTGTCCTCGAGTTGCCGATAGCCTTCTCTCAGGTACTCAGTTTTATCTAATATTACTATTGCGCCACCCTTATTCGCAGGCTTAGTTACCAAATTCACTGGACGGCTTAGGAGCTCCAGTAACTTAAGCTCTTCCGAGGAGAGATTGTTTCTATAGCGCCTTGTTATTGAACAAGACGATATGATGTCTTTTTGTCGTGCAGATATATACATGTCTTGGTGTCTGTGCCGCTGCTCATGTGGTGACCAAGTTTTTGCTGAAGAACCAGGGAATGCTGTTCGGCTCCGTTCATGGTCATGAAGGTACTCCCGTAGGCGCATATTTTATGCAAAGTTATCTAAATCCTGATACAACTGCAATTCATTAAATTTTCCACTAGCTGGACAGAATGTGAGGCCCTTTAAAAGCTGTCTGATTTCAGTGGCAGATAGCTGAGCTGAAGAAAGATTAGTTACACTCGGAGGCGCTGTTTCCACATCCCGGTTGATATCTATCTGTGTCACCGGTGGAGGTGCATGTGTAGTAATCGTCTCAGTTGCCCCGTTCCGCTCTAGCTTGCGATGCTTCCGCTCTTTTGTCACTGCTGTTTCCTGATTTTCATACTTCTCGAGATCAATAATGTCCTCCTGGCTGATATCAGAGTGACGTCTAAGTGACAGTTATTTTTCCTTAATTCACGAGATTTTCGTTCACTGTGCTGAATAATGATCTGCATCAGCCGCAGCGATGCATCGTGAAGTGTTCTCTTCCAATGTGCTTGTTCTTCTCGATTTAATGTAGTAATTGCGGGATTTAGCTTGAGAGACAGTCCTCTCGGTACCGAATCACAAGTTGGGTATATATGACGTCAGCGTCGAGTAGTAGAGATTGTATTTTACACGTTTCTCAATAATCTTTTTAATGTGTTGAAATGAGCGTGATCGCAGAATGGGGAAATGGACCATACCTGAACTCTTAGGCAGTCAGTTAGCTTTCAACTGTGCTGGTCACCGAGCGGCTTCGCAATAACAGCGGAGGTGGTAGGTTATCGGGGGTGAAGTTGGGCCAGTGACGGGCCTCAAAGCAGGTGGCGCGGGATTATGCGGTGAGGAAGAGTTCGTGGAGACCATGTTTGCAGAAGGCGCCGGAGAGCCGGCACCAACGGGGGCAGCGTTCCTGGCCGGCTGCAAGTTCTGTGGGTGCCAACGGCTCGTCCTGGTGGTGAGTAGCCCCTTCAAGTGGAGCGCCAGCATCGCTACGTTCTCAAAGTTTGGATGAAGGCCGTTGGCGGTGAGGACCCTCAGAGGCGGCATCTCATGGAAGGCGTGGTCGAGATAGAAGACCGCGCTACCAAATTCAGGTTCAGATAAAAACTCCAATTCGGTCGTGGGGTCTTCTATCTGGACCACGTGACAAATGTAGTGTCACTTTACACGAACATCCCAGAGTCAGATGGCATTCATGCAACAGTCGCTGCTTTCAAAAAGGCCAGTGCACCGGTGTGCTTAGATGAGGACACGCTGTCGACTTTGCTGCAGTTGGTACTCAGCCAGAATAAGTTTGAGTTCGACAATAAGCACTTTCTCCAGATAAACGGCCCAGCTATGGGTACAAAGCTATGGGTACAATGGGAAAAGCTATGGGGAAGCCATGGGTACAAATTACGCGAACATTTTTATGGCATCCATTAAAGAACCTTTTCTTGCAACCACGACATTGAGGCCTCTAGTCTGCAGAAGGTTCTTGGACGATACATTCATAATTTGGCAACATGGAGAGAAAAGTATGCTGTCATTCATAGATGATTTTAATTGAACTCACTCATCAATGTCGTTTACACACACCTACTCCAAGTCAATAATAAACTTTTTTGATGTTACTGTTCAAATTAATAAGAAGCAAATTTGCACGAACTTGTACAAAAAACCAACAAATCGCGATCAGTATCTTCATTTTAGGAATAGCCATCCGCATCACTGCAAGACAGCCATGGCATACTCGTAAGCACAACGATACCGCCAAATTTGTTCTGACGTGTCAGATTTCGAAGGTCATGCCAAGGATCTTAAAAAGGCCCTTGTGGCAGAAGAGTACCAAGAGATAATTATCGATGATGCTGTCAGCCGGGTGCATAGTTTAGATAGCAACGAAATTTTGTCGGGCTCGAAACTACGCCTCTCAAAAAACCAAACTGACTTTGTCGTCACATACTCGTCTGCGCTACCGCACCTCATCAATATCCTTTCAAAACAATTCAACATTATACAGCATAGTGCGCGTCTATCTTTAATTTTCACGGAGCCGCGACGAATGGTCTACCGCCGCGGAAAAAACATAAAATACATTCTAGTTAGAGCTAAGAGGACCGAATCTGAGAGTAGTGAATCGGGCTGTAAGCCATGCGGAAAACCACGCTGCCGAACCAGCGAACATATGAACACCACCCGTGTTGCCAAGGCTTCGTCCTCAGGCTTCACATTCAAAATTAAGGACTCGCTGAATTGTGACAGCCAGAACGTGGTATATATGCTGCATTGCAATGTCTGTGGCCAGCAGTATATCAGTCAGACTGGTACGGCGTTCAAACTACGTTTCAATAACCACAAAGCCCCTGCACGCACGCTGCCAAGTCTCCCTTTTTCCAAGCATCTGAATTTGCCAGAACACTCATTCGATAAAATACGAGTCACCCTCCTCCAGTCAGGCTTCTACGGGATTCGTGAACGGGAACAATAGGAGTCATAATTCATCCACAAATTTCAAACACTGACACATGGCATCAATGAATGCATCGGTAGCTTATCGTTCCTTAAGACGTGCAGACGTGAGAGTGAACACAAATTGAGTGGGGCATAATAAATATCATATTCCTCGGCATGCTGAACGGAAGTGCCCAATAGTTATCCGAAAGAATGGACCAATCGAACATTTTTCCATGTTCTGTTCGCATGTGTATTTCTCTGTTTTACGAAAGTTTTCTTTTATTTTATTGTTATTTACTTTTTATTGCTATATTTATTATATTTTTAGTATTAGTATTTTATTTTTGTATTACTGTTTTGTCAGTTTGCATTTCCCGGAGTTTCAAGAGTTGTGCACATATCTTTTGCACAATATCACCGGTTCCATTATCTCTTGTTAATATTTGTTCCATTTTCACATTTCACATTTCTTTCTATTTTTTGGTCATTCCGTTTACTTATGTTTGTATTATTATTTGTAAGTGGGAGAACCCAACCAGTGCCAGCCGGTTTCAATCACAAGCACTTCGGGGAGTTGTACAAAATGGCTGGATACATGCACACTGTCACAGTAACATGTGTCTTCTGGCCTAAACTTTATCCTGCACTTTTCAAACGGCCTTCTGTGTTTTCACCGTCTTTGCCCCGATATCTATCACCCCCCGACACACATATGGAACGTGTCAGTGTGGTCTCATTGAAACACCTGCTTCGCTGAGAAGTGTGGCAGCTTGGGCTAGTTGGTATGGCATGATGATAGTTCTAGCGCGAGAACAAAACGACGAGACAGAGACAAGAAGGACAAGTCCTTCGTGTCCTTCTTGTCTGTGTGTCGTCGTTTTTTTCTTGAGCTATAACTATCGTCAGACCTGATTCCCCTTTTTCCTTAATGACCAGAGAAGAGGCTACATCGGGGGCTCTCTATGCCGGAGTCACCCCTTTTGGTACAAGGAATTGCGTGCCACCCAAGTTCACTAACAACGTCCCTCCATGAGCTTCAACGGTTTGCTGCGTAAGCCGCCCTATCCCCCTCTTCTTTCTTTCTTTCTCTCTCCTTCTTTGCTGACTTTTTTCTTTCTTTGTTTTTTTTCTTTTTCTTTTTTCGGTACACCTTTCAATTTTTAGTTGGTTTATTTGGCTTCTGCTCTCTTTATTATTTATGGTTTCCCCAAACGTACGACACGTGCCTCACTTTAAACGGGACCTCTCTCACCCTTCTTTCTTTTTCAAGCTCCAGCCAATGAGATGAGAACTGTTTGGCACCGCATATGTCACCACTGTAAAACATTACTAATCTGTCACTCTCTCCCGTTTCTTTCTTGCTTCACCATGTCGATGCGGCATGTTCACATTGGCACAGCAACACAGCTTACCCAATGTCGCCTAATCGCCGTCTCTTCTTTTAATAGGTAATGCTGATTGCCGCATCATTGTAACTGCATGCGTGAAGCGAGTGCTCCATCTGGCCGTCTGCAGACACGATCGTCGTTCAATGGGACCACGCTATCAACTGCACTCTCGGGCACTGTGATCAACAACAAGCAACACGGACGATAGCTGACCATATAAATCAGCCAGCTGCAACCTACGGCCTCAGTAGCAATGTCGCCTAATCGCCTTCTCTTCCTTGAACAGGTAATGCTGACTGCCGCATCATACCAACTGCATGCGTGGAACCAGTGCTCCATCTGGCCGTCTGCGGACACGATCGGTGGTCAATGGGACCACACTATTGACGGCACTTTCGGGCATTGGGATCAACAGCAAGCACCATGGATCATGGCAGACCCTATAAATCAGCCAGCTTCAACCTACGGCCTCAGTGGGCACAGCGGCACAGCTTATGCAATGTCGCCTAATCGCCTTCTGTTACTTGAAGGGGTTAGTTATTACTGTTATTATAGCTACAAGAATGATAATCGCATTATTGTTGTGCTGCCTAGCCCCAAAGTGATTTTTTCTGGTTTTGCATCATTGTGTCTATTGCTTTCCGGTGATGTAGAAATGAACCCCGGGCCAGAAGCGAAAGCAATGTTGAAAGAAATGTGTGATGGGCGAAAGGCAATACAAGCTGATCTAGAAAGCTTGAGCAAGCGGGTGAAGGTAGTAGAAAGCAGCGTCAAAGCGATTAAAGAACGAGCGAGTACGATAGCTCAATTGTCAAAAAACAGTTAAGGAATTAGAGACTACTCTTCGTAAGCAGCAGGAAAGAATAAAGAGCTTCGAGGACAGAAGTAGGAGGAATAACCTAATGGTATTTGGAGTACCAAAAACCGACAAGGCATCTGCTGCCGACATTTAATCGAAGGTGCTCGTAAACGTATTCCAGCAAAGGCTTCGTGTCAACTTGAGTACCGTGGAACGAATACACAGGGTAGGGAAGAAAAGCTCAAGGCCTTGACCTGTCATTCTCGGGTTGTATGACTACAGGAAAAAAGCTGAAGTTTACAAGCAGTGGAGAAAGCTGAAAGGCAGTGGCATCTCTATAGCAGATAACTTTTCGAAGGAAACATTGGCAAGGTGTAAAATGCTCTGGGATTCCGCGAAACAGGAAAGGGAAAGTGGGCGTCATGCACGCTTCAATTATGACAAGCTGCACGTGGACCCGGACGTGTACACGTGGGATCAGTCAAAGAACAGCCACATTAAGGTGAATTGTCCGAAAAGACATGCTGCTTCCGTTAAGGATGACTGACGGGAAGAAAAATGTAATCCGAGCACATTACGCTGGATCAATTTGAATGCAAGACGTCTGGCTAACAAGGTTGGAGACCTGGAATACATCTTGGCTAACTATAATCCTCACGTCATCACAATTAGCGAAACGTGGCTGCGGCCCGAAATAAAAGACCAAGAGCTTGTGCCACCAAACTATAAAATCATTCGCAGGGACCGCGATGCGCGGGGCGGGGGGGGGGGCGGAGTTGCTGTAGTAATCAAGGCTGAAATATACTGTGTACTAATGGCTGGCATTCCAACACACGAATGTGTTTGGTGCCAAATTAAAGTAGGTAAAACGACGATAATTCTTGGTGCAGTATATAGACCACCTAACTCTCCTATTTATTATCTCGAAATAATGCAGGTTTACTTAGAAGGCCTAAAAATCCGCAGCTCTCAAATTAATATTTCTGGGGACTTCAACTTGCCAGGCATCGACTGATCTGAGCTTGGCGCGGAGCCTCACGAAAAAAATTATTCTGAACTGCTCCTAGAGATAGCGTTCAGTCATGATTTGCACCAGGTAGTTCAAGAGTGCACGCGCGTAATTGGGAAATCGGGATCGATTTTGGATCTAGTGTTCCTGGACGGGCGTTTTGAAGAATATGAGGTATAAGTAGAGGCTGGCATTTCAGATCATAAGTTAGTTTATTTGGAAATAAAGCATACCACCTTGTGCTAAAGGACTGACAGCACAAATACGCATGGTTCTAATTTTCTCAGAGCTAATGACACAAGCATTATTGATCACCTTTCGCTATGTTTAGATAGCTTTAGTCAGACGAATGACGTCAATGCAATGTGGGCTGAACTTAAAAATATCGTATTTCACTTCATTGGTATAGGTTTGTACCGATAAAAAAGAACAAAAATAAACAGAATCTACAAATAACCCATGAAATCATACATTTAAAACGTAAAATTAGCCGTGAACGAAATGAGTCAAGGAAAGACCACAGTGAAATTTCGGCACTAAGCACTGACTTGCACACGAAGCTGACTGCTGCTAAGAAAACCTTCTATAATGTTACATTGACCTTTTTTATAAAGTATGATCCACACCGTTTTTGGCGCCACTCACTAGACAACAAGGGTTCTAGATAGATTGTCATTAATGATGAACTTGTGGCGGAATTCTCTGGTGTTGCAACCTTTTTAATGACTTTTTCCAATCTGTGTTCACTGATAGTTCTGCAAATGATTTTTCACCCTTTGCGCAACAATCCCCATGCATTTCAACAATGCCTAAGATAGAGGTGTGATATGAAGGTATTGTAGCACTTTTGCTTAATATTAAAGATAAGAAATCCATTGGCCCCGATGGTATTCCGAATGCGTTTTTACGCAGGTATTCAGAATAGATAGGCCACTATCTTAAGCATATTGCCGCGCCCGAAACAAAGAACGAAGATGATGTGCGCGCCAACAGCTCGTGAAAAGGGGGACTGAAGAAGACGACGTGCTTTTGTTTTGCTCACCTGCTCTTGGCTCCTGCATAAAAACACACGTCATTGGTTCTCGGACTCAACGTCTCGGTGCACTGCTTACGTTGAACCGCGACACTGGTGGAGGCGCTGGGTTGCAAGCCTGCCGATGCTCAACACCCCATCTCGGAGCCGGTCATCAAGTCCTGACACGCAGCCACCTGTTACGACACCAGTGCACCGCTTCAGTCGGCGGTCGCTAGGCCTATCTCCTTAGCTGACCTCCTTCGACGAACATTCTACCAGGCAATACGTACCTCTACCAACGGCCTCCGCTAACCAGCCACAGTTGGTCTAAGGGATACAAGGCAGCCTCGTTTTCAATCCAGCCCAGGTAACACTTCTTCAGCCGCTTGTGCCTGATCGCTTCAGTGGTGCCCCACATGAAAATGTTGAAGATTGGCTTGAGCATTACGAACGCGTTGCCGACATCAACCAGTAGAGTGCTCAACAGAAGCTCACCCGCACGTACTTCACTCTCGATGACGGCGCTCACACGTGGCTTGAGAATCGAGAAGGCCGTATATCCACATGGGATGAGTTTCGTCAGCAGCTGATTGACACCTTTGCTAGCGTCGACCGTCGAGAGCGGGCTCAGCAGTTGCTCGAGTTTAGGCTTCAAAAACCTAACGAAACTGTGGCAATGTTTGCTGAAGACGTGACGCGCCTCTGTCGTCGGGCTGATCCCAACATGTCCGAGGAGAAGAAGTTGCGCTACCTTATGCGCGGCGTGAAAGAACAACTGTTCGCTGGACTTGTGCGCAATGCCCCAACTACCGTGGCCGATTTTATAAAAGAAGCCACTGCCATTGAGCGTGCTCTGCACCAAAGATCGAGGCAATATGATCGCTCGTCCACTACCACCCAAATCAACGCCACTTCAGTGACTCTGGACAATCAGGGCTCCCTACGTGACCTGATCAGAGATATTGTCCGAGAAGAAATTCAGAAGCTTTGGACCTCTCCAGGGGATACACCAGTGACCGCCGTTGCCGCAGTCGTTCGTGACGAACTTAGGCACGCTTTTTCAGCAGCTGATCTCGGCCGCGATCAGCGTCAACTGAGTTACGCCGACGCTGTCCGCCGTCCACCACTCGTCCCGCCTATTACGTCATACTACCAGCCGCCTACAGCCGCACCTTCGTCGCAACCATTGCAGCAGGCTTTCAGACGTCGGCCCATGTCTCCGATGTCTCCATGCCACCAGCCACCACTTGCCGCGCCTTACACACCACCACGAGAGGACATAAGACGCCCACAATTTCGCAGAACGGACGCTTGGCGCACTGTCGATCGGCGCCCTCTCTGCTTCAACTGTGGTGGTGCCGGCCATATAGGGGTTTCGCTCGCAGTATTTCAAGCTGGACGGTTGTGCCCTCGCGATCTCCGACATCAGCGTAGCTCCCGCCGACTGGTTCGCCCTACGCGGTCTCCTGACGCCGTGCAGCTCTCGCATTGTGGCGCCCCGCCCTTGGACTGCTTCGACCGGATCGCCACTTTCCTATCTCCTTCTTTTTTCTCTCGCTTGGCTGTCTTCTTCTCCGTCTATTTTCCTCCTATTCTTTTTATCCCTCCTTCTCCCCACCCCTATAAGGCACTGCGCCGTGTCGCCTGAAGGCAGACAGAAATTAGGTGCCTTTTTCCTCTTCATTCCAACCACTACCACCACCACCACCATATAGCTCGCTATTGTTGGTACCGCGACACATCGCTTCACCCGTCTCGGCCAGGGTACGACGGTCGCCGTGCCAAAGACGACTACATTGTTCGCCATGACGACCCTGGTTTTCGAGGACCTTCAACAACGTGTTCTCCCTATCACGAGTCGCCTCCTAATCGCCAGCCCAATTCTGCCCACAGGTCACGCTCTCCATCCCCTGCTCAGACATCATCACCGAATCGACGTACTTTTGCTGACCTTCGGGGAACAAGGTCGCCCAGCCCTTACCGGGGAAACTAAAGGCGGCGACCTCTCGGGGTAAGGTCGCAGCCCGACCGCAAGACGATAAAAAGTCCCCAGTACTGCCGCTACAGAACGACTCGACGCCGACGAATATTAACAACGACAAAATGATGAGCGCCGACCTTAATGTAATTATTGATGGAGAGCAAGTGACGGCCTTAGTCGATACGGGTGCTGATTTTTCCATAATAAGTCACAAGCTGGCTGATCATCTTAGAAAAGTAAAAACGCCATGGACAGGACCACATATAAGAACAGCGGGTGGTCAATTGCTGCTCCCTACTGAAAGATGCACAGCAAGAATCAGCATAGGAGATTCTTCTTTCGTCGCGAGTTTCATTGTTCTCCCAGAGTGCTGCAAAGATTTAATTATAGGAATGGACTTTCTCAGGAAGCATGGCGCAATAATCAACATCCCGGACCGCGTGGTTTCATTTTACGAGAGTGCTCGTCTGACTGATCCTACATCACCAGAGCACAAATACTTTCGTCTGAAAGACCACGATATAGTCGTGCCGCCTCGATCATGTATCCTCGTTTCAGTAGCATGTGACGTACCGTTCGACGATGAAGGAGTCGCCGACCAACTAACCTCGCTGCTTTTCACACACGGGATTTCCGTAGCACGAGGAATAGTCAATGTCACCGACGGCCGAACGAACTTGCTTGCTGTTGACCAATTTCACCTCCGAGCGACGGCACCTTCCAAAAGGCACAACGCTGGCACATTTCGACGAGATCGCAGATGTTTGTGACTGCTTTTCAGCACTCGAAGCAACACCTGCACAAGACCCACGTGACCTAGCACCTAACCTTGACGTCAGCCCTACTTTAACTCAGCAACAGCCGGAACGCCTGCTTGTGCTGCTAGACGAGTTCCACGACTGTTTTGCGTCGACCTCGAAAGTTGGCCGGACGTCCTTGACCAAGCACCGAATCATCACAGAGGACACGGCTAGACCAATCCATCAAAATCCGTATCGTGTGGCTTCAAAAGAGCGAGAAGCGATAGAACAGCAGGTAACAAAAATGCTTGAAGACAACGTCATTCAACTGTCGAAAAACCCCTGGGCATCACCTGTTGTTCTAGTGTAAAAGAAGGACGGCAGCCTGCGTTTCTGTATGGACTATCGAAAGCTAAATCAGGTCACAAAAAAGGACGTGTACCCGCTTCCTCGCATAGATGATTCGATTGACAGGCTTCGAAACGCACGTTACTTCTCTTCCATGGACTTAAAGAGCGGATATTGGCAAATTGAAGTAGACCCCGGGGATAGTGAAAAAACCGCTTTCGTGACGCCAAACGAACTGTACGAATTTAAGGTTTTACCATTTGGCTTGTGCTCCGTGCCTGCTACTTTCCAGCGTCTCATGGATACCGTTCTTTCTGGGCTTAAATGGAGAACCTGCCTAGTATATCTTGACGACGTCATTGTGTTTTCTACAACGTTTGACGAACGCCTTGAACGATTGCAAATGGTCTTGCAGGCCATACGAGCCGCAGGCCTGACGCTCAAGCCGGAGAAATGTCACTTCTGCTTTGAGGAGCTACAGTTTCTTGGCCATGTTGTCAGTTACGCAGGAGTTCGTCCAGACCCCGAAAAAGTTGCCGCCGTCGCACAGTTTCCAACACCATCAGATAAAAAGGCAGTGAGGCGTTTCCTGGGTCTCTGTGCATATTATCGGCGGTTTATTCCAGATTTTGCGCGCATCGCGTCACCTTTAACTCGTCTCACGAGGGATGATGTTGCATTTGTTTGGGGCGACGAACAGGAAGATGCTTTCAACGACTTGCGGCAACGTCTACAGACGACCCCCGTGCTTGCCCATTCTGATGACACAGCCCCACAGTGCTCCATACTGACGCCAGCAATGTTGGCCTCGGAGCTGTGCTTGTGCAGCGCCAGGACGACGAGGAAAGAGTGATCGCTTACGCGAGCAGAACTCTGTCACGCGCAGAAGCAAATTACTCGACCACTGAAAAGGAATGCCTCGCCGTGGTGTGGGCAGTAATGAAATTTCGGCCATACCTGTACGGCCACCCATTCAAGGTTATCAGTGACCACCATTCGTTGTATTGGTTGACAAGTCTGAAAGATCCTTCCGGGCGATTGGCACGCTGGAGCCTTAGACTACGGGAGTTTAATATAACAATGGTGTATAAGTCGGGAAAACGACACACGGGCGCCGACTGCCTATCTCGATCACCAATAGAGTCGGCTGCTGCTTTTGATGAAGAGACAGCGTTCCTCGGAATCCCCGACACGTCAACAATCGCAGATCACCAGCATGACGATCCTGAGCTACATGGCTTGATTAATTATTTAGAAGGACGAAGCCAGAATGCACCCAAAGCCTTTACAAGAAGATTATCGTCGTTCTGTCTGCGAAACAATGTCCTTTACAAAATGAACTTCTCGTCAGACGGGTCCACCTACCTGCTTGTCGTCCTTATCACTCTTCGTTCTGAGGTGTTGCAAGCGTGCCGCAACGAGGTAACATCTGGACATTTAGGCTACACGCGCACACTGAGCAGAGTTCGAGGGAAATATTACTGGCCTAGACTCACCGCTGCAGTGAAGCATCATGTTCGTACCTGCCTCGATTGCCAGCGGCGCAAGTCACCTCCAACGAAACGAGCCGGTTTGCTACACCCCGTCCAGATCCCGACAACGACATTTGACCAGATCGGAATGGACCTTTTGGGCCCACTTCCCACTTCTAGCGTTGGAAACCGCTGGGTTATAGTGGCGACCGACTACCTTACTCGTTACACCGAGACAAAAGCCATCCAGAGAGGCACAGCAGAGAAGGTAGCCCGGTTCTTCATAGAGAACATTGTGCTGAGACATGGTGCGCCATCGATCGTTGTAACAGATCGCGGAACCGCATTCACGGCCGCGCTTTTAGGTCATGTGTTGGTGCTCAGTGGTACTATTCATCGCAAGTCGACAGCTTACCACCCACAAACCAACGGGTTGACCGAGCGACTTAACAAAACTCTGGAAGACATGCTTTCAACGTATGTGGACATCGAACACAAAAACTGGGACGAGATTCTCCCTTATATAACGTTCGCATACAATACTGCGAAACAAGAAACCACTCGGATGACCCCATTCAGCCTTGTTCACGGAGAAGAAGTAAGAACGATGTTAGACGCGATGCTGCCACACGAATGTGATGACAACGAAACGACTGCTGACGCGTTTGCTCAACGCGCCCAGGAAGCCAGGCAGCTCGCACGTCTGCGAATATACCAACAGCAAGAGTACGACGCAGGCCGCTATAACCAACGTCATACACCTGTAACGTACGAAACCGGGGACAGGGTATGGGTGTGGACGCCTGTACGAAGACGGGGACTATCCGAAAAATTGCTCAGAAGGTACTTCGGACCTTATCGAGTGCTGCGACGACTAAGTGACGTTACCTATGAAGTCGTCCCGGATAGCCCAAACTGTTCAAGGCGTCGCCAGCACCTACCTGAGCTTGTGCACGTAGTGCGCCTTAAGCCATACGTCAGCGAGTGACTCTGCGAGGCTCCATCGCTTCTACAAAGTGACTTCATGCGCGAATGACTATCTCAGCTATAGCATCGGGGCGATGCTCTTTTCATCATCATCATCAGCAGCAGCCTGACTACGCCCACTGCAGGACAAAGGCCTCTCCCATGTTCCGCCAGTTAACCCGGTCCTGTGCTTGCTGCTGCCAATTTATACCCGCAAACTTCTTAATCTCATCTGCCCACCTAATCTTCTGTCTCCCCCTAACCCGCTTTCCTTCTCTGGGAATCCAGTCAGTTACCGTTAATGACCAGCGGTTATCCTGTCTACGCGCTACAAGCCCTGCCCATGTCCAATTCTTTTTCTTGATTTCAGCTATGATATCCTTAACCCCCGTTTGTTCCCTAATTCATTCTGCTCTCTTCTTGTCTCTTAAGGTCACACCTACCATTTTTCTTTCCATTGCTCGCTGCGTCGTCGTCAGTTTAAGCTGAACCCTCTTTGTAAATCTCTAGGTTTCTGCTCCGTAGCTAAGTACCGGCAAGATGCAGCTATTATATACCTTCCTCTTGAGGTATAGTGGCAATCTACCTGTCATATTTTGAGAGTGCTTACCAAATGTGCTCCACCCCATTTTTATTCTTCTAGTTACTTCAATCTCGTGGTTCGGCTCCGCGGTTATTACATGCCCTAAGTAGGCATAGTCATCTACAACTTGAAGTGCACTATTACCTATCTCAAAGCGCTGCTCTTTTCTGAGGTTGTTGTACATTACTTTCGTTTTCTGCAGATTAATTTTAAGACCCAATTTTCTGCTCTCCTTGTCTAACTCCGTAATCATGAGTTGCAATTCGTCCCCTGAGTTACTCAGCAATGCAATGTCATCGGCGAAGCGCAGGTTACTAAGGTATTCTCCATTGACTCTTATCCCTAACTGTTCCCATTCCAGGCTTCTGAAAACCTCCTGTAAGCACGCGGTAAATAGCCTTGGGGAAATTGTGTCCCCCTGCCTTACACCCTTCTTGATTGGTATTCTGTTGCTTTCTTTATGAAGCACTATGGTAGCAGTTGATCCCCTGTAGATTTCTTCCAGAATGTTTATATATACTTCATCTACGCCCTGATTCCGCAGTGTTTGCATGACGGCTGATATTTCTACTGAATCAAACGCCTTCTCGTAATCTATGCAGGCTATGTATAGTGGTTGGTTATACTCTGAGCATTTCTCTATTACCTGATTGATAGTATGAATGTGGTCAATTGTTGAGTAGCCTGTTCGAAATCCTGCTTGTTCCTTTGGTTGATTGAATTCTAATGTTTTCTTTACTCTGTTAGCAATTACCTTTGTAAATAGCTTGTATACTACAGAGAGCAAGCTGATCGGCCTGTAATTCTTCAAGTCCTTGTCATCTCCTTTCTTATGTATTAAGATGATGTTAGCGTTCTTCCAAGATTCTGGTACTCTTCCCGTCAGGAGACACCTCGTAAACAGGGTGGCTAGTTTTTCTAACACAATCTGTCCTCTATCTTTCAGCAGATCTGATGTTACCTGATCCTCACCAGCAGCTTTGCCTCTTTGCATGCTCTCCAAAGCTTTTCTGACTTCTTCTATCATTACTCGTGGGGTGTAATCTGGGTTACTGCTAGTTCTTATAGTATTAAGGTCGTGGTTGTCTCGGCTACTGCACAGATCTCTGTAAAACTCTTCCGCTATTTTAACTATCCTATCCATATTGGTAGTTATTTTGCCTTCTTTGTCCCTTAGTGCATACATCCTACTTTTGCCTATCCCAAGTTTCCTCTTCAATGCTTTGACACTTCCTCCGTTTTTCAGAGCGTGTTCGATTCTCTCCATGTTATACCTTCTTACATCGCATACCTTACGTCTATTAATCAACTTCGAAAGCTCTGCCAGTTCTATTTTGTCTGTTGTATTTGACACTTTCATGATTTGACGCTTCTTAATTATGTTCTTCGTTTCCTGGGAAAGCTTGCCAGTGTCCTGTCTTACTACCCTGCCTCCAACTTCCACTGCACACTCCGTAATGATACTCGTCAGATTATCATTCATTGTATCTACGCTAAGGTTGGTTTCCTCACTAAGAGCCGAGTACCTGTTCTGCAGCGACACTCTGAATTCCTGTACTTTCCCGATGCTCTTTTAAGGGGAGGCAAATGCCGCGCCCGAAACAAAGAACGAAGACGATGTGCGCGCCAACAGCTCGTGAAAAGGGGGACTGAAGAAGACGACGTGCTTTTGTTTTGCTCGCCTGCTCTTGGCTCCTGCATAAAAACACACGCCGTCGGTTCTCGGACTCAACGTCTCGGTGCACTGCTTACGTTGAACCGCGACAATATATTAAAGGCATCGCTAGAACAGAAAGGAATTTCAGATGATTGGCTAGTTGCAAAAGTTGTTCCAGTACACAAATCAGGTGGAAAGCAAGACAAGGGAAAATATAGGAATTGCAACATAAGGGCGCTTCTGCACTACCTTCCATAGCACTTCGGCAGTTCGATTGCTTGGCATTGTTGCCATGTCGGGCCGACTCGCATGTGTTAGCCATGTACTCGCGCGTGCCCTGAAACGTTACCGCCCTATTTCCTTGACGTGCGCGTGCTGCAAGCTTCTGAAGCACATAATATAACATCAAACTCCGATTGTCTTGAAAACAAGAGGGCATTTTTCTTCTAATCAGCACGGCTTTCGACGGAGCCTACCCACTGTTACACAATTGGCAGAAAATATGATTAACTTTTCGACTGCACTGAATAACGGAAAACAGATCGATGCTATATGTCTATAGATTTATCGAAGGCTTTTGACTGGGTTGTGCACACTAATTTAATAAATAAGCTAAAGGAAATGCATATAAATTGTGAAGTTGTAGCGTGGATCCGCTCATACCTCACAGGTCGGCCACAATACGTCGAAATAAACGGCAACAAATTGGATCTGCTAAACATAACTTCAGGCGTACCGCAGGGCTCCGTTTTGGGACCCCTGCTTTTTTTTTATTTACAAAAAGGATATTGCTAATGACATAAGTGACGACATAACCATCAGGTTGTTCGCAGATGATTACCTAATATACCATGAAATTAATAACCAGAATGATCAGGCGTCACTTAAGCAAGCTCTTAGAGCTGTAGGAAGATGGGCCACTAAATGGCAAATGAAAATCAATAAAGCCAAATCAGTTGTGCTCAGAGTTACGAACAGAAAAAAACATGTAAATAAATGTCAATATGAGATGAATGGCACAACTCTAAACGAAGCTGACTTGATAAAATAATTAGGCTTAATCATTTCAAATGACTTAAGTTAGAAACCACACGTGAACAGCATTTGTGCAGCTGCAAGAAAAAAAAGTTATGGTTCCTTCGTCGCAAACTAAAGCTAGCAACACCATCCGTTGAGCTGCTTGCATATTTGATTTACAAGGTCAACGTTAGAATACGCCAGTGTAGTGTGGGATCCCTTCCTAGTCTGGGTAATAAATTGAATTGAAAAAAATACAGAGAAAAGCCGCAAGGCTAGTTTTATCGCGTTATTCACGAAGTGACTTCGTTTCTGAAATGCTTCAGTTGCTTGAATTGCCTACGCTGGTTCAACACCGAAAAGTCGGTCGACTTAAATTTCTTTTTTTTTGTTATCAAAAGGACACCTCGATATTGAAACTCAACCTTGTCTTGTTCCCAGGCCCTCCAGCAATGTCAGATCATGTAATCGATTTGTGTATTCGGTTCCAAAATGCAAACTTGATGTTTACGCGTATTTAATTTTTCCACGAACGGTAAAAGAGTAGAATCAGTTGCCAGTACCAGTACTGAATTCGAGGGCCATAGAAAGCTTTGAAAAATACATTAAACTTATGTCGTGAACATTGAGTGTTGCTATAGTATTGTTCATATATTGCCATGTTGTTCGAAAATACATCGTGCAGTTACTTCATCTTGCATACTATACCACCATAACAATATATGTATGTACGTTTTTATTAACAGCGTTTTAAAAATATTTTTACGAGAAGGAGACCGACTCGGACGGGTAGTCAAAGATGTATTTTTAGCCGGTTAAGCGAGCAGCGCCAGCCTCAGAAATTAGCTCACTCCAGTCTATATGCTTTGTCTTCTTCATCTCCATGCACTAGCACGTAGCAATATATCTATTATTCTTTTGTTCTTTTGTGTATATTTATAAATTCTGTCTTCATTACAATACGTTGTACTTGTGTTTGTTTTATGTTAACCTTTACTGTACCCACCCTGTTACTGCCACAATGGCCAACAGTATTTGGAAATAAAATAAATAAATAAGTAAATAAATAGCGCCACACTTTTTCCCAAACCTTGACAAAGACCGGTCCACTGGTCGAAACCGTAGACAACCTAGAAGTGTGGCAGCTTGGGCTAGTTGGTATGGCATGACGATAGTTATAGCGCGAGAACAAAACGAGGACACAGAGACAAGAAGTCCTCGTTTTGTTCTCGCGCTATAACTATTGTCGTAGACAACCGATAAGTTGGGTCTCTTCTCTAATATATATATATATATATATATATATATATATATATATATATATATATATATATATATATATATATATATATATATATATATATGTGTGTGTGTGTGTGTGTGTGTGTGTGTGTGTGTGTGTGTGTGTGTGTGTGTGTGTGTGTGTGTGTGTGTGTGTGTGTGTTTCTTCGATAAACCATCAGATTTTGATAATAAGAAAAGTGGCTCAAAAACGGCGAATTGCTGCCTCAAATATTTGATGACGTAAATATTAGATTCTCGCTATGGTAACCTTCAATTTCATGGGTGAATACTGAAAACTCGGAGCCTACATACACTTCACCAGTCGCAGTATGTATACCGAGCTGTAATTAATTTGAAGGTCCTAGCTTAACGTCATTAACTTTTCGTGCTAGTAACGTCCACCACTTTTAGTAAATTTGAGTCACTCAACGCGTTTACGTTATTTCTCAGCTAAATTACGACCATTTAGAAAAACGATTCTGTATCACTTTAGAAACAGTATTATCAATACAACATCACGCACAAAACATTTTCAGTGCTGCCCGGGCAGCACTACACAGCGAAACCGTACTCTACAATTACAGGTACGCCACGTTTTATTATGGAAGCTAGTTATTAGTGTAGCAGATATCAGTAAGGCATATTTCGCTGACTAGATTTAAAAATGCCGACGCCATATGTGCTGTGTGGGGAGGAAAAAAAACTCCGCGAAAGGCGTTGTAGAGTCCCTACGACTCGATGGCTCAAGTTGTGAAATATGGAAGGGTGAAACAAAGCCGGCGATTAAAACAAAACGAACTTATTTAATGACACCAATAAAATGGAACGTCCGCGTGCAGCTCAAATCGTTCGCTGGCGACTGGTCACTGATGTCCTTGCGAGTCTTGTGGGCTCTCCTCCTTGCGCCACACATATGTAAACACACACAAAAACAACCACCGACACTGGTGGACGTGTCCCCCGTTTTATGGCCCACTTCAGAGGCGAGAACAGTAGCCGTTGATCCGAGCGTGCTTTCGATGGCCGTAGGCCACGGACCCGAACTTGAAATCCTCCAAGAAAGCTGTCCACGAAAGGCGTGGCCTTGTATGAGATTTTAGTACAGACACACAAACAATATAAACTGGAAATATTCCTTCGAGATTATTAGAATTAGCACAAAATAGGTGTAGTCTTCTCAGAACAGACAGGCTAAAAGCGCAGAAAAAGTACAAGCAAGCCAAGGTCAACATAGGAATCGCGTGCTGCTTTACAGATTGCAAAAAAAAAAAAAACACCGAAAGGGAAAAAAAGACGTAAAAATATGTTTACTATTTGTTCTTCCTCCCTGGCCTCTCGTGCTTACTGCTTACCACACAGAGCAAAACGTGCCTTCCTTCGAAAAAAAAAAAGAAAAAAAAAGAGTTGAGTTGCTGTCGTTTCGGACTTGGAGTACACTACGCGTCACGTCTCTCTCCCAGAAAGAATGGGCGGATTTAGTTGCGCGTCCAAAGCAGCCGTAAGGACACTGCCTTCCATTGGAAAAGGCGCTGCGCCGTTCTCCCCGGGCTGCAGAAATGATGATGATGATGATGCCTTAAATATGGCAGAAATTAAGCTTCTTCTTCCTCTTCTTCCAACCACTACTACCATTGCAAATGGCTAGCAGTCTGCGTCCGCCTGCTGCGGACGCGTGACGCTTGACTAAATCTGCCTAATGACACCTGGAAGGAGGAAAGGAATGTGCTCGCCATGGAGTGGTTGGAGCCGATTGGCGTGGTGCGTGCGTCGGGACTTTCGTCCTTTTCCCAGCTTCTTTTTTTTTATGCCATGGCGTTAGGAAGGATACAACGCTATTTCGTTCTGAGGACTTTCTGAAACACTGGCATGCAAAGTGACGCGCATGCATTGAGCAGCATTTCCTTTGCCATGTTTCTAGAGGCAGCCACGTCCCGCCGCCGTGGATTTCATGCCCACAACTAATGATTGATATGTGGGGTTTAACGTCCCAAAACCACCATATGATTATGAGAGACGCCGTAGTGGAGGGCTCCCGAAATTTCGACCACCTGGGGTTATTTAACGTTCACCCCAATCGGAGCACACGGGCCTACAGCATTTCCGCCTCCATCGGAAATGCAGCCGCCGCAGCCGGGATTTGATCCCGCGACCTGTGGGTCAGCAGCCGAGTACCTTATCCACAAGACCACGGTGGCGGGGCATACCTACCACTAAGTGGCATTTTATTTCCTGACACATTGCCGGTTGTCTCTCTGCACAAAATTGACTTTGATCTGCGCAACTGATGTATCAATCTGGTAGTCTCTTTTAGCTGACGGATAAGAATGATTCAGGTGAATGGCTCTTGTATCAGCCGTTGTTGATCGCTTACGGGTAAATACGCCTTTCGTGTTTTTTGTTCGCTTGTTTATATTGAAAGAACATGACAAATATTGATATTTGTTTTCTTTAGTAGCACTGCAACAAGGCCTGCAGAAAGTGCAAATTGCGTGATGCACTGCTCTCGCCTTACTGAAAGGAAGTCTGGTAAGATGCATGCTTCGTTTCTAAAGTCCTGCGCAATGTTTCCACGTTACATTAGGTCGCAAATGGGCTGTAAACGCCGACTGAAAAATATCTGCCTGGCCAGCCTTGAAGGTAAGATGTGTTGTCCTTAGTTTGTTTGTTATACTTTTTGTTTTACAGCGAAATATTATGAAGAAACTGTGTTATTTAAGGCTTGAAGCACGTCTCAGAATCTCAACGCATTGACATAATTATTCTACGCGCACAGTTTTTGTTAATATTTGTGTATATACCAACAAAATTCTTTTGCTGATTTGTGTGAATATAGCTTATAAACTCCTGTGACTGTGCAACTAGTCAAGTAAATAGTGTGCCTTTCTCTAAGTTTATTCATAATGCTTGTTCTTTTCAGCTTTTCCCAGCAACAGAATGATACAAGCCTCACAACTCGGTTGTAAAATGCTGTACACCGAATACGTATTCACGGCCAACCGCATGAATATTGACCGAAAGATAGAAATGATCTAGTAGGAATGCCACTCCATCGACTGTATAATTTGGTTGCACAAGGCCTGCTCAAAATCGTTCCACGCGAACAATGTTCCATAAAATAATAGGGCATTTATACAACTTCAAAATAAACATATAAAATTAGGAAGTTTATGTTCTAGTCTTCCTTTTATTGCGTGTTACGAGTTTACACGCTATAGAACAAATGCAAACTTTAGAGGCGTTTGATTTCGTCTTAATTGTGCACTGGGTCAATGTCACGAACACAAAATACAAAAAAAGCAGTGCGAAAAAACGTTGGCAACCAACCCGTAGCTGTCGGTAAATCGACGCTTAGGTAAGGTCGGGCCATGGTCAGCCCGCGTGCGGCACGCATTCGGGCCCCTCAGCCAACGCGGTCGGGCCTACGTTGTTACCCGACGTCGCCCGGCGTGAGGCCAATATTGAACCCCAAGACCGCCACTAAGTTGGTTTCCAATGTTGGGCCAACCTCAGAGTAGTTGGCGAGTGATGACGGCTGACGTTTTGCCAAGGATAAATTGTTGCTTAGGCAATTCATGTATACCTACCAACTTCTTTCAACATTCTACTGTTCACGAAGTACAAAGTCTCTACAATGTTAACTTTCATGATCTTGATGTTTTTCATAGTCCATTGTCATTGTTTTTGTCTCAGCTCTGCACTGTTTTAAAATAGTTTTTCACAATGTACTGAGTCTTCCCTTTTTCGTCTTTCATGGAGGTTTTTACATAGTTGCGTATTTTTTCCTTTTTTATCACTTCCTTTCCATGATTCTCATCTTTTCTTTCTATTCTTCCCATTTTGCGCTGATTTTTTTTCGGTGTGTGCTGACTTTTCATTTGAATTTCCCGAATATTGTCTGTATTGTATTGTTGCTTGTATTATTTTATTTTTTCATATGCCTGCACAAAAGCCACACGGTTGTTCCAGGGCACATTAAATGAATTATTGATTGATTGGTTGATTGGTTGGTTATAAAGAATATCTAGACACTCGAGTTCTCCGACACCTATCGTCAAACTATACGCCATGGTATGTTTTCCAGAACATGAATATGCGTGATCAGGTAAGGAATCTCTAATTGTCCACAGAAATTTTCTAAGCACTTACAACCATATCGCTTCGCTAGAAATTTCTTTGGATATCGTTCTAAAACTGTTCAGTTATAGTCACTTCTATGAGTTCACTGCCGATGAAACAGCACTGATCTGCTATTGTTCATAGTGTAAGGAGGAAGAACAACAATATGTCAAAGGGGGCACCCCCTTAGCCACGGAGCAAGAATTCTTCTTTCTCCGTACCCTTAGGCTGAAATGCTGAGGGCGAGCTGTCGTGACCTGCCCTGTGATACTCGTGTCGGTCGTCGCCGCCCGCTTTATGCGTCCATCACCAATAAATCACGAACCATATCTTGCCCTCAACAACTCAGTTGTGTTATTTTAGGATTGCTCGAAACATCGCTAAGGTGCGCTGGTTTTCAGTGGGGATGGAAAGCCTCAACTCTCGAGAAGTCGAAAGAGGGAATGACATGACAAAAGAATAGAATAAGTACTGACAGTAGACCTTATCTAGCTGCTACAGATGGTACCCCTTCTCTAATTCCTGCCAATCACTCGCTAATCATACGAAACGTCTTCCCCATCGTGTGACCGAATTAGCGAAGAGGACGTGCATTCGCGCGCGCTAATTTATTAGATTCGGGGGGAGCACTCAGGCGTACAAAAAATCTCCGAACGCTTGTCTTTTCTCGAATAAGTATATTGAGCCCGCATTGAACGAAATGCTTGCAAGAAAGGTTTGTCGATGTCGTACAGTTATCCTCTTCTGTAAATTCCGTAATGACCTTCGCCACTCACAACCCATGAACAAAGATGGTGCTAATTTGCGTCCCTTGTACTCCTCGGGCCTGCACCTGTCTTGTCAGCTATACTATATATACTTACAGATATTCCAAGAAAACAGATGGTAACACAGCTCCTTGCATCTCCCAGCATCTCCCTTTTTGCCTGCCCAGTGTGCTGTCAGTTGTCGTCAGTGTGGAGACACGAGTTATCCGCCTTCCTGTTCTTCGCAAAGCTTTTAATGCCACACGGTGCTTCAAGAAACGTGTCCGAAAATACTCACAATAAGGGTTCTGCGACATATTCACTCGCCGCCTACGGCATTATTTATGGCAGTAGTTGAAGATATTTATTTATTTATTTATTTATTTATTTATTTATTTATTTATTATTTATTTATTTCATCACAGAAGGCTCGTGGTTGGTTCACAACAGGAGGATCAAAGTACTTCCTGCGAACAGCACATTGACGCTTTGTGCATTCCAAAAACCCGCCACTTGTGATACCAACTGGTTTCGCTTTCGCTGCTCAATGCGAAACCGGAAAGCCAAGCGCTCTTCGATGACTTCCCAAATGTATGAGCGTTTGTGCATAAACAATGTATCCACCTCACTTTGGAAGTAAGCGGGCGGCAATTGCCATAAAAGCACGCTTGACGTGCAGACAACGAATTCAGAACTCGCCCCAGTGACGTTTGGTCGTCTGCTTGAGAATACCGCCGCGCGAATCAACGATAAAGCTTTTCGCTGCGAGCAAGAAATTTGATTAACGTTCTAGTCTCGTGAAAAGCAACGTCTTGCAGCGTCGGAAAAATTTATCCCAAGTTCGTCAAACGACGTCGAAGTCCAAGGAACGCGAGCCAACGAACTCTTGCCAACTTTCGCCGCAACCCCTTTTAAACCGCAGAAACGAAACCACCATTAGTCGAGTGACGTTGAGCAACAATTTTGTCATCAATTCAAGTTGAAAAACATACATGCGGCAAAAATTTTTAGTTATAGGACAATAATTATTGCTAAGCACTTACGCGGATACAATAATAATACCAAATGCGTTTGTAGCATTGTGAGCGGACTTCTATGTTTTGTCGTTGCCAGATTTTGATGTAAACAAAGTGTACACAACAAACTTGTAAAAATTATTAGTACTATTACATTACTTATGCACTAAGACTAATAATTATTATTGCTTGTGTTCAATCTTACACACAAATTTTTTTTGCTGTCAATGTTGCCCAAAAATAAAAAACAGACTTGTACATTGTTGCCTGAACTTTGTGCAAACTAAAAAAAATCTTTTGTTTTGTTGTGTATGTTTAAAATTTTGTAAAGCGACGACAAATTTTGTTTCAAGCTTTTTAGTATACGTCGGTGTGCAGTGTTTGTTGTAATACTGTTATAAGACCATCCTCGCGGCACACGCACTACACGCGACGCGCCTGTTCCAAAATGGGCTAGACTTCCACAACGGAAATATTACTTTGTACGGTTTTCTTGCGAGCACCATGCTCGTCAAGTTTTCATACTTGCGACAGTTTTGCAAACCATCCGTCTGGTATGTACACTTTGCAAAGCACGGTGAAAGTCATTTGCGAGTTGCGGCCTTCGTCAAACGTCCGTCACTTCAAACAAGTGTTTTCCGAGCTGTTATGAAGAAACACCTTAACTAATTGCGTATTTCTGGCGTCTACACCTAGCAAGACGCCAATAAATTCTCATCTAGAAAACCACCACAAATGCGCCTTGCCTCAGTATACTAGCACTCTCATCCGACCTGTAGGGATCCCACCCCAAGATGAGTAACCTTTACCGCCTATCTGCTTCTATCGTTTTGCAGTCAATGAAAAAACAAACTAGCAAAATTATATATAATAAGTTTATTGCAATATAGACAAATGCACGACACTTATGCATTTTACAACACAATTATGCGATAACGTTTCCCTCGGAGAAAAACTTCTAGAGATTTGCCTTCTTTTTTTTTTTTAAGTTTTGTAGCGCCCGCGTATGTTTATAACTGAAGTTTAATACCAAAACCTTTGAAACGCTGCAACTTTCTGTACTAAAACCTGTCATTCTCAATTTGTTGCACTAAACTGCAGCGGAAAGCGAAAGTGCATCGAAAGTACCGGAAAGTAACACTTCCTGGCACGAGAAAACAATTCTATTGTTTTGCTTAGTTTAGAATACAATCCCAGGGTCAACATTCTAACGGTAGCTCCATCCACCATCTATTAGCTGATAATGATCACATCGGATCGGAGGCTGCCAGATTGCATGCGAGGACAAATTGTCAACAACGCGAAGCACAAGAACTCAGTGTCTCAGTTTTTTCAGAAACCGAAAGGAAATTATATGCAGGTTCGTCCTGCATTACGTAGCTTTACTGGCTATCACAAGTTACTGTTTAAACCATAGGCGTGCACAGAGTTCCCCTTCAAGGGGGAGGGGGGTGCGCATGGTTAGTGGCAGTACCCCCCCTCCCACTGCATATTGTGCTAATGTAAGGAGCTGTCTGCACCCCCCCCCCCCCTATCGCCGCCCTGCCTATTGTGTCATTGTAAGGGGCCGCCTTTGCGTGCACCCACTTCGACAAAGGGGCTGCCGCTGGCCCCCGCCCCATTTTCTGTCAGATTTATCAATATTTCTTATTCAAGCAAGACCTCCTGCAATACTCATCTCCGCAAACTCAATCCTGTTTGTTATATAGCGTTTGTGACATTTACCACTCACAGTAACTATGGTTCCACACTTAGAGTGAGGATTTTGGTTTATGGTTTGCATTCTGGGTATGCACGAGTACATGCATTCTAGTTTTAGAGCACTTTGTCAAAAATCTGAAGCAAGGAGGGTGAGCAGCAATGTAGACATCAAATTGGATCAATGAAATTTAAAATAATGTTTAAGTATTGACTCGAATTTGAGCACCAGGATCAAGAAGCTGTGTCATCCCATGTAATTGTTTGCAGCGAAATCAAACTACAGTTATGTATTTTCGATGAATGCCGAGGTGCCTGGGAGGTGATGCAGTACGAGCTGAATATTTTTATTTATTTTATTTATTTATTTAGACATACTGGAGACAAGAATTTTGGCCCAAGCAGGAGGAACATAAGAAACATTAAGTGATTCGTAATATCAAAAAAAAAAAAATGTATCTGTACGCTAACAGAGGTCACATGTCTGTGAAACAGCAACAAAAATTATAACACATTTGAACACTCTAATCACCAAGTAGATAACATCCCATCGATATAGCAAAATTGTCAGCCAAAAAAAAATTTCATGAGTCAGTGGCATGAACTGCTCTGGGAAAACAACTAGATTTGTAAACATAGTTTGTGCAAATATGGGTGCCAAGAAGCAATCATGTTTATGGTGGTTATTCCTAGCAGTGGCAGGCTGAACGCAACAAGATACATTTAAGGCAACTTTCTCTGGCATAACTTTGCATAAAACATTAAACGAATCAACTTTCCTTTTGTTTCTAACGAAGGAATTCAGCATATTAACGACAACTCCAGTTTGATGCAATGAACAAATAGCCGAGAAAAAAATCACAGAATTTCCCCAAGGTGACTTATGATCAGTGGCGCGAAGCGTGTGCGGACGAACGGACAGATGCACGGAAGCATGTATGCACTGACGGACGCTTCGTCCTACTCACCATCATTTACTCAGTGGATATACTGTGACACGTACCGTGTTTATTGACATCCAATGCAATGCAACTGGCTAGTACGACGACTACGACGACAGTGGACATATGACCCACTACGCAACGAGCTTCGCCCTTAAAAAACAAGTATGTTGATGAGCAGGTCGAAACAATATTTCAAATGCAGCATTCAGCGATGTTTTGATACGAGCAATAAGAAAGGCGCCTTAACTGGCAGAGAACACTGTTCTTTCTCAGAACGAAGTTTTTGGGCCGATGTTGCGCAGCCACTGCTGCCTGCGCAAGCCATCGTTTACCTTGGGTTATCATAAAAAGTGCATAACCATTTTCACTGTGGTTATCAGTCATAAAGGCAACAGCACGGCATATCAAGCACAGAACAACATTGGCCCTGCATCTGCATGTTACAATCCAAATGCCATCGAAAGACGATAGTTTTGATCGTGGAGAGAGTGAGCAAAAGGTTTATTTGATGTTCTGCACAAAAAAATTGTTGAATCGCACCTGAAAAGCTATAAAGCTACATAATAATAATAGCCTTGTCCTACATAATAATAATAGCCTTGTCCATGATTAAAGAAGTTTCACTTTCTATACCCTTATAAATCATTGTTTTTGTGCAGTAATAGCAGAGTTAAAATCTATGGCGCTCTCAATCTAGGCTGTAACGTGCAAAAGTGATGCTGCCAAATCATTATTTAAAGCTTAGTCGAACAGTGCAGCGTCTGTTTCACTTAAAATTGTGCTTTCTTGTGTTGCGACGGATTAATCAAACTGCTCTGGAACTTTTCTTTCTCGGATTTTCTGGTTTCTAGGAGCTTATTATTATTATTATTATTGTTAATATTATTTTACTCATGAAGGAGAGCCTGTTACTGAATGTTTACAGCTCTTTTTCTGGGCTGCTTTTTCCACGTACTTTTTGAAGCTCTGTTAGAGTGTGTCTTTCTTTATTCACTAAAATATTTCCACCTTGACAAAGTTTTAATGTAAGCTCATTAGTAGTTAGTATAAATAAGTAAGGGAAAAAAGCATTGTTCCTTGAAAAAACTAACAAGAATGAACACATGAGGGTCAGTCATCATGTGTTCATTCTTCTCTGTGTTTTTAAGCAGTGCTGTTGTTTCTTCACAATATATTTTCTCCATGTATTAAACATGCACAGGAAAATTGTTGTATGCCCAATGAAAATATGACATATATGTACTTTCACTTTTGCAATAAAGGGGTCATTAGCCATCTCTTGGACTACGTAGAGAAAAAGAGCTTCTTGCAGAAAACATACACTCCTATGTGTATCTCTATGCGCCTGTGCATGTACAGCTCTTCCTCTTGTCCATGTCCTGACCACGGTGTAAGTGGTCCCGACCAATCACTTAGGCCAGCATTGTCACACTCTATGAACAGCCCAGCCAAATCTTGCAGTTGTGCACAAGAAGAAGAGTTTGGAAGCTGAGTGCAAAGTTGCCATTTTATGAGGCACCCTCTTTTCATTGAAAAGGCATTTTCATACAGAGCTGCCAGTGTCTGCTGTTTGAGGTCAAACAACCGACAACATATACTATTAGCTAATAGCAATACAACAGCAGCGTTACCATCAGATGCACTTCCTGTCATGGGGTGGCACCATGCAGCACTACGATGCTGCATAGGCTGTCAGCATTACATAGTAACCGACACCAGCACGCACATAGCAAACGCAATGGGAAAGAGCAATCATGTTTTATCACAGACGTGAAAAGTCATTATGCACGCCAATGTAACTTCTTTTTTTTGTGCCATCCCTCCCTGTGTAGGTTCCAGTGCGCTCATTTGGACAACAGAAAAGAGAAAGCACCTAATCCTTTGATTGTTTTTGCCATTCATGTATGGCGACTGTTTACTGTCCCAAAATGGCTTTTCCGTACGGGTATGTTTTTCAACTTCCGCTTGAAATGTCACTCTGTAATAACGTTTAATGCTCTCTTGGAGATGCTGCCACCATCTAGGACTTACAAGGAGCACTGGAAATGATTGTTTTACCTTTTTGTAGAGATAAACAAAACTGATTTGTAGCATCGAGTTGTCAGTGGCAATGACATTAGGGACTGCTTTTTTATGGTTCTTCTTTTGCTGCGTGATCACAACAGAGACGTGAACCTTGATTTCTATCTTTATCGGCACTCCATTGCAGGGGCAGCAGAAGTTGATTTCCACCTTTATTGGAGCTGCTTTTAGCTGGTTTATGAGTGACACTGACGAGGTATTCTCATTCTCTTTGATTACAGAGTTTACTCTGCTGAAGGCACCTACACGCCTGTTTGCCTGCACAACTCTTTGCTCCAAGAAGAGAATGGAGATGCATGTTATGTGTGCAGATGATGATTAATCACTGTATGTAGACCCACATTTCAAGAAACACCGCACTCTGAAACACTACTGAACTTTATGCAGTTCTGAGCAATGCTGACACCAAAAAATGGTTCCACATTTTTTTTAAATAATTTTTTACCAAGATTTACTCGTTTTGTGCATTAAAAAATGCAGTAAAGTAACTTTATCATTTCATAAAGTTTTTATCAGAAAAGTTAAACACTCAAAGGGTTCAAGCGTGCAACAAATCACTGTGATTCTACTCTTTCTTGATCAAGTAGAGGTCTTTTTGGTGGAAATCAATATCTATGGCAATAAACTTGTACAGTGAGGTCATTCGATGATTACTCGGAAAAGTAATTCAAGACTTCTCTAAAATTCATAGTCAATTTGCATGTGTTACCACTGAGACTGCTCACGTAGAAGTGTTTTAGTTTTTTTTGTGGCCTGGAAAATTTCAGTGGTAACGTGTCAGTTTAGGGCTGTGAACTGTTACCTTGTCCAAACTCTTTAGTTATAAAAAAATGGCAGAACCTTGAACTACTTGTTTGAGTGAATGCTAGACAAATATGCTTTTTGTGCAGGAATGGTTATCTGCATCTTTATTTCAACTTGAAACAACTTTGTGCTTTCAGACAGTTTGCTCACAAGTATTGCTGCACAACATTTTTTTATACCTGCATTGTTCAATGCAAATGTTATCATTACTGCTTGCTTGGTTTGTCTGGAAAGAAAAATTGCCCTCTTGATATGAGCACAAGCAAGCTGCTACATGGGTATTTTCACTTCAATTTATTTCAATTTATATCACAATTAGTAAACTACAGTTAAACATAACGATTAATGTCCTCTAGGCTTTTCCTGGCCCCAAACATATATATGTTCAATATTTCTGGTTGCGTGTAACATACAAATGAGCCCCTTGAAAAATTCTACTGTTACTTGAATTGGTTTCATCACCTCTCAACAAATAAAAAAACTAGTTCAATACAGCAACTTGGTGATATAATGCTTGATTTTAGGTTCAGTTTCACCTTTTCACAAAATGGTTTCACATTATTGAAATATGAAGAAAAATGTGAACAGGATGAAAGCGCATAAGATGAGGACTGAGAAAAGGCTTGACACGCATGAACGCTCGCGTGTCTCAAGCCTCTTTTCTGTCCTTATTCTATACACTTTCATCCTGTATCCTGTCAGAACAACAAGCCCAAACAACTACCCTAGCAAGATGTGAAGTCCACAAGCCCAGGAAGTCAATCTGCTGCATCTGTTATCCACATTATTCTCTTTAGTAGTTATCAACATTCAGCAATTTCTTAAGAGTGGCTGATGGCCACACTGACTCCCTTTTGCCAAGGCTAAATCACGAATTGGGAAGAGTGATGGAGACAGTCATCTGCATATTAAACAGGGAAGGAGGACTGAAAGAGCTGATTCTGCTTTTCTGGACACCAGCTAACCAAGGACTTAAGAGATAAAGAGGAGGCTAGTTCAGTTGGCCCCCATAATCTACCAAGTTACCAAAATTACAAACAGAGGAGAGGATATGCGTGCATACCAAAGAATCACAGCACATTACGAACGAAATCTGCAAATATAGCCGGGTTATACCCGAGTTAAAGATCTGGTTATGGTGGTGAGAATAATAGATGGCGTTGTTTTCCAAAGCCCGTACTCTAAAGCAAGTTGTGCCCAGCAGCATTTAGGTCACAGTGCAAATTTTGTGATGAGGCAGTGAATTTGATCCACATAGTGTGGATGTGTCAGGCTCGAAAGATAGCTTGCACATCAGACTCCTGAAAGGCTCTGCTCCATATCTCAGATTCCAACTTCCAGAGGGACATCATCAGTCAAGCTCTTGCAGCTGCTGGGAGAGGTGGACTGATAGGGAAGGACCGATGAGAGAGATGAACTTTCTTTCGACGTCCATTAACTGCTGTTGTGATAAAGTTTCTTTCTTTTCCTCTCAACATTCAGTAAGACCAGTTTATGTCTATGCAACAGTTTACTTATGCTCATATCATAACAATGCCATCGTGTTTTTCTTTTTGGTGATGAACATAAAAAATTGCGATCTTACAACAAACTTTTAATTATAAAAAAATACTCACTTTCTCATTGGTTTATATCAGTGCACAAACTGTGCTTGTTATCTATTGTTGGTGTAAAGATGCTGTATATGCAAATAACTTTATACTTGCCTTATTCGTGCCAAAAAGCGAGTGACGCTTGAAACTAAAAGTTCCAGGACTTATTTATTGCCACTAGAACATGTTATGGTAGCTGCACACATTGTAGCTGCTGTTTGTAATTTAATCCAAGTCTCACATGTAAACTGAAAGCCCGAGAATGTAAAGTGTACGTTTGCTTTTTCTGCTCTCAATAAGCAACAGCTGTGTTGTATGCTGGAACTCAACCAGTTTGGTGGGGCGATGGGCAAATGAATGTGATGCTTTATCACCAAGCTGTTAGGCTGGACTTCCCTATACACAATTATATATGGTTATATACTCTTGTGGAAGTATTGATCAATTGATTGATTTGCAAGGTTTCACATCCCAAAACCACCATATGATTATAAGAGACGCCGTAGTGGAGAGCTTCGGAAATTTCGACCATCTGGGGTTCTTTAGCGTGCACCCAAATCTGAGCACATGGACCTACAACATTTCCGCCTCCATCGGGAATGTAGCTACCGCAGCCAGGATTTGTTTCTGCGACCTGCGGGTCAGCAGCCAAGTACCTTAGCCACTAGACCACCGCGAGGGGGAGGGGGGGGAGCTTGTGGAAGTATGAAAAATGTATACCACTGTATTCAGTATTGTACCTCCTATTCTGCGTGATTTTTTTTTATATATCAATCGGAGAACTTACGTGCTGTTCTTTGCTTGTAATTTTGAAGAACGTTGTGCGAAAAATGCCCCAAAGCACTATAAATGCTTTTTCATTCCAAAGAAAAAAAAAATATCTCGCGATGTGTGAATGCTGCATATGTCCTTTTTTAGATACTGTAGCAGACAAGGCTGCAGTGTTGCTACTCAAACCTGCTTGTTTCATGCATGTTAACAAATGTATGCCATGAACTAGTGTAGCAATGTAGACCATTTGATGAGACTACAACACATTTAAGATATTTTTAGCAACTTGAGAACATCAACATTTTGCCAGGGTTGTCAGGTAGTGCAAATATACATATTTCGTACAATCTGTTTATTAGACCCTTTTTGTGATGTTGGAAAATGGCTGTCAAAAATTACAGCCAAGAAATTCACAGAGAACAACTTTTAGCCACACTGCCACAATATTCCAGCACTGGTTTTAGAATGTTCACTATAGTTAAAGCAACATAATTGTTTGCGCTGGTCTATCGATGCTTGCAAGGTTCATCTTGCGAGGGCTGCTTTAACCTTAACCACATGTATAGATAAAGTACCAAGCCAAGAAAAAAACCCACCAATTTCTTGCACTTTATTGCTGGTAACCACAAAACAGACAATAATGCAATGTTAACATAGAGACAGAAACATTCGCAAAAACCTTTCCTCCTACAATGCTTGGCACTCTGCTAAACAATATTGTGGCCCCTGTAAGTGCAAAACTGCTCAGCAATATCCGGTACGAAACTCAAACACAAGCATAGAAGTTTTTGTTTCAGAACGAACTGATCTATATAGCATATAAAAACCATAATTATATAAAGTAAATTAAAAGAAAAGCAGCAAAACTCTTTAACACACTGGGTATTTAAAATTTCCCACTAGTAATGACATTAATTTACTCCTCTTGAATGAACATGTGCTGCTATTCTCATATTAACACACACACTTTAAATGGATTACTACTATTGCAAACATTTGCAATAAAGACTAATTTTCTTAAACTTGGCAAGAGACCAGTTTGCATAGCACATTTGCCTGGCTACACTTATCACTGAGGGATTGCAGAGGCCCCACAATATTACGAGACAATTATTTAATAACACCAACAAGCAGGTTCTTTCACCTCACAACCATTTTTGCTGCTTTACCCTGACGAGCCAGACAGCTTGAATCTCTGTCCCTTTCCTATGAATTACTATTAAAAGTGCTAATGCATGCAAGCTTCAGCAATGTATACAGCTCACAACTTGTGACTTTACATATCTTCCATCATTCTGGTAATTGGCTATCACAGCCTGCACTCTTTTCATTCAACCAACTTCAGTAACAGCAGTACCAACCACAAAAATGTGACACCAATGTTGTCGAAAGTACTACTTCAGGCAATTTCCAAGGTTTTAATGTATGAGAGCTGCCACAATATATATAAACATTTTGCATCGGTTATTAGAAAAAGTTTTTTTCTGCTTGAAACAGCCATCTCATGAATAGCATGGCATATAAAGATTAGTATGTCGTAATTGTTTACTGCCTAGTATTACTTATAAAACACTATTGTCAAAGCAAAGACTAAAAAAAAATATACTACGGTGGACTGGCAATAATTCAAACTCTGATAATTTATACTCTCAATTAATTGAAACAAAAATAATTTTTTTGGTTGGTCGTCTATTTTTTCAATGTATTTACTTTAAAAGCCTTTTAATTCAAACGCCATCATTCGGTTAATTCATACTTTTTGCACTTCTATAACAAAACATATCTGCTGCTTTCTCTTTACTATTTAACAATTTGCATGTTTATGTTCCTAACAGTCTAAAAATAAAAAAATAAGCCCCCCAGGCCTTCAAAGAGAAAGGCTTTGCTAGTAAACAAATGTTTGAAACGAAGCACACGCATAGTAAGCTGTGATGCTTCTCAAATGGTATAGAGAGCTTTGTGTTGAAGGCACATATAGCAAGGAAGCAGTTGGCAATTCACGATTTGTTTAAAAGCTCTGATCAGCAGTAAATGGCCAATAAACTTGTGGACCTTACACCTTTGCTTTTTGTTCATTGTGTGCAGTTAGAGTTGAAAACCGCTTCAAAAATTTTTAAATATGATAAAATCAATGCCTAATTATAATATGTGGTGTCTCCTGACCCAGAGTCATATCTGAGAACTTCTCATAACTAACACTTCTTGATAATTAAAACCAAATTAAGATGTCCCTTTGAGTTTGAATTAACGACAGTATATATGGCCCCTAAGTGTTGCGAGCATAAAAATACTTTTTCATCCCTAAGGAGGATGCCTTTCAGAGATGCTTCTTTTGTAGTAAGCCACTTGCACAGAATCACTGCCCTTTCTTGCTCACAGACACTATCTCCTCGCTTTCTCGTTACTCCTTGGTTCACCTCTCTTTTTTGCCTTTGTGTGTACTGGTTCATCAGGTGAGCTCGAGCCTCGAGCATGGTTTTGTAAGCAACAGTACTTGTCGAAAATGTTCTTGGACTGAAGAGAACATAACTCTGCAGAGTAGAAGTAAGTTTTTAGGAGCAGGATCCACGGAAACAACTGATCCTAAGTGACTTCCTAAACTGACTAGTAGAATTCTGTGTTAATTGTCACATGACTATTGTTTTATCATCAGAACCGCGAAAGGCTGACAAAAGGTACGGTTAACCTTCGTTATATTTTATGCTCGGTCCTTGTAATGCCTAAAACCTAACACATGATATTATACTTCACTGGTAACTTACGATTGAGTATGTGTAAATGGCGAATTCAGAGACCAAATAAAATAGGTTAGAGGTGAATTAAATAGAATACTTCTTCAAAAATATAGCACCAGTTTTTAAAATTAATGTAAAATAATGCTCACATCCCAGTATTCGTAGTCTTGGCACAGAAAAAAAGCACAAATATAGCAGTGTGAACAAAGTAACAAGTGCCAAGCCTGGCTCCTTGAGCAACATAGACTAATGCACTACTGATTAAGCATTCTCTTTGATGGCTATGCTACTGTTTCCACAGAGATAAAATTGATCATGGTATTGTAAGATATATGCATTCATTTGTGCACATTTGACACTTTAAAACATTTGTAGACTATTAAAATTTTTTTATTTACCAATAGTGATTATTTGATTAAAAACTGACCTGAACAGTGCGTTACTAAATTCAAAATTTTTTAATACATTCGCACACCCTTAACTATATTAACTTTTACACACAAACAAACTTAGTCCATGCAAGTTCATGGTAATGCATTATAAAATTTCAGTATAGTACATACAAAGATGAAGTGTACATTGCTCACAAATTTAAACTAACCATTTATGGCTAAAGTAATGTACATGCTTTATTTCCACCACCTTCAGTTCATGTCATATCGGCGTAATTGTAACCTGCTTATGTCAAAGCCAAGATTACCTTTAGTGGCTACACTCACAGAGAAATTACGCATTTATGTCGAGCGATTCTGTATACGAGTCATTATGCAAAAAGCTTTGCTACTGCATTTCAGTTCGTGAGGACCGCTGGAGTACAAAATGTGGTGGAAAGCTGTTCATACCACCTCTCAATAATTACGGGCTTTGTGATAATTCTAATTTATTGGCCTCGTATGTGTCTTGCACAGCTAGCACAAGGCATATTACTGGATTTTTTCGAACCATGTATTGAAACATAACTGAGAAACGAAAACTATATTTGAGAATCGACACCCAGATATTGGTCAATTTGGCAATCGGTATTGTCATGTTGTTGAAATCCTGTGCACTGAATCTTTTTCCGAAATGACCCCTATAAGGGTTATGGGAAAGGTTTTCTTTCAAATGGTAATGCTTGCTGACAATTTGTAAAACCTACACTCCCCCCCTCCTCGACCCTCGCTTTTAACTTCTTTCCCGTACTGGCCCTTGCAGGAGGACTAAATGGTCAGTTTGCAATCATCTGCAAGGCGGCTTTCCTGTGATGTTTGTTTTCCAACCAAAAACTCCCGTTCACAGACTGCTTTTCTTGCGTATTGTGTTGTACTCGCGTGCTTGTGTACCATCGCTGGAATTCGGAGAGGTGACATTTTGTTGTACTCGCGTGCCATCGCTGCACATTGAGCGAGAAAAGAAGTCTGTGAACGAGAGTTTTTCATTGGAAAACAAGCCTTACAAGAAAGCCGACTTGCAGATGATTGCAAACTGTCCATTGCGTGACTGCAACCTGGTGGCTGAGGTGAGACCCCTGCCATAGTGGGATGTCAGTGGCTAAGTGCTCAATTGCAAACAACATGCACTCAAGACCATGTTAGTAAGAAGAACTCATGAATGTACAAATAATGCCCATATCTAATGACTGTTAATTCAATATAGCACTCCATGGCAAAAACGGCATTGTCACTGCTGAGGAGCATGCTAAACATCAAGATAGTGGCACGTTAATCAAAGGCAAACATATACTTACACATTTGCTCTAAAATAAAGCATCCCAATGCCATAATAACCGATTGTGAGACATTCTGGCATGCACGTCATGAAAAATGTTACTGCTGTACTTACTTTGCTCATAGTAACTGTGAATTCGTCATAACTGGAATCATTACAAATGGGTTGGATCGTATTAAACACTTGAGAAAAAATGGTGCACTGCACTTTGAAACAGTTCTCGCATCCTTATTCCTCCTCCTGTCTCAATCAGTGTTGAGCGTTAACAGGATTAAAAAGTATTTTCAAAGCAAAATGCTTTTCCATAGATGCTACATTATGTGAAAGTAAAACAATGAAATACAAATGTGCACACTAAAACATGTATGTTGTGGACTAGTAAAACAATGTACAGGTGGTCCACGCAACAATTCGCCTTAATCCAAATGAAGCATCTTAGATATTACAACAATAATATTGCTAAGACAAATATAATAGCAGAGTCGGGGGCAAAACAGACTATTCATGCATGTCTATAACCATTCTTTTTCAAAATGTCCCATTGTATCAGTTGTACAGCAGGGCAGTTCTTGGCCATAATTTACATTTAACAAAGAGTACTGATTCACCAATTTGTGTTCTTCAGAATATTTATGTTTTTGCCAATTACTGCATAATTTATTAATCAATACCCTCACTGATGTTAATGCCCTTCAGCGAGACTTTCACTCAGCATTAAACTAGTGCAATACATGGCCCATGTCATTAAATGCTGAGAGAACATCATTACTTCTTTTTCATCAGCATAATTCTTACTCTGTATCAGAGTAATCACCCATGACTCAAACCATCAACACAGGCCCTTAGAAATACATATTTAGGCAATAACTTTTCTCATCCTACATGGTCTTTACACACATATAGTAGTTTTGAAATCTTCATTTAGCCCTTTCCTCAACGAGACTATGGTGTATCAAACTTCAATATGACCTAAAATGGTATACACATGTCCAGTCTGGTATTCTCACCAAAATAATCTCACAGATACTGTATATTATGTTCTAAACCATAACATTTATTCATTGCTCTGTGATCAATCCTCTCCATCAAGAGTTACCACCATGAAAACACACCTAACCTTACAGAATTTTTATCACATCACGAAGTGGATTGATTCTGCCTCAACTTTTTTTTTATCAGACAGCACATTGAGTTTCTGCCATCACACCAGCCCATTATCCTTCTAGTTACCATGCCACTCTAAATAGTAGCCACACTAGAAGTCAACCAAGACATCGTTGATCTTTTGTGCGTGGCAGAGGCCTTTTTCTTTCATATTGTGCACTTATTCCAGTCATTCGTTTCCCTTCTTTCTTCCCCTTTGTGCAGGGTAGAAAACCAGAAGCTTCTCTTCCAGTTAAATTTCTTGCCTCATTTATCATTCTATCTCAGCAGTCTTAGATTGGCCGACCCTCTTTCAGCACACCAGCCACCATCTTTTGCAGGATCTTTCAACAGATTGGAATAGTTTTCCTGGCGACAATGAAAACCACTCATATTGCCCAATCCCCCTATTTGGTTCTCTGCAATTTTTCATTAGGGAGAGTAGAGTTTCACATGGCAATCTGAGTCAACCATTACCACTAGGATAATAGCCTTCGAGGCATGTAGAGATCATACCAAAAGATTTTATGATAATTCTGCACAAGACCCTTACTTGAAGCATTTCAGGTAATGATAAGAAAGAGCATTCTAAAAACTATTACATAGTTATTTTCTACACATACAGAGCACTTTACAGATCTTGATGATATTCTAGCGCATATCTTGTGTGTGCACCAAACTGTGTGAAAGACAAATGTGGTGTTCAAAGGAAAAGGCAAGACAAGGAAGTGCTTCAGGAAAAGGTATGTCTTGATGCTTTGTGTACATAAAAAGATCAGGACATAAAAAAAATAGGCATTGGATGCAAAAAGACAATTTACAGTGTTTTTAAAAAATATCTCCAATACAGTGGCAGAGAATCCTTTCACTTATTATCACCAAGCTTTTTCTTTTTTTTTTTAGTTTTCACCATCACAGGCATGATTGACTTGCAGACAAAAACACCAAACACCTTTATACATTTGCATGACTGAACCAATTATTTCCCTGTCAAAGGAAATCTTTCCCACAACCACTGGAGAGCTTACCATCATTTGTTAATTGGCTACTTTCTTCATATCATGTTTAACTTTATTTGATCCATTTTCTACGGAAAAACAGAAGAGGCCTGTACGTAAAATGGATGGTAGTTCACTTGAAAGGCGTCCAGGCTCCTTCAATATCTAATACACTGTGAACAGTTGAAATTTCAAAACCTCACACATTCAATATGCATCATACTGGCAGTGAAGTTATAAAAACACCATACCCAAAGCAAAAAGTCAATTTAAAAAATCAAGTATACATATTCTTAACTCAAGATAGGACACATTTCCTAGAGAATATCCAAAGCACACCAAGATATTCGTATCTAAATACAAAGAAATAATTGCTAAATATCAGCTTTTTCAGCATATCACATTCTCCAAAAAAAAAAGCTTGATACCTTTGCAAGTGACAAATAACAAGTAAACATGAAAGAGGGAATCAATTGAATGGCATAGTTGTTTGTGACGTGCAATCTAATGAAGCCACAAGAAAAGCATAGAAGCATTATTTGTGGCTTTTAATTGTAGTACAAATGACATCAGGGGAAATTACCGAAAGTGGACAAAAACGGCAACAAATTAAGCCAAAGGTTCGCGGACACCAGAAGCGAGTTGTTTCTTAATTACTAAATTCATTTCCACTATCATAATTACTAAGCTTAAAATATAAAAAAAACTACTAATAATGCCCTATATGCTTTCATTGCACTTATAGCAGATGTAGTCACACAACAATTGTATTTTTCATACTTTCTTCTATACAGAGCATGCAACCCAATGGAGGCTACGCAAGTAAGGTAATCACAAGCACCACTGTATGCATTTAGCAGTGCAGTTATTCTGTCATCTTCAGTACTCTTAATAGGATAACTGTTTAACACACAATTGCAATTTGTAAATGTAAAAGTGCATCTAATGTGTTTGTGCACCTCTGTTGTTCAGTTCTTGTGTCTTCTCCCAGCACATAACATGCAAGGTTTAGGTTGTGAATACAAGTGGTGACTGTACTGGTCATAGAAACATCTCTCTGCTCAATTAGTAGACAAGCTTAGATCTGCTATGTCTTCCATGCAACAAATGTCATACCTGTCACAAAAGTATAGCTTTAAAAGTGTAGCATGCAACAAAAGTCTACCTTTGAAGGGGCAGTAAAGAGGCTCACACCTTTTTTACATCTCACAAACAAGATTGCCCTCAATTCATGCAGGAAGAAGCAGCAATCATTTTTTACGATCGTCACAGTGCTGCATGCTGAGGAGGCCCTCAAGCACACCAAATTATTCCCGTGCCCTTTTTCAGCATCTATCTGATCCTCCCTATATGCACAGTGACGTAATCTTACCCACGAGAAACTTTATGATCACACCATATTCTCACCAGCATACAACACAATAATAATCAGGGCTTATGTATGTTGACTGTTCTGGTGGTACAACAAATCATTTTTGTTCAGTTATATTTTTGGTATGTATACGGCAGAAAACACTGGTCATAAACCTAAAGCAGCGTAATGGGAAATGCAGTGTGGGGATCTTTAGTGAGCACAAGTTTTATTGTTCAGCACTATGGCAAACATCGCAAGAATAAGGAACATAAAGCTGAAAAAATATATGACAAATTATATATATTTATTCGCTTCATTTGTTCGTTTTTTTACATTGACATGACTAGAAGGGCACACGGAGCGATTTCTGCAACTAGCGACACCACGCACAACAAGAAATGCACAAGATAAAGAAACATGGGTGGGCGTGTTATCACGTATAATTACGAGCAATATACGTAGTAACCATAATTTTTTACAATAAATGAAAAAAACTTTGTGCAAGCAATGTCTCCCATCGCAAACAAACACATTACATATTGGAATGCTGTTGATTATCTTTTCCAATTGACACAAAGATTATCCTGCGCATTGCATGTCACATTATATGCCCCATATGTTAACTGAAATTTGCTAGAGTTGTCAGATGCAAATTTATGTTGTTCCATTGTCGTTCACACCTTTTGTATCCGCTAACCACGTCTGCAAGTGAAAGGTGTCACTGAAAAGCAGGGAGTAGGCAACGGCAGAGAACGGAATCACTCTGTCATGCGGTCAGATTTTCGGCAATGTATCTTATACAGATGAGCTTGCGTCCTTACAGCTGGAAGAAAAGTGGCGCATACTGACTTTACCAAAACCGTCTTTTTACTACCCGCCAGGGTGGTCTAGTGGTTATGGTGCTCTATTGCTGACCCGCATGTAGCAGGATCGAATCCCTGTCCTATTTTCGATGTAGGCGAAAATGCCTGAGGCCCATGCACTTTGATTCAGGTGCATGTTAAAGAGGCAATGTGGTAAGATTTCTAGAGCACATAACTATAGCATCTCTCATAGTCATATCGTGGTTTTTGGATGTTCATCATCATCATCATTAGCCTGACTTTATCCACTGCAGGAGAAAGGCCTCTCCCATGTTCCACCAGTCAATTCGGTCCTGTGCTTGCTGCTCCCCCTTTATACCCGCAAACTTTTTATTCTCATCTGCCCACCCAACTTTGTCCCCCTTACCTGCTTGCATTTTAATGGCCAGCGGTTATCCTGCCAATACGCTACATGCCCGGCCCACGTGCGTTTCCTCTTCTTAATTTCAACTATAACATCCTTAACCCCGGTTCACTCCCAGATCCACTCTGCTCTTTTCTTGTCTCTTAAGGTTACACCTATCATTTTCTTTCCATCGTTCGCTGTGTCGTCCTCAATTTAAGCTGAACCCTCTTTGTAAGTCTCCAGGTTTTTGTTTCAGAGCTAAGTACCGAAAAGATGCAGCTGTTATGTGCTAGCCAAGTGTGCTCCACCCGATTCCTATTCTTCTATAGTTACCTCAATCTCGTGGTATGGCTCAACGTTTATTACCTGTCCTAAGTAGACGTAGTCTTATACAACTTTAGGTGCACTATTACCTATCTTGAAGTTCTGTTCTCTTCCAAGGTTGTTGTACATTACTTTCGTTTTCTGCAGATTATTATTAAGACCAATCTTTCGGCTCTCCTTGTCTAACTTTGTGATCATGAGTTGTAATGCGTCCCTTGAGTAACTCAGCAATGCGATGCCATTGGCGAAGCACAGGTTACTAAGCTACTCTGCATTAACTCTTATCCCTAACTCTTCCCATTCTCGGCCTCTGAAAACCTCCTGTAAGCATGCAGTACTAGCAGTGCGGAAATGGTATCACCATGCCTTACACCATTCTTGATTGGTATTCTGTCGCTTTCTCTATAGAGCACTATGGTCGCAGTTGGTCCCCTGTAGAATTTTTTCAGGATGTTTATATATGCTTCGCCGACACCTTTATTCTGCAATTTCCGCATGACTGCTGATATTTCTACTGAATCAAATGCTTTCTCGTAATCAACGAAAGTTATGTATAGTGGTTGACTGTATTCTGAGCATTTCTCTATTACCTGATTGATAGTATGAATGTGGTCGATTGTTGAGTATAGCCTGTCTGAAATCCTGCTTGTTCCTTTGATTGATTGAATTACGATGTTGTCATAATTCTGTTACCTTTGTAATTTGTAAATAGCTTGTATACGGCAGAGAGCAAGCTGATCGGCCTGTAATTCTTCAAGTCCCTGTCATCTCCTTTCTTATGTATTAAGATGATGTTAGCATTCTTCAGAATTCTGGTACTCTTCCCGCCAGGAGACACTTAGTAAACAGTGTGGCTCGTTTCTTTAACACAATCTGTCCTCTGTCTTTTGGCAGATCTGATGTTATCTGATCCTCACCAGCAGCTTTGCCTCTTTGCATTCCCTCCTAGGCTTTTCTGACTTCTATAATTACTGGTGGGACGCCATTGGGGTTACTGCTAGTTTTTATATTAAAGGTCGTGGTTGTCCCGGCTACTGTACAGATCTCTGTAAAACTCCTTTGCTATTTTAACGATCCTATCCGTATTGGTAGCTACTTTGCCATCCTTGTTGCTTAGTACACGCATCTGGTTTTTGCCTAGCCCAAGTTTTCTTTTCACTGCTTCGACGCTTCCTCCGTTCTTCAGAGCGTGTTCAATTTTTGTTTTCCATGTTATGCCTTCTTACATCGGATACCTTACACTTATTAATCAACTTCGAAAGATCTGCCGATTTTATTTAGTGTGTTGTATTTGAGGCTTTCATGCTTTGACGCCTTTTATTGAGGTTCTTCGTTTTTGGGACAGTTTGCCAGTGTCCTGTCTAAGTATCATACCTCCAACTTCCACTGCACACTCTGTAATGATACTCGTCAGATTATCATTCATTGCCTCAATGCTAAGGTTGGTTTCCTCAATAAAAGCCGAGTACCTGTTCTGAAGTGAGACTCTGAATTCCTGTACTTCCCCTCACAGTGCTAGCTCATTTATTGGCTTCTTGCATATCAGTTTCTGTCGTTCCTTCTTCAAGTCAAGGCAAATTCGAGATCGTACCATTCTATGGTCTCTGCATCGTACCTTGCCAAGCAGTCCCACATCCTGCACGAGGCCTGGGTGTGGAATTAGTGTAAAGTCTACTTCGTTCTTACTTTCGCCATTAGGCTCCTCCTTGTCCACTTACGGTTCCCTCACTTTCGGTAGAAGGTATTCAAGATCTGTAAATGATTGCATTTTGCGAAGTCTACTACTAGTAGCTCCCCTCTGCCATTTCGAGTACCGTTGCCATGATAACCTGATGCCTGGTCCTGAGACTGGTTTTTCCGTAACTTGGTACTGAAGTCGCCCATCAGACGTTAAACCCCATCAATTGATCATTAACAACCATGTTTTTACTGTTGTTCAGAACACCTCAATCCAAGAATAACTTCAGGTAACTTTCATCCTTGATTAAGCTGGCACCTATGATTCATGTTACACACACATTCAGCTGAAGCCGACTACGTTCTCGTTAAAGAACAAGGAAAATGTCTTCCAGACGGACTTGTAATTCACTGTGGATGTTCAGAGAGCGATGCCAAACAATCTTTTATGTGTTGTTGTACCTCTCAAGTACCGCTTTAGGCGTCTCAGCGATAAAAAAAGGCGTTCTGCTTCAGCTGTGCTCATCCGCAGAGTTGCCGAAATCTTTACACATAAAATTTTTGGCGTCACGATTTCATCAAACCTCAGCTGGAACCAACACGTCGTTGACATCAGCAAAAAAGCCTCTAGTGTAGTTGATATGCTAGCTCGTTTTAGATATATCTTACCCGCAAAGGTGAAACTGCAAATATACCATGCTCTTTTTCTTTTGCACATAAACTACTGCAGTTTGGTGTGGGCAACCACGACAAAAACTAACATAATGAAACTTCAGACCATGCAGAAAAAAATTATTATACATGTCACTAATTTAGATTATTTGTCATCAACACAACTTCTGTGTCAGGACTACGGTATTATTAAAGTGGAATATATGTATATCTTTCGCATTCTGCGATCCTGCTATTTCTCTTCTATTTTGTTTAAACAATTCATTAAAAATACCGCATGTCTAACTGCAAAAAATGTTTTGTTTGGAACAAGAAGCAGTAATGTTTGGATTGTTCCGAGGTTTCACAATAATTACAAATCTCAAACATTGTAATACAATTTACCAATGATTCTCAATAAATACAGTCACGTAAACAGTTTCTCATTAAAATAACTATGATCCTTTTTGTAAATATAGGCTAAATTTTTCACGTTGTAAAATGTGCTGTCTGTACAATAGGACAATTTCATTTTTCTTTCAGTGTGTGCATCCATGCTGTACCGAATAGGTTATTTGATATAATTCTGTCTGTATAAATTTGTTTGCCTGACACGTGATGTACATTGTATGATGCAGCACATACACAAGGAGCAAATTTGTATATATCTTCCCTGATATTTTCATCATTTATTTATTTTTATTATTTTATTTTTTGGCAATAATCGTGTTATGATTGCTGGATTTTTCTTTTGTTTTTTTTCTTAGTTTTTTTTTCTTTTTGCTCGTGTCCATGTAATCTTCTGTGCTATGCTGGTATCAGGATGTTTCGTAGGAATGTATATATATGTCTTTATTACATCGTATTTGGTATTATAATGTTAGCTTATGGTCTTTATTGTTATACACATCTTTGACATTGTCCCACCTGCCTTGTATAGGGTTCCCTGGCCTCGTCAAGCTGTCCATAAACAGCTTTTAGCCAGTGAACCTCTCCAGAACCTGTTTCTTTCTGGGAAAATAAAATGGTTTGATTTGATTTGATTTGATTTAGAAGATGGTGCACACTTGGGAAGAATACGTCTGGGCAATTGGCAACCGCTTGCATCGCAGACATGCTCAGCGTTTCTCACTTCTCTTGCTTCTGTTTCGCAGTTTATACTGCGAAATCCTCTTGCAATGCTGAAGTTGAGATAATGTACGAGTATATACGCCAGTAAACTTCTCGGGAGTGGGAAGAGTGGCAGATTCGAGAATGTTCTGTGGCAGAAGCGGAAAAAGCGTCTTCAAGGTGTGCCGGTGCCTATTAAAGCGGTTATTGAAGTGGTCTATTAAATAGTCCAGAAAAGGCCAAAATACTGAAAGCCTGAAGTGCTCTTCCACGCCAGCCACTAGCACGTTACTTCGATGAAGCTGCCTGTCTGTGACAAGTGGCATTCTTATTTTTGCCAGTTGTCAAGTGTGCACTGGCAGCAGTGTCGCTTTTCGGAAAATAATCATCAAGAGTTATACCGTACAGCATTTTGGCGCGACCATCGAGTCTTATAAAAGGGTGCTGGTCGACCCAGGACATGAACTACCAAGCAATACGTGTAGGCGGTGTATTTAAAGGGGGTGACTTCGCATTGCTAGGAACCCACAAGTAGTGACCATGAATGCGAGAAACGAGAAGTTTAGTGACGATACATGTCGGCTGATAAATCCGCCTTAAAACATTAGCACTGGTTTCTCGCCTGGCGGAAAGATTTGCGGGTATAAATTTCTTCTGCTTTTCCCTTCAGGTGCCGGTAAGGTAGCGCTCACCCAGAATCTTACTCTTTGTGCGAGATGTCTCACGTTTGTGATTGTGCCCATACGGAAGCATGGTAGTTTCTGTCCCGTTGTGATGAAATACCACAAACGTTAATGAACACGAAGGAGGTGATGACAGTAGTGAAATTCCAGCGAATCGCATCAGAATGCCCAAAACAAACCAATAGGCATGGACGGTGCACAGTAGAGCGAAAGTAAACTTGTGTCGCATGCGCTAGCAGTTCTTGCCGGGGTTCAACCGTTCTGAGAAAGGGATTATGGTGCACTATTCTCTGATTGATTGATTGATATGTGGGGTTTCATCCTAAAACCACCATATGATTATGAGAGACGCCATAGTGGAGGGCTCCGGAAATTTCGACCACCTGGGGTTCTTTAACGTGCACCCAAATCTGAGCACATGGGCCTACAACATTTCCGCCTCCATCGGAAATGCAGCCGCCGCAGCCGGAATTCGATCCCATGACCTGCAGGTCAGCAGCCGAGTACCTTAGCCACTAGACCACCGCAGCGGGGCAATGTGCACTATGCTCTGAGCAAGTACGAGGTTCATTCCTTCATCACTAGTGACTGGTGAACCGATCACTGAAGATTTTGCGTGGTTCGAGGCTGCTCCTGTTCACGCTGGTGTAAGTACTAGAAACATGAATGCACGTACTATGCTGGGCAATGAAATAATCTGTACAGTTCTGAATCTGTCCAGATAAAGAGAAAAGTTGGTTGTACGCTTGCAAACAACAGAAGACACCTTGCCGCAACGCTATCGTTTCAGGAAACCGAGTGAAGAGAGCTACGAAAAAAAAAACCGAGAACATACCATGTTTCTTCCGTGTATTTAGGTGTTTTAGAACATATTCACAGCGACCAAGTTTTATGTGATTAGGTAAAGTCCAGTCGCATGGGCACTTTTGAATGAGACCAAGTGAACATTGCTCATCAATGACTACACTGGGCTTGCAGATTGTACAAAAAGACCTCTACGATTGGAGTACTTCATTGATATCAGTAGTCGCAGTGTAACTGAAAGTCTGTCTGAAAACTAACTTGTGCAAAATAGTGTTGCCAACATGCAGCATATCTTACAAAAAGGTTACTTATTGCGTATTGCAAGCATGCTTGGATGCACACAGTAAGTTAAAAAAAAATTGACTAAAAGCTACCACTGCGACAGGACGACTTGACATGCGGAGATTAATATAAAAATCATTCCCATACACATGATGTCACATACATCGACAGGAAGAAATTTGCTCAGCCAAGTCAGCAACACCAAAATGTAATTACGAATGGAGAAAAACATGCTGCGTATACCTTTCATTCCTCGTAGTAAGCGGAACCCTCCTTGACCTGTCAAACGCACTTTGCCCCGATGAGGACTACGCCATCTACGCTTAACAAAGATTAACGATTAACGATGTCTTCTTCGATCGAGTGGGTAATCCCAATAATGCGTTTTCAAAGACTAGTCCATTCAATGGTGCGGCGAGAGGATACTTTTACTTACTCTCTTCACAACCATAAGCATGGGGAGAGGGGGAATCTCACGACTTGATATACATGTACACCATCTGTTTAAACTACTACCGATAGTGACGTCACAGAGAAAACCTGATGCCTGTGCCCCCCTTCTTCAGGTCTGTGTGACCCCCCCCCCCCCTCCCCCCCAGAAAAAATTTCTGGCTATGCCCCTGGGCAGAATAGATAAATTTCAGGACGAAAAGCATGGGCCTGAGTGTATCATACTCTGGCTGATATATCACAGCAGCCACATATCATTCCTTTTTGCACATGAGGCTTTGGGGCTCTTCAATACACTGAAGTTTGAGTGCATGTGATCATAAGTTTGGTCAGTTGCAACAGCCACAGTAGGGCACTAGTTTACAATATAAAGAAAGTGATGCTAAATCTTTATTATAATTGATGATGCTAGCAAATCAGAAGTCACACTCGAGTATTTGCAGTTTAATTTTACAAATATCACATGTAGTATACCTGCTCATCAAAGAATAAAAGTAGCACACAAAACTTTGGCCATCAGTGGTACAGCAAAACCTCGTTTCAACATATCTCCAAAGACCACTAAAAATCATTATTCTGAGAAATTGTTCAAGTAAAGGTATTAAAAATTTGCATCAAAATCATCAACACAACCCCAAGAGTTGCCTACGTGTGCTGTGTATACATCTGTGACCGTGTTATGATAATGGCAGGTATGAAGCTGGGAATCACTTTCGCAGCCATGAGTAACATATTGAAATCGCTATACATTACTTTGAAGTGTTGTGCAGGTGTAAGGGGGACTCTAATCGATAGTACGTTATTCTGAAACATTCGGTATTCTGAAATTTGTAGTAGTGAAATATTTTTTCATTAAACCAATGGTCCTTTAAAAGGGAATTTTCAAAGAAGTTGTTCATCTGAGGTGCGCTACAATGAGATTTGACTGTACCGCAAAACAGCTCTTTCCTCTCCTTTCCTTCCTTTATTTCAAAGTGCCCACCATCCTGTGTAACGTTTTGCAATAATTTTATTATTTTGGTCCCTTTATTACAGTATCATTTACAGAGGTTGAAAAGGTGCATTCAGCATTTACAAAAAAAAGAAAAATTGATTGCCCCTCCACAGTGGTCTAGTGGCTAAAGTACTCGGCTGCTGACCCACAGGTCGCAGGATCGAATCTTGGCTGTGGAGGCTGCATTTTCAATGGAGGCGGAAATGTAGTAGGCCCGTGTGCTCAGATTTGGGTGCACATTAAAGAACCCCAGGTGGTTAAAGTTTCCAGAGTCCTCCACAACAGCGTCTTTCGTAATCATATGGTGGTTTTCGGATGCTAAGCTCACATATAAAAAAAACCTTAATTGTAAATTAACTAGAAGAAATTGTATAAACCATTATGTTAGTGGTTAACCACTTAAGGGAAGATGTGATAAAAAAAAAAGGTTGCATTAATCTGTAGCCTAAGCCAATAAAATTTTTTACTGTATATTTAAGTTATTTTATGCTGATTTCAAGTATCTAATTAGTTTTATAGTAAGTTGCACAGTTTTCATTTTGTGCCATTAAAATGTGTATTAGTTCGTTTTTGCACAAACTTTTTATGCCACTGAACTTTAGAGTTCCGTGCCAATAATGGCTCATATTCCTCCACATTAAGCGAAGAATGCAAGTAACTATCAAGAAAGTGTGTATAAAACATTTTGATGGTCGATAAAAATTGTAAGGTGAGAATTCTTAGAATCCTCAGCCCATACTATTTGCTTACTTTAGGTTAGTAATAATTATACAGGCAATATCAAGTTATAAAGAAAATACTTGCATCCTTAACATACTAAGGAATATGTGGGAAAATTTTCAACCTTATTGAGGTATCAGAAGTACCAAAAACATGTGTCCAAACTCAAGAAGTTGCCCGAAAATGAATCTTGAGAAAACGCATCTTAAAGGTATAAGTGAATGCTCATCTATGCGGAACAGATATGTTTGTTTGAGATGATATCTTCTACCATGTAAGTTCGGCAATCAAGGGTAATTTGAGCATTTGGATTTAGTGAATTACTCATGTGAAATGCCATGGCAAGCTGTCAGGTGACAATTTTCAGGAGACTCTAAACAATAAGCTCTTTTTAGTTTTTAGTAGCCGCCTTGTGCTCTTTAAAAAAAATTTTAACTTGCTTCAAGTTTAGTTACAATCTTGAGTTTTTCTGTCATGAATATAGAGAAACTAAACTTGTGAAAGCAAACAAAAACAATAAAAAATGTAATTTTGGGAAAAGAATATAGAGAAACTAAACTTGTGAAAGCAAATAAAAACAATAAAATATGTAATTTTGGGAAAAGAAAAAACGTTGTGTATATTGCTTCGTATCTCCCCTTAATACTGAATCAGACTATCGTTTCTAATATTTTTTTGTCAACAAGTAAACTTACGACACCACACTACATATATAGAGTTAATGTGGTCCACCTTTTATTAAGTTTTCACATTTACATTTCTTTTATGTGCACATCACAGGATAAGCACTTGAAGACTGCAACAGCGAAAACTTACACCACAGAATCATGCTGTGTTTTTACAGTTAGAGGGGAAAAAAAGAGGACTTACGGCAAATTAAGACAACGATATAGGCACTAGTGAGGACTATGCGAAAAAATGACGTGCAGTATGGGACACTACAAAATGACATGGAGTACTATATTTAGCTTCAAAGGTCCACCAGTACACCAGAGGGAATTTTTACACCTCTCGTTCTTAGCGTGAGTTGACAGCCGAACACCTACACAAAATTTGACAAAACAACACAACACTTGTGTACGCCACATGCAATGAGAAAAAGAAAACAAGGGTAGTGTCGAACGTCAAAAACTTCCACATTACAGCACACACTTGACTGGCTTTAAGGCTGTGTGGAATTTCAAGAGCAGCAGCTCGCCTGCGTGCAGCTGCATGCAAAAGAATACAGACTTTTATGGGCACTTCGTTCAATAACATGCAACCACACAGACCACATTTCAAAGTAGTCTGCAGAGTTAGATTTATCTAACAATAAGTATTTATATATTTCTCTTTGTTGATTTTCTATGGCAAATAAATTTTAAAACCTACAAATCTAAAAAAATCAAGGCTCAAACTGGTTACTTAACGAACCAGTGATGCTGTTTGCTGAGAGGCACTACACGAGTACAACTCCATTTCATCATTGAGCATGTATGAAGACAGATAATAATTTTTGAAATATGGCACATTTCAATGAATAATGCAAGTATATAAATCTGATCTGACTGGGAGGGACATCAAACGGCAGTGCAAATGTCATTTGACGTTCCAGTCATATACCCCTATACTATGGCTCTTTTTTGTTTTTGCTCCCTGTGTCAATACAATATCCAGATAAATAAAAGACAACACCAAGTAAAGCATTACATTTATAATCAGGTCCATGGCTAACCATTATTCTGATGCAATTATTTGCATTTAAATGCAATTTCCTTGGTTTCATTCTCAGTAAGCCCCTAAAACTTGAATATATACAATGAATGACAACAGGTAACAGATCTGGTGCTCATAGATGACTCTAGAATACCTTTACCTAATATTTCATGTGGGAGCACAAAACGACACACAAATCAAAATGCTAACAGCTTTACAAGATAAACCTGTTGAAAACCTATCAAGTCGCCTGCCTTCCCTTAATTTGGACTTGACAAACTTAATGTTTTTTTAAATATCTCCTGCAATATCAGCAGTATCAACCTATGGTATGATCAACTTTTGTCTATTACACAAGTTGATTGTATAAGTTTTGGTTAAGTAGAAAGCAAACTGATATACAAGTATGTGATGAAGCATTAAACTGCAAACAAGGAAACAATACATAGGCTCCACAATGAGATATCCTTGACTTCAGGAAACATTTCTACATTACAATTACTAATGCTCTCATATGATGGCATGCCGGTTCATAAAACACTGGACAAAAAATAGGATTAAGCCCATACCTTCTAGATAGATGTCTCTGTTGAACAAGCCTGCCGACAGTCGTGTGCTGCAATACAAAAAGAGAGGACACCTCATAATTCAAACGAAAACCTAACTCACATGAGTCTGCTCCTGGGGGCAAGGCTGCGTGTGTGAGAACGAAAAATTTCAACTGAATTCTCAAATCACTCGGAAGATAAAACAGATGAAAAATAATATAGACCACCCTTCAAGAACCGGTAGCCTTTATGTACATCAGCCATTAAAGCAGTGAACTGAAAAATAATGATGTAGAGTTTAATTTCACAGGTTTTCAGATCCATGATTATATTCCAAAGCTGTGCAAGCAAGCATTGCATCTTGTAGTTGCCAAACTTGGCAAAGCTGATCACCCTTGCATCATAGAAATGACTTTTGGATATAATTTAACTATGGTGTACTGAAATGCACACTATAGATTTTAACAAGTTCAAGCTTTACCTAAAAACATTTGTTACTGTAAACGATTGTTGAAAGAAAACCAGTTGCATTGACGAATGCTGAAGCCATCACATTTTTCGCATTTGAATGTGGTATTACTTAATGCAGTTCTAATAAAAAATGTTTTAAATATGAATCCCAATATAAGACTACTATTTTAATTATTATTCTGATTCCAATGTATTACCCTGGCATACACAATGGCAGATGCAGTACTCTAAAAACGAAACCTAAATATTTTACACACGATTTGCCTTCCTTGTTAAATACTAATCCGAAAAAAATTCTGGCCAGTAATTTCCCCTCACAATGCTACCACATCTGTCAGTATACAAGATGCTAACCATATGCCTCTATCAGATGTAGATAGCGCTTCAGTGTTGAACTCATTTTTTTCATCTGTGTTCACGTGAGAAGATCATTCCAGAGTGCCCGAAGTTCCCGAGTCTGATTATACATTCATGAAACCTATTGCCGTTAGCACTGAAGGGATTGCGAATCTTATAGCAAAACTTAAATTATCAACTTCTTTAGGCATTGATAACATTAATTCTAAGGTGCTCAAAAACACGTCATTATGCTCAAGTAAAATCCTGTACCACCACATCTTCACGCAATCTTTATCAACAGGACAACTGCCAGCTGATTGCCAAATAGGTAAAGTAGTTCCCTTATTTAAAAGTGGCAATAGATGCTCACCAGAAAATTATCGCCCCATATCACTAACATGCATTTGCTGCAAGATGCTTGAGCATATCATTTCTTCACGCATTTATTGTCATTTAGAAACCAATAACTTCTTTTTTGAGAACCAGCATAGATTTAGGTGAGGTTTTTTTTGCGACACTCAACTACTGGAATTTACCAATGATGTTCACTTCAATATAAGTAATAATTTACAAACTGACCGCATTTTCCTAAATTTTTCTAAAGCATTCGACCACGTACCTCATTCCCGTCTGATTTCAAAATTAACAGAACTTCGTTTAGATTCGCTAACCTTATCGTAGATCCGTAACTTTTTTTGTCTTTTCGAAAGCAGTTCACTCTGGTTAATAACTCTTTCTTTCCAATTTCCGATGTCAATTCCGGAGTGCCTCAGGGTAGCGTCTTGGGGCCACTACTTTTTCTAATCTACAATAATGATCTTACAGCTAACATTTCTTCGTCAATACGGCTTTTTGCTGACGATTGCATTCTATACCGTTCTAAAACTAGTACCGATGACCACCTTGCTCTCCAAAAAGACCTTTTTCTCATTAACAACTGGTGTGGTGCATGGCAAATGAGTTTAAATTTATCAAAATGTAATGCAATATCCTTTAGTCGAAAGAGTTGACTGTTGAATTTGATTACTCCATAAATAATTCTAATGTGTCACGGTCGTCTTCGTATAAATACCTCGGCGTCCATTTGACTTCTAATCGTCCTTGGGCGGCACATGTGACCTACATATCTGCAAACGCATCAGGAACACTGGGATACTTACGACGAAACCTACGAAACGCGCCAAATAATGTCCGCAAGCAAGCTTACTTAACCTTTGTTCGCCCACAGCTGGAATTTTCATCACCCATGTGGTCCCCCTTCCAAGCCTATCTCATTAACCAGCTAGAAGCTGTGCAAAACAGGGCGTCACGGTTCATTTCACGTATTTACAGTCGCCCCTCGAGCGTCACACAAATAAAACATGACCTTTCACTACAGCATCTAGATATACGGCACACAGTTGCCCTCCTGTCTTTGCTTCATAAATACATTCATGCGTCCAGACCACCACTCTTCCCACTAACGGCACTATTGCACATGTCTAAACAACTTCACAATCAGGGAAGCATCACACGCATCTTTGGAAAAACAAAATCATTCAATTCATCGGCTTTGCCTCGTGCCATAGCACTCTGGAATGACCTCCCTGACGTCATTGTCAATTTAGCTTATCATGAAAATTTTCGCGAGAAATTAATTATACATCTATCTCAGCAGCTTTGTATAACCTCCTTGAGTTCTGTTTTTGTTCTTTGTGCTTTTTTGCAGATGGAAAATTCTTGTTCTTACTTGAAGACCCTCCTTGTCATTTGTGCAACCACTGTTATTAGTTCCAATGTTATTACTTGCCTTGTATTGTTATTAGTTATTAGTTGCTCTGTAGTTGCTTTTTGTAGTTGCTTTACTTTGTAGTTGCTTTGTATTGTGGCAGAAGTATCACCCACTAGCATTCTTCCTATGTACACCCCTTACTCTATGCTCCGTAATAGAGCTTGTAAAGTATTTTACATAAATAAATAAATAAAATATGTTAAAAAAAGAAAAAAACACATAGCACCATGTTTGCTAGAATAATTTATGCACTTAATATTAACTATTGAGTTTTCATGTGCCAGAGCTGCACCTTGTGAGCCATGCTGTAGTGGGGGACTCTGGATTAGTTACAACCACCTCGGGTTCTTTAACATGCACCTACATTTAAGCACAGAGGTGTTTTTTTGCATTCTACTCAATTCAAAACGTGGCTACCACAACTGGGAATCGATGACGCACTTTCAAGCTTATCCCCGTGACATCTTCCGTGCTAAGCTACCACAGCAAGTAGTTTGTGCATTTTTATTTTACTTTGGTGCTTAGAAAAAGGGGCACAGAAATCTCTAAGTAATTACGTAAACACATCTAAACTAACTTATATTAAGGATAGGGTGTGCAAAATGACACTTTACCTTGATTTGAATAGACGAAAATGCCGAATGCACAAAACCAAATGTGGCAACAAGTGAAGACAAGCACCAATAAAATGATAATGATAAATCCGCCACTCCTAGAATGCTACACAATACAGTGAAACCTTGTTAATAAGAATCTCCTGGGAATGTGGCATATACAAGCACACTAACTGCCAAGTACTACTACAAGAATTTCTTGTCAATGCATGAAAACTGGCACCACTTCACTAAAAGAAGATACTTACTGCCACGTAGGACTGACTGCTCCTTCAAACTACTATACAAGCATTCATGCGTAGCTCATCACCTGCTAGCTCACACAATTACTTATACCCCTGTCACGTTGGAGGTTGTCATGTCATTAGGTGCCAATGTTATTTAGTGCAACGAATATCATTCAATACATGGTCGTGCTACATAGGAAAAAAGATGTCACTCTATCATAATATCAATGTCGAAAATTCAGAAAAAAATGGCCGGAAAAGTGGGAGGTAACTGTACAGTGATTAAAAAGTGAATTTATTTATTTTAGAAGACAGGTGGGAAGTCACCTTGCTAAATAAACATGCCTATAAATTTTATATTGCAAAATATATAGCCACTATAAACCAAGTTGATCTGCCTAGCCAGTTGCCACAGCGGATAACACAAACAACACGGCTGACATGGTAGAGCCGCTGAACGACGACGCCAAGCTGCAGCAAGTTGCTTTGTTATTTGCAGAGCGAAAAATGTCCATAAGCCAGGGAGAAGAGACCGGATCGTGAGATGAAAAAAAAAAAGAAAGAAAAAAAAGCCCCCTTGATGCCATCGCTGGAGATACATGCCCACATATGCACAGAGGCGTCTGCTTGTTTACATTCTGGCCGCCAGGGACGGCGGCCACACGCACTGAGATGGAGAGTAAAAACATTTTGCCATAGCCCTTTGTACACCTGACATCATAAAATTAAGAGACCCTTAGAAAAGCAACAATATTAGCATGTTTCCATGAATGCAGGTCAAATTGAGAATGCCAAATGCCGTCTTTTGAGTAGTCCTTGGAATAGAGAGCATACAGTCGCTTCAGTGGCGAAGGCAAATGTGTTTTTTGAACTTATTCGATTGCCTAAGTAATTTGATTTTAATGACTTTGTACATCTCTGTCTAGCAGCCACATAATGTCATTAAATGCAAATGTCAGACCATTCGAATGACATTTAAACGTCCAGTGTCATGGAGTTATTACAAAGTGCTTGCTGTACTGCACATATTTGAAAAGTCAAGTTCATTTGTATCTGTGCCACATCTCACCACAAAAGGGTGTAGGACGTACTTTGTTGAGCCAGCAAAGTGATGGCATGCTGCTATTTTTCTCGCCAGGGATGCGTCTCCGCAACACACTTGTAAATCTCCCACAAAGAGGCAGCAGTTAATGGTGGCAGGTTGTGTTTAATTTGCTGCCTATGAACAGCGTGCAGTATGCTTTACAACTGCTCCATGCTGCGCGGACTACTGAGCAGCTGCTTGAGAGATGCTCATAATTGGGTTGTCGGCAATAAGTTGTACTGGTCATGAGCCGTTCCTGGCCACCATCACACATCAAGGCATCTCTGACGCTTATCCTTATAGGTTGTTAGTGGCCTCCATTACGTCGTGGTGTATTTCTGATGTTTATCCGTAATACTATATACATCGCGTTGCAGTAACTGCTCTGGAGTCAGAATTATCAGTCGATTTGTCCCTACAGCAACCAAAGAGCAGGAGATATTTGTGGCGTATTGTGGCTTCAGCTACACAGCAAGTTTAGGGGTACAGTGAAAATGACAAAAAGTAGTTACGACATCCACTAATGATCAGGTTCTGTGGAGGTTGAGTCAAGGGTCCACCAAAACTTCAATATGATCATACTTTTAAAACAGGTATGCTATAAAGAGGTTTTACATTAACAACAATTCCCTAGTATAAAATTTCTGCTTGAACAAGCGGGCACGAATTATGCAAGGTAGCTGGCACCAGGGGAGGCAACAGCCCCCTCAAGTTTTTGCTGGCCCACTCTGTAGCCCCCCTGGCACAAAGACAACCCAGATAATCCTGTTTGGCCTCAAGCGCAAGTTCGAGATATACAAATACTGAAATTTTGTAATCGAATTATACAGCTTCAATTATAACAACCTCTGAACAGTAAACTCGACATAGAACATTTTCATGTTTTGCAAGCAAGTACAATGCTTGCGCAGAGCCTATTTAACTCAAGCTTATATGCAAGAGAAATCAAGCTTATATGCATTAGTGTAAGTATGTATAATATAAATTACATTATATGCTCACATAACTACTAAATGGCATATTATCCTCAAGATTAAGACACACACACAATGGCCCCTTCTGGGCCTTCCTTTCGTGTGTGTCTTAATCTTGTGGCAAAATATGTACCTCAGCAAGAACCAAGTGGGCAAACAAGCAGGTCTGTTGAACCAAGTAGTAGCTAAGAAACTTGTAAATGATTGATAATTACTTGAAATTATTTGGCAAAACTAAATTACATTAAGGTGGTAGGCTTACGTCAAAGTGAATTTTTTTGTAAAATTGATTGTTTGATTTAGTTTTTCTGCACGCCCGGTCATTCAAAAATGTTTAGCAATAAAAATTATCTTCCTATCATCATTAGTTTGCGAGTTACAATTAGATTTCTATACACCATGCTCATATACCGAAACCGAAACCACAATGTGTTGGTTACGAAAGTGTTTTTCGTCTACAGTAGACTCTCAGTAACTGGAAATTTCTTAAATGAAAGTACTGCTTAAATAGAACCATTGCCTCTGCAATGATTGGTTTCGGGCTTGTATTCTGAATGGAACTCCTGTTGAATGAAACATATTTTCCTGGTTTCTTCAGGTTCCGTTTACTGAGAATCTACTATGTATTAATAATATTCAAAATACTTCATGAATTTTATGTTGACTGTTACATAAGAGGATGTCATTTTATATAATTTTGTGCTTCTAATTGTATTCGAATCTTTAAAACCAGCCACAAGGAGGATGCAAAACGCTCGTGGAATGTTTGTTGTTTACCTTGGTCGGCATGCGTCAGGCATCGTTCTACATTTCTTCCACGTGTCGATGCTGCAACGTGTGAGTTCTTAGGCCACCTGGATCCGAATATATTGTCGCTAGGTGAAAATAACAGAATACAGGACGACGGTGCGACCAGAAAAAACGAGGTCTGTATTAACAGAACAAAAGAGCAGCCCCTTTGACTTCTTCTTCCTCGGAGGAACCGTGGGTGCTGTCCACGCTCATCACTTCATCGTCCTCTGTCTTCTTTCCCGGCCTTTAGTCGTGACATTAGCCTCCCATTCAAGAAAGCATCGTCCCGATGCTTTATAATCAAAGCGGTTTGTACTCGTTGGAAACGCATGAGTTCATTTGGAGAAATAAGGCTTCATGCGTACCACGTGCACAACTTCTGGAGCATACCTTCGACGCCTTGAAGAGTGCGCAGTATCAGGAACAACCTCATAATTAATGTCACTGAGACGTCGCAGAACTTTATAGGAACCGAAGTACTGTCTTAACAGTTTTTCTGAGAGGCCACGGCACCAAATAGGTGTCCATATCCCAACTTTCTCTCCTGGCTCGTAGGAGACTGGTCGGTGACGAAGGTTGTACCGTCTTGAATCGTAGTCCTGCTGGCGACTAATACGTAGGCGTGCAAGTTGTCGGGCTTCTTCGGCCAGCTAAGTGATATAATCAGCATCCAATTCAGCGTCTTTGCACTCGTGCGGCAGCATGGCATCCAGAATAGTGGTGACTTCACGACCATGAAGAAGGCGCAATGGCGTTCTTCTTGTTGTTTCTTGATGAGCCGTGTTATAGGCGAACGTGACATACGGCAAGATCTCGTCCCAGTTTTTATGCTCCACATCGACGTACATGCAGAGCATATCCGCTAGTGTCTTGTTCAGACGCTCCGTAAGACCATTCGCTTGCGGATGATACGCCGTTGTTCGCGGGTGGGATGTGCCACTAAGTTTTAAAACTGTCTGTAATAGTTCGGCTGCGAATGCAGTTCCCCTGTCAGTTATTACCACTGATGGAGCACCATGCATCAGCACCACATTCTCTACGAAAAATCGGGCTGCTTCACTTGCCGTGCCCCTCTCCAAAGCCTTGCTTTCGGCGTAACGAGTGAGGTAGTCGGTGGCTACTATAATCCATCTGCGACCTGCTGATGAGGTTGGAAATGGACCCAAAAGATCCATTCCGACTTGAGCGAATGAAGTAACAGGCACGTCAATAGGATGGAGGAGGCCTGCTGGTTTGACGGGTGGAACTTTTCTGCGCTGGCAATCAAGGCACGTCTGAACATAGTGTTGAACGGTCGCCGTCAGTCTTGGCCAGTAGTATTTCTGCCTCACTCTGCACAATGTACGCGTGTAACCCAGGTGGCCAGATGTTGGTTCATCGCGGCATGCCTGTAATACTTCGCTCCTTAGAGATGTTGGGACGACGAGTAAGTAGTCGTTTCCGTGTGGCGTGAAGTTCATCTTATACAGGATGTCGTTGCGCAAGCAAAATGACGAAAGCCCTCTCGCAAACAGTCTAGGTACAGCTGAAGTGCGACCTTCTAAAAAACGTATTATGGGTTCTAGTTCGGGGTCGTCTCGTTGCAGCTGTGCGACAGTTGCCGTGTTTACAACTCCGACAAAGGCTGTATTGTCATCTTCTGCCGTTGCAGGTTCGTATGGCACACGAGAAAGGCAATCAGTGTCTGAATGTCGCTTCCCCGATATGTAGACCACCGTCATGTCAAATTCTTGAAGCTTCAGGCTCCAGCGCGCCAACCGTCCTGAAGCGTCTCTTAAATTCGTCAGCCAGCAGAGGGAGTGATGGTCGCTGACAACATTAAAAGGACGACCATACAAGTATGGCGGAATTTTATAATAGCCCACACCGCCGCAAGGCACTCTTTTTCCGTAGTGGAATAATTTTCTTCCGCACGTGAAAGAGTTCTGCTCGCGTAAGAAATTACTCGTTCTGCGCCATTCTGCCACTGCACGAGTACAGCTCCTAAGCCGACATTGCTAGCGTCGGTGTGCACTGTTGTCGGTGCGTCATCATCAAAGTGTGCGAGGACTGGTGGCTTCTGAAGGCGTTGCCGCAGCTCGTCGAATGATTTTTGCTGCTCTTCATTCCATACGAATGCGATGTCTTCTCTGGTAAGGCGGGTCAACGGCGAGGCAATGCGCGAGAAGTTCTCAATGAAGCGTCGGTAGTAAGCACACAGTCCTAAAAACCGTCTGACCGCCTTTTTGTCAGTTGGCGCTGGAAAATTCGTAACGGCAGCTATTTTTTCAGGGTCAGGCCGCACACCTTCACTACTGACAAGATGCCCCAGGAACAGAAGCTCTTCGAAGCCGAAATGGCATTTTTCTGGCTTAAGTGTTAGTCCGGCGGAACCAATAGCTTGAAATACTGAGTGCAGTCGCCTGACGTGTTCGTCGAATGTGGCAGAAAATACGATGACGTCATCTAAATACACTAAGCACATCTGCCACTTGAGGCCTGATAGTACGGTGTCCATTAGCCGCTGAAACGTTGCCGGTGCTGAGCACAAGCCAAATGGAAGTACCTTAAATTCAAAAAGGCCATCAGGTGTCACGAAAGCTGTTTTCTCCCGGTCTCTTTCATCGACTTCTATCTGCCAATACCCACTCCTTAGATCCATCGACGAGAAATAACGCACGTGGCGTAGTTGATCGAGTGAATCATCGATACGTGGAAGTGGGTAGACGTCTTTTTTTGTCACCTGATTCAGCTTGCGGTAATCCACGCAGAAACGTAAGGTGCCGTCTTTTTCTTCACTAATACAACCGGCAAAGCCCAAGGGCTTTTCGACGGCTGAATAACGTCGTCTTCAAGCATCTGTCGCACCTGCTTTTCGATGGCTTCACGTTCTCGCGGAGCTACCCGGTACGGGTTTTGCCTGATGGGTCTGGTCATGTCGTCCGTTATATTTTGATGTTTCGTCAGCGGCGTTTGACGGACCCTGGAAATCGAAGAGAAACAATCTTCAAACTTGTGAATAAGCTGCATGATACTTTGCTTCTGCGCCGACAGCAAACTTGGGCAAATATCAACAGATAGCGGTGCGGGGGTCAGATCAGTTGAATTATTTTTTTCAAGAGTTAGGCAGTCTGTCATCTCGGCGAGCTCTTTCACGTACGCGACTGCCATGCCCCTCGTTAGATGTCGGCGTTCAGAGCTGAAGTTCATAACAAGGATGTGCGTGTGTCCGCATTTTATGCTTACGACGCCTCTTGCGATAGATAAACCATGGCTGAATAGCAGTATTGGAATTTGCTCGGCGATGTTTTCAGAATCGCTCGACGTGTTACATGTCACAGCCACGAGTGCACTCGACCGCGGTGGGATGGTCACGTCGTCTTCGAAGACGCGCAAAGGCTGACGTCGCTGGTTTGTACAGGGCACATCCGAAACTTGATCTGGGGCCATCCAAAACGTAACTGATCTCTCAGGAATGTTGATAATGGCACCATATTCACGCAAGAAGTCCATGCCCAAGATCAGGTCTTTGCAGCACTCCGGTAAAATTACGAAAATAGCAACGAAATCTGAACTGCCGATATTAATTCGAGCTGTACATTTGCCCGTTGGCGTCACCAATTGACCTCTGCGGTTCTTATGTTTGGGCCCGCCCATATTGTTCTTACTTTCTTTAGGCAGTCGGCGAGTTTACGGCTGATAATAGAGAAGTCCGCACCAGTATCTACCAGTGCTGTTATTGGGCGTCCGTCTATACAAATGTCTAGATTGGCGCTTACGATTTCCGTTGATGTCGGTGACGTCGTATCGTCCTTGGTATCGTGGGTCATACGATCCACGGTATCATTCGTCGTATCGCGTCGTAGAGAAGATGTTGGGGGTGTGATAGCATCTCGACGGGCGGCAACCTTCCCCCCAAAGGTCGCAGCTGTTAGTTTCCCCGACGAGGGCTAGGAGATCTGCCCCGGACCACCTCGGAGTAACTGCGCTGCGGCGGCGAGTTCAGTGCAGGTGAAGGAGAGCGGGGTCGACGATACGGCACTTCGGGTTGCTGTGTTTGCGGGCCTGCACTGCTGTCACGGCGGTTATCGAAATAGGCACGAGGGGAGGTTTGTAGAAAGTTATGATGTCTACGGTCACGGTACGGGCAATTGCGGAAAATATGACCGGCTTCTCCGCAATGAAAGCAAAGTGGTCGACTGGTGGGCATACCTTGCTACCAAGATGCAGATGTCGGTGGAGTGTACATCGGCGCCGTTTGCATAGGCCCGTTGGACTGTGGATACGGCTGCGGCGGATTGGGAGCTGGGGCCCACGGCTCGTTGCAAGGCCCTTGGCTCACGTCACGATAAGCCAGTGGTGACGAGTTGTACGACACTGGAGTGGGTCGATGGACAGCTGATGCGTAGCTTACAGACCGCTAGTCTGAGAGTGATTCGGGCAACGAAAATGCCTGGCGGAGTTCTTGCCGCACAACTTCTGCAACGCAAGCCATGGTATTTTCTTGCGGAGTCACAAGGAGATTTCGGATCTCCTCCCGAACGACCTCAGGAATGAGTTCGCGCAGAGAACACTCACTACTGGCACTCAAAGCAGAGAGGCTGGGAGATGTTTTGTTTTATTGGTCATGGTATCGGCGCCATTGCTGTAGTGCTCGCTCGATTGTTGTAGCCTCTTTGACGAATTCCACTACGCTTGTTGGTGGGTTGCGTAGGAGACCGGCAAACAGCTCTTCCTTGACGCCCCTCATCAGATGTCGGAGTTTTTTACCTTCAGGCATATCGGGGTCGGCCCGCTGAAATAGGCGGGCCATGTCTTCCGCAAACATGGCGACGCTCTCGTTTGGTTTCTGTATGCGTGCCTCGATGAGCTGCAGAGCAGAATCACGGCGGTCGTTGTTTGCGAATGTCCCGAGAATTTGCTGCCGAAATTCCTCCTACGAAGACAGCGTTGACTCATGGTTCTCGTACCACGTACGAGCGCTGTCTGCCAAAGCAAAGTAGACGCGCTATAGGTTTTGTTCAGTGGGCCAACGGTTGGCTTTGGCGACTCACTCATACTGGACTAACCAGTCCTCGACGTCTTCATAAACCTCACCGTGGAAGGTCTTAGGAATTAGAGACTGATCAACAGTAAGCTGTGAAGGAACTCCGGTAGCCATTTCTCCTGGTACGGTGTGTTGCTGGAGCAGTTCGAGCAGGATCACCTCGGGACTAAGGCCTCGCTGTCGGCGACTGTAGCGGTAGACAGGAGTATCCACTGCAGGAACAGATTGTGGTGGTGGACTCGATGTGCTAGGGTGCGGAGTTGTCCCAAGCATCAGTTGAAGAAATCCAGCACCTCCACCAATGTCGCTAGGTGAAAATAACAGAATACAAGACGACGGTGCGACCAGAAAAAACGAGGTCTGTATTAACAGAACAAAAGAGCAGCCGCTTCGACTTCTTCTTCCTCGGAGGAACCGTGGGTGCTGTCCACGCTCATCACTTCATCGTCCTCTGTCTTCTTTCCCGGCCTTTAGCCATGACAATATATTCAGACCAGCATTACTAAGTGCAGAACTCAGAAGACAAAGAAGTGCAAGTTTGGTGGAAATCGCTACACCCCGACGATGCTGCCTCCTGACACGAGCGCGGGTGTTTAGGCGACCGCGAGAAAGCTTGCGGGTATTACGAAAACGTACCAGGCTCCGCCGCGAAATTCTTCGCTCCAAAAAAACAGGCTTGTGAACATTGACATTCTTTCTTCAGTGTTTTTATCACTAGTGACATGCCCTGGATGCATGAACCCAACGCTGAAGTTCGAAGAACGCTCTCACCAAAAGATATGCTCAACCTGTGCGGTTGTGTGTACTGACTGTGGGTTCGAGCGTCTATTTGATACGTCTAGAAAGGCGGGACGTGTAATGAAAATAATGTTCGTCTCGTTTACGCGAGGTGCCAGTTAGGAAAAGGGCACACAGGTGCGGAATTCTTTGCCAAAGTCATGAACATGCCTGCTCCACGTCACTCCGCCTATGACAAATTATCGTCTCGGCTTTCTGCAACTGCAGGAGAAGTGCCGTCGAAACCTATTGCCGATGCTGCTGTGGAACTTAGTCGTGTAGTGGGCAGTGCTGAGTGAGGTGTTTCAGGTTGCAGAAGCGTGGCCATTCATCTTTGAACGCATGTGAGTCTGTGATTTCTGTTGACACGGGAAAAGTCATAGATGTTGAGGCCTTTTTTAGGTCATGTAAGTCTTCTAAAACTAAAAGAAAGCTGAGGCCACAAACTAAAAGGAAGTTGAGGCCACAAAGTGCTTCTTATCAGGAATGAAAGACAAACCACACTTCCTGGCAAGCAAACCACGAAAGAAGTGCTGGCAGTAAGGAGATGGTTAGTCTGTACTGAATATTTGAGAGGGCGCAGCCAAAAAGAGGCTTGAAGTACATGGAATTCTACGGTGATGGTGATTCCAAGAGCTATGCTTCTGTGAAAGACATGTCTAGAAAGGACAGTGTCCAGAAACTGGAATGCATCAGGCATGTCCAGAAGAGTGTTGGCTGCTGCTTCGGAGAACTCAAGAAAGCAGTGGGTAGTCTTGGAAGTAAGGGAAAGCTCACTGATGCCCTCATCGACCGCCAGCAAAATTACTAATGGCATTGCCATAAGGGCTAATATGGGCAACGCTTGTGCAATGAAGCAGGCTACCATTGCCAGTCTTTTTCATTGCAACTCTACCGACAAGCATTGAAGACATGGTCTGTGTTCACTTGGACCGAACAGCTGGTGTGGGTACAGAAGGGTCCAAGCACTCGGCCAAGGAGAGTACCTGCACAAAGGACAACTTTCGAATGATGTGCTCAACAAAGTTGGAATAGTGTACAGTGATTTGTGTTCAGACAAACTTCTGATGAAATCTTTGCATGGAAAGACACAAAATGCAAATGAGTTTTAATGGTCAGATAAGGCAGCGGGCTCCCAAATAGGTCTACGTAAGCTTGCCTACAGTAATGTTTGCCTTGCATGATGCTGCCGCACAATTCAATAATGGCAGTGTAAGCCCTAGACATCCTCAGCCAAGCTGGCATAGAACCAGGATACTACACGACGAAAGCTTGCATTGCCAGAGATAACAAGCGTTAGCAGAATACCAAACGCAAGTCAGTGGATGGGACGAAACAGGCCAAAAAGAAAAGAAGAGCAGTCACACAAAAAAAAGGAGACCATAATGCTATTCAAGAAGACCCACCTAAGAATCAGGTGCATTTTAGGACTCTGTGCGAAGTTTCTGACACCTTGAGCCCGCGCTGAAATCTTTGTTTACGTTTTCCTCAAAAGAAGAATTTGCTGGAAGTCATGTGATGCGAACTTTGATAACTTTTTTCCTAGTGCATGCTTTGTTTGAAAATTTAGTACAATGTTTCACCACTTATATATCTGTGCAGTGAACTAGGATAAAAGAAATTGATCGATTGGTTTTGAATTCACAGCTGATTTTGCAAACAAGTTCAGTATAAATTGGCACTTTTTCTGAATCGTTTGGAGATTTTAACATTATTTTCTTGATATTTACTGTATATTATTTATCCTAGTTCACTGCATAGCTACAACCATTGATTACAGAAATGCCAAAGCTTTACTAAATTCAAGCACCCATTAGTCACTAATCACGGTAGATGTATCTACCACTTTTCATTAAATATTTGACAAATATGGCCTCACAAAAAAAATAAATAATCAATATTTTGTACTCTATATGAATAGGCAAAGTAACTGAGACAGGATTGTTCTGAAAAAGCAGTTATTTTATTCCTGGCTCCTCCGGTTGAAGAAAGTTTTTTTGGGGGGTGGCCTACCACCTTAATGAAACATGCTACCACATGTCCAGTTGTACAATTGTGCTCAGTATGAGCTACACCACGGGAGCATATGGTCAATCCAAATGTAAGGTTGTATAGTTGCACCAATCATGACATTTTTTGTGTTATCAGGGGAGGGCTCGGCCATACCTGTGAGTACGCATCGCCCAAACTTCCTTTCATGCTCGCGCTAGTTTTGCGCTGTGGTTATAACAGCTTCGAAAATGATGCCTTAGTGGGTGACAGCAAGTTAGTGGGGGCGATGCACACCCGCAAGTATAGCCAGACTCTCTCCCAATAACTTGAAAATATGTGACGATCGGCTACTGTACAACCTTGCAGTACGCTCAGCCATGCGCTCACGTGGTGTAGTTCATGCTGATAGTACATACAATGTTGTGTTTACTGAAAAAGAGATTTAAGTGCGAGACTTTTTAAAAGATGCAAACGTAATTAAACTGATCAAATAATTAATTGCATTAAATTGCTAAACAACCTAATTATCTAAATACTACAATGAAGTGAAAGCTACATGCCCAATACACCTGCTTATGAACTGTCGGTACGGCATAACAACTGCTCCTATTCAGCACAACTATATAATGAAACATTAATTACATCTGCCATTCTGCTTTTCTCAGGACTCCAATGAGTGTTATCTCTTATACACATTCAAAAAAGACATGTCAAGAACTACAACTTCTGGATTCTTGAACCGAACATGAATCAAATGGCCTGCACTATTCTTTTTGTATTTAAAATCTGAAGTATTGAACAAATATTATAAAATGTTAATTGTAGGTTTTAATGTCAAACTGTACAGTAGGCAAAAAGAAACACCATTGCGTAGTGTTCCGGATTATTTTTCTTCATTGGTAGTTCTTTCAGATGCACTAAAAACATGGTACACAAGTATTTTAGCATTTATCACTACTCAACTAATGTCACTGTAGTCAGGAATCAAATCCACACAACCTCTAATAACTGCCGACGAGGTTATGAGTTGCATTAAATTCAAGATCACAAAAATCACTGAAGTCTGTTGATTTTTGTTTCCTACTTTCAAAAGACCCTGTAGATCAATAGATGATGATGGTAGATTTTAGTGGCGCAAGGGCAACTCAGGCCAAAGAGCGCCAAACACACAGTTTTTGGTCGATTTGATTATAGAAAGTCTACTCAGGGTGGCAAGAATAAAAGAGTAATGTATAGGACTTAAACTTAGGTGTAGTGACTATGTGTGATGGGCATAAAACGGGCTATGCTTATGGGTTTTACAAAGTCATGCCGTGTCGTCAACAGCCTTTGTCAAGACAAGGAGTGCGTGCTGCATGACATATGATAAAAAAGTCTCAGCGATTCCCTCAGGATTGAGAGGAGGCTGAGATTAGTGAGAATATGTTATGGAATGTAGGAAGCCTACACTAGCTAAAAACTTTAACACTACTTTTGGGGGAAACAAGGGATCGTCTCTAAGAAAAAATTGTGGATGAGGCGGAATGTGACATTTGTACAGCTTTGGAAAGTGACACAGTCTTTCTGGTTTGAGGTACGGACAGGTAATTAGAACGTGAACTACAGACAGCTCATCACCACATTTTGCACAATGTGGTGCTGGAGAGTTGTTTAAAAGGTGCGAGTGTGTTGCATGTGTATGACCGATCCTGAGTCTGCACAGTGCAACCTCTTGGTGCCTGTTACGTTTTTCAGTCACATATCTTCCTATTCTTGGCTTTACTAAATGCAGTTTGTTTGCATTTGCTGCGTTCCATTCTTCTTGCCATTGTCTACGCATTCAGGATGTGATGAGTGGCCTCAGGTCCTCATACGGGATGGTGTCTACGTCAACTGATGGGCGGAGTGCTGCTGACTTCGCAAGTTTGTCCGCTATCTCATTGCCAGCAATGTTGCAGTGTCCCGGAATCCAGCATAGCGTGATTTTGAGCTTAGATTTGCGGGCTGACATGATGCATTTTCGAAGTGTATTAGTAACTGGGTTTTTGAGCATCTTAGTGGAGGACAGCGCAGTCACAGCACTGAGAGAATCTGTGTATATAATTGAGGCTGGTTCTTTCTCCTTTAAAATGTGCGTTACAGCTAAAAGTATGCCATAGCATTCTGCAGTAAACATACTGGTATGTTCGTTCATTGTTCTAGATTCAAAGAAAGCGGGACCGTGTGCCGCACATGCGACTGCAGAGGACTTGGAGGCATCAGTATAATATTCAGCACACCTGTATTTGACCTGCAGGTACTTGAAGTGTTGATCGATTGCGACTGGGTGGCCATTTTTTCCTACCTCTAGGAATGACAAATCACAATCGATAGCCTGCATTTCCCATGGCACAACAGTGTCCTTTTGAGAGATTAGTTGAAGATTGGAGACCGGTATGTGCATATTTCCAAGGTGTGAGGCCACTTTGAGGGAGTAAGGTGGTGTAGCTGATGGTCCCCTCAAAAACAGGAGGGCGTTCGATGTATCCTGCAATAGCGCACGAGCTGGGTGGTCGACATGGGAAAGCACCTTGATGGCATACGTGACACTTGTAAACTGACGTCGCCGTTCTAGTGACCATCGGTCTGTCTCAACATACAGGCTGGCTGTCGGGCTGGTTCGGAAAGCACCGCTGGCCAGCCGAAGCCCAAGGTGGTGCACTGGGTCAAGCATCTTCAATGCAGATCTTGAAGCTGACTCGTAAACTACCGAGCCGTAATCGATACGTGATAGCACTACACTGTTGAGAAGGTTCAGTAGACAGTCACGGTCTATGCCCCAGGACTGATGGGAGAGAATCTTGAGCAGGTTTAAGGCTTTCAAGCACTTAAGTCGTAGCTCTTTGATATGTGTAGCAAAGCTGAGCTTTTCATCAACCACAACACCTAAAAATTTGTGACCTTGTTTGGTAGTTATGGTTTGTCGGTTAATTGAAATGTTGGGGGGTGGCCTTATGCCACGTAGTTTTGAGAAGAGTATGCAAACAGTCTTGTCACAGTTAAACTTAAACCCAGTTTTGTCTGCCCAGCTTGACAGCTTGTTTACTGCCAACTGAATCTGACGTTCACATGTGGCTAGGTTGCATGATTTGAAGCTGATCTGAATGTCATCCACATAAACAGAGTAGGAGATTGTTTTAGGCAGTATGGTGCTTATGGAGTTCATTTTTACGATGAATAGTGTGCAGCTTGCAGCTAAGAACACTGCCCTGGGGGACGCCATTTTTTTGCGTAAACCACTTCGATAAGGCATTACCAACACGAACCACAAATGTACGGTCAGAAAGGTAGCTTTCAATAGTATTCAGCATATTTCCTGACACTCCAAAAGATCGCAGGTCACGGAGAATGCCATAACGCCATGTCGTGTCGTAAGCCTTTTCCAAGTCAAAAAATACAGATAGGCAGTGTTGTTTATGAATGAAGGCATCTCTGGCATAGGATTCAAATGCTACCAGTTGGTCAGTTGTCGACCGGCCAGACCTAAATCCAGCTTGATGACGATCAAGGAGGCCATTGTATTCAATGTAATACATAAGGCGGCGATTCACCATTTTTTCGAACACCTTGCCTAAACAGCTGGTCAGCGCTATAGGCCTGTAACTAGCAGCAAGTGTGGCTTCTTTTCCTTGTTTAAGGATGGGTATGATAACTGCCTTTTTCCAGGTCATGGGCAGACGCCCAGAGGACCATACATTGTTGAAAAGAATGAGGATGACGTCAAGCGTTTCTTCGTGTAGGTGTTTCAGCATGCCGTAAGTAATCCTGTCCGAGCCTGCTGCTGAGCTGCCGCACTTTGCCAGTGCTGCTTTTAGTTCACCTATAGTAAAGGGAGCATTGTACCCTCCAGCCGATGGCCTGTCATCACGAATAGGTTTACGTTCCTCGGCAAGTTTGTATCGCCTAAAGGAGTCTGTATAATGTGCAGAGCTGAAAATATACTCAAAGTGTTCGCCTAAGGCATCTGCCTGGTGTTCCAGTGTATCACCAGCAGTAATAACAAGGGGCATCGGATGAGTGCTGTGCCCTTGGAGTGCTTTTACTCTGTTATACACCTTATGCGTGTCAGTGTAAAAGTTCACCGATGAGAGGAAGGATTGCCAGCTCTGTCGTTTAGATTCTCGTCGGACACGTCTACCGTTTGCTTTTGCACGCTTAAAATTCACCAAGTTTTCGACTGTAGGATACCTGCAGAATTTTGACCATGCTTTGTTTTGATTGTCACGAGCATTTTTGCACTCAGAGTTCCACCAAGGTTGTCTTTTCTTTCGTGTATTGTTAGATTTATGTGGGATGGATTGCTCTGCGGCCTGTATAATGTGCAGTGTGACCAACGCGTCAGATTCATCGATGCCTAGGGTTTCAATTGATGAGCGCGATAGTTTTGAGAGTTTTCGGAATTTCGTCCAGTTCGCACCCTGTTCTCGGAACCTGGTTACATTCACAGTCATTGTACTCGTATTTCCTTTGTATTTTAGAGAAACAGGAAAATGATCACTTCCATAGAGGTTATGAATTACAGCCCACTCAGTGGTTGCCAAGAGTGAAGGAGATCCGATAGCAAGATCTATTGCTATGTATGAGTTGTGCGCTGCATTAAAGTATGTTGGCTCTTTTTTGTTAAATATACAGGAGCCGGAGGACAACAGAAAGTTTTCAATTAAGGAGCCTCGAGAATCCGTTCTTCTACATCCCCATAAAAGGTGGTGCGCATTAAAATCTCCAACCAACAGAAATGAATGCGGAAGCTGATCAATGAGTGCTTCATATTCTTTAGTAGAGAGTTGGTAGTCTGGACGGATGTATAGTGAACGCACTGTTGTTACTCGTCCAAAAATTAGGGTTCGTATTGCCACTGCTTCTAAGTCAGTAACCAGAGTGAGGCTTTGAGACGGAACTGCTTTTTGCACCACGATAGCAACACCACCAGATGAATGGGCAGTGCCCTGTCTGTCCTTTCGGTATACCACATATCTTTTCAAAAGGCTAGTGTGTATAGGTTTTAGGTGTGTTTCCTGTAAGCAAAGTATGTTTGGTTGGTGTTGTGCAAATATTTCATAGATGTCGTCTAAGTTCTTAAGTAAGCCTCGGCAATTCTATTGGATGATATTTTCGGCAGCCATTTTTATGAATGAGGAAAAGAGCGTGACTTATTCATACTTCGCTGCCTCTATTAGGAGGCTTCACTGGCGGGTGTCTTTTCACTCTGAGGCGATCTATGGAGCCCCGCCTCACTTGGGGGGATTCCGTCAGCATCTTAGACACTGAGGATCCTGGTGTCACTTCCATTGCCTCCGGTGGACCCTCAGAAGCTAACGGAGGTTTGTCAGAAGAGACAGGTGTCTCAGTTGTCTGTGTGGTCCCTGGGGTTTGATGAAGCTCGACCTCTGGGACGAGAAAGGTTGGCGCAGCCTGTGGCTGCTTGGTGGGGGGCAAAGATGTGCACGCATCAGCAAAGCTGTATTGCGTGCCCACCGTCACTAGACGCCGCCCGGCCCCCCGGCGCGCTGCGTCAGCGTAGGTTCTTCCGGAGAAGAGCGACACCTTCTTCCGGGCTTCAGAGAATGTGATGTTTTCCATTACTTTTATCTGGATAATTTCCTTTTCCTTTTTGAAAATTTCACATGTCCGCGAGTACGCTGCGTGCGGCCCGTGACAGTTAGGGCACTCTGTTTGCGTGGAAGTACAGCTCTCTGTTGGGTGCTCATGATCACGACATTTTGCACATGTTTGTTTTCCGCGACAGGTATTCGGCCCATGTCCATATTTCTGGCATTTGTAGCACCTTCTAGGGTTGGGTATGTAGGGGCGGACTTTGCAGTGAAGGAACGCAGCTTTCACGGATTCTGGCAGGGTGGAGCGGTTGAATGTTAGTACTATATGAGGCGTCACCACTTCTTCATTGTTTCGCCTGATGGTTATCCGACGGATGGCTACTACGCCTTGCTCTCGAAAGCCTTCAAGGAGGTCAGCTTCAGTTTCTCGCATCAGATCACGTTGTGAAATGACGCCTTGAACAGTGTTAAGGCTGCGATGGGGGGTGATAGACACGTCCAGGTGGGCGAACTGCTTCTGTTTAAGGAGAGTGTTTGCATGCTGTTTCTGGCTTCTTCAACAAGAAGATCACCGGATGACAGTTTCTTTGCGTCGTACTTTTTGCCTATTAGGTTAGCAAGGGTTTTAGCTATCAGGAAAACCGACAGTCCTGCAACTGAGATGTTATCTGTCAGAGAGTGTATGACTAAAAAGCGTGGGAAGTGGTCACAATCGCTTCCAGTTCGTTTGGAGCTTTGATCGGTGTGGTTCCTTTTCAGGAACCGATCATTGTAAGGGGGTAAAGATTTTGTCATGTGGTGCATTTTATGTTCGGCGGCGATGGTGACCACCCACCACCGAGCCCAACAGGGGGACGCTACAAGGTAGAACACTTGAAGGCGCCAGTCATACATCGCCGCTATAACCAGATATAACTACCCAAGGTTGGGTAACTACACAAGGTTAACCCTTGCCGCCAGGAAATTTGGAAGTAAACAGAAGGGAGTAGAAGACAGGACAGATAAATAGTAAGAGATAAAGACGAAGATGTAGGGAGAGAGAGATAGGAAAAGACGACTGCCGATTTCCCCTGGGTGGGTCAGCCCAGGGGTGCCGTCTACGTGAAGCCGGGGCCAAAGGGGTGTGTTGCCTCTGCCGGGGGGCCTTAACGGTCCAATCACCCAGCGTCGGCTCAACCCCCAGGATCTCCTTTTCCCCGGACACGGCAAAGCCACGCACGGCTAGGCGTGGGAGGGAGCCGAAACTCCCCCGTTAGCTCGGGTCCGTGGTGTCGCTACACACCAAACGCCTACTTTCGCAGGCGCCCCTGCGGGGCCCTGTAGAACAACAGCAAATACAAAAATTGGCACAATACTTATATATTGCAATAATAGTTCAAAAGTCTAAATGGTGTTCTCATATAAAAAGGCTGAATAAAGAAAACATTGCGCACAAACTGAACAAATACTATTCAGTTATTGAGAAGTTTAGATATTTTAAATAATAATGAAATATTTTCATGAGATGTGGCACATGAACTGATCTATATTTAGTAAAAGTGATAAATTGACTGTTGCACAACCCTTACTATCCACGTCTTTGACAGATAAGAAGCCACATGCAACACCCAGTTGCAAAACTCTTTTAGAGAGAACTCTGCAACTGGTAGTCAACCAAGACAGTGTGATTGTATAGCAACATTATTTAAAACCAATTCTTACTTGTCTCTTCCAGGTCGAATCTCTACTTCATACAGCCCATACACTGGTCGATGATCAGAGGTTTGCATTAATAGAATTGAGTCATAGAGAATACACTCTATATGACCTTTTCTCTTGCTTTTATATAGTATTCGATCCTAAATGAAAAAAGATTTCCAGTGAAAAATGAGCCTGACAATACCAATGCCATGAATTGAAAAGTGCAAACATAAGCTGTTACCGTGTACGATGGCACTCTATGCTTCACACCATCAAATTTACTCGAGCCAACTTCGAATTCGTAAGTCGGTCCAAATTTTATCTTTCTTTCTTGAAAGCCGAAAAATGCCTGACCTGATCAGCAGAGAAGAGAGAGATGCTGCAAGAAACACTGGTGAATGGAAAACATATACAGGAAACAAGGCAGTTCTCTTCTAATTAAACAGATTTTTAGAGCTCGCCAAGAAAAAGTGGTGCCCTTTTACGAGATATTCTTAACACTGCGAATCACTGTGCAGATAGCAAACCGAATACAGCCTCATCTAACGTCATATTTCATATTAGGCACATGGTACAATTGCAAAACTGAAGCTCAGCAGTTGTGTAGTAGTGTCAGTTTAACAAAAATCCAAAGGCTACCACCACTTTCTAGATATCTCTTTGCAAGATCACTAACGAATGAATGCATCTGCATTTCAATTAGGATCATTACAGAAGGGTTGAGAGGCGGTATAGTTGGTATATTTTCACACTGAAATATTATGAGCACAAAGCAACAGGATGTAAAGGAGGAGACAAACAAGTGCACATAACAAATGTCTTGTCTCCTCCTTTGTGTTCTGTTAGTTTGCCCTGCCAGTATTTCAGTATGAAAGGTCATTCCAAGCTGTTATAGGAAACTTTTTAAGAGACTTGTCTGGAATACCAGTGCATTTTGTAGCATATCTGGAAACATAGCTAACCTCAATTTTCTGCAGAGCAGGAATGACCCTACTTCTACTACTCTGCTTCAATTTTGCTATAGTAAACTTTACAATAAAATAAATTATTCGAATCGGAGAACATTTTTATTAGTTACTTTAATGTTGTGACTTATGAAGGCAACTTTTTTTAAGAAAGCCTCAGCTTTAAAGAACACTACTGCAAGTTTTCACTATACAGTCAGGAAAGCAATGTCTAGGGAATGTTTCAACGAAATGATTTTCAAACAGGCTCGTTATTAGAAAATTTGAAAACAATTTAACTGCTTTGTTACTATTTTACCAGAAGGTGAGCTTCACCACTAATGCAATTGCCCTCTCTGCCTCAGCCATTCTTTGCAAGCAGAGTTCCTTCACCCATGTGGTACGTGGTGTAGGGGCCACACCATGTTCACATGACTAGCTCTACCTCCCTTACGCCTTCTTTACCTGATTTTGCTGCATGGCATATATCTAGAGAGAGTGTATTAGATGATTAATCAATGTCACATGCCATAGAAAAAGATACTACAAGCAGTGTGTGTTCAGCATTTGTTTTGTGCATGACCTTGACTTGCTACATGTGCAGCTTTCACAAGAGCAAAAGCTCACGACATGTTTCAATATTCGACCGCTTTCACATTATGTTACTGTCAGTTTTTTATGTTTTGAAAGCACTATTTCCCCCCCCCCCCCACAATCTACACATCACTCTGTTTCATCTTAAATGCACAAAACTAATTAAAGAGTGTTGATTAAAATTTCAAAAAAAAAAAACTGAAGGTGGTATACAGAAGATGTAAATATACAAACCATCCAGCATAGCGCTTCTCACCTGATCAAATTTCAGGACGTTCTCATACGTAAGTTCTTTATTCTCATGGTGATCCTTAAATAAACCGACAACCGTGGAACGATCATTCATGAGTCAAAAATTCAGATTGCCACACCAAAATACATGGTCAAATCTTGCAGTCACATGTGCAATGAATCAAATGCACATTCACAAACCTTTTAGGAAAAAAAAACACCAAGCCTGTGCAAAACGCGCAGCACAGTCACAGCAAAAGCTGAAAGAGCGGCCCTTCTGGAGCCTTTTCTGAGCACTCTTGTAGAGACTACTACAAGTACACTTGCATGATACCCACTACACAGCAAATCACCATGATTTTGTGAAGTAGAAAAGCTTGCACTATTTCATTAGTATTTGTCTTTCTTCAGAGGAGCATGGTACCCGCTATGCACTTGTAAGGCATTATGTGCAATGTGCATTATCGGCATTATGTGCATTATTTGCTGACGCTGCAGCTAATGATGACAAACAATTATGACTGAGCCTTTTGTAGTGCCCTGGAACCATTAAACAGACCTAATCATTACGAAATTCGCATTGTGTGATGCTAGGTTGCTTTGTTACTGCTCTGAAATGCTCTTTTAACATGATTCCTGAACTGACAAGAAGCGTGCATAAGGCAAGTCTGCAGCAGAATTTCGAGCACAGGAGTAGCTCTGTGGTAGAGCACTGGGCTGCCACAGAGAAGACCTGGAGCCCCCTCAATGTGAGATATTTTTCTCATTTCGTTTTTTTTTTTTTCATACTTCATGTGATATTGGTTGCGGACACTGTCAGCGGACGAGTACGGCGCTGGAGACGGTCTTTTTTGTGATATCATAACAGCTTTCACTGTAAAAATAGTAACCTACCGAGAAATTAAAGATGGGAGAATGTGAGCACACCAGGGATACTAACAGCTCGGTTTTAGGAATGGACCTAATATTAATGTCGTTTCCTTTTTCATTTTTTGCCCTTAATGTACTGTAAGAGCATGAAAACAGTAAACAGAGCAAAAAATAGCCGAGGTTCTTCATTTTTAAAGACAGGGTGTGCAATTATAGACACAAAAAAAGTCATGACACCACAAGATGGCCTGGGCTATCTATTAGAATGAATGATGTCACGGGGTCGTGACGTGGCCGAAGACAGGAAACTTCGTGTTGTGATTTAACTGTTTATTTGGGCGAACCTGTGCCCGGTAAAGGGAAAGTCTAATTACAGCAGCAGTCTTGCACAGATAGCAGTCTCGGACTGATAGCGGCGAACGCAGCGTCGGCCTTCGATGAACAACTGACTAGCGGGGAAGCGCGTCGGCATTTATACTCTTGCCGCCGAATGTTCTAGCGTTATCGCTGGCGGTGGCGTAGGTTCCAGAACAATCTGTACCGTTCGCACAGTGGGCGTGATCTTATTGAAATGATCTACTACAGTCCGGAACCTTCTAGAAAACTGCAGGCGCGGTTTGCACTGAGAATCGTGTGGTGTTTTGGGATGATAACAAAAACTTGGGAAATGGAACGTGGCATTGCCCCCCTCTCAAAAAAGGCATCGTCCCGATGCTTTAACTAAAGATGAAAGTACAATAATGATGCAAGAAAGTACAATGAATAAATTACCATACAACAATAATACAAAAAAAACTGGTTCAGTTTGTTAACGCGCATAAAACGGCTTGAGGCGCGCGACATGGACGACTTCAGGTCGCGATCGGCGTCGTTGAGAGTTCGTGATGCCGTCGGGGACAACCTCGTAATCAAGTGAAGTGGGCCGAGACGTCGAACCACCCTGTACGGTCCGAAGTACCGTCGCAGAAGCTTTTCACTTAGTCCACGTCAGCGTATCGGCGTCCACACCCAAACACGTTCACCGGGCTGGTATTCCACGAAGCGTCGTCGAAGGTTGTAACGGTGGCTGTCGGTCGTCTGTTGATTCTTGATACGGAGACGCGCAAGTTGTCGGGCTTCTTCGGCGCGTTGAAGGTACTCGCTCACGTCGAGGTTTTCTTCGTCGGTGACGTTGGGTAACATGGCATCGAGCGTCGTTGCCGGGCTCCTTCCGTAGACTAATTTGTATGGAGATATCTGCGTCGTCTCCTGCACCGCCGTGTTGTATGCGAAGGTCACATACGGAAGAATGGCGTCCCACGTGTTGCGTTCGACATCGACGTACATTGACAGCATGTCGGCGATCGTCTTGTTAAGCCGCTCGGTGAGGGCGTTCGTCTGTGGGTGGTACGCTGTCGTCCGGCGGTGGTTTGTTTGGCTGTATGCCAAGATCGCTTGAGTTACGTCGGCAGTGAATGCCGTTCCTCTGTCGGTGATAAGAACCTCCGGGGCGCCATGACGTAGGACGATATTTTCGACGAAGAACTTAGCTACCTCGTATGCACTGCCTTTTGGCAAGGCTTTTGTCTCGGCGTAGCGGGTGAGGTAGTCGGTAGCTACCACGATCCACTTGTTTCCGAAAGCCGACGTCGGGAACGGCCCCAGTAGGTCCATACCAATCTGGTGGAAAGGTCGGCAAGGTGGATCAATTGGCTGCAGAAGTCCCGCTGGCCTTGTCGGCGGTGTCTTGCGTCGCTGACAGTCCCGGCATGTTCTCACATAACGAGTGACGTCGGTGGTAAGACGTGGCCAGTAGTACCTTTCTTGTATCCTCGCGAGCGTGCGAGAAACACCGAGGTGCCCTGCCGTCGGATCGTCGTCCAGGGCCTGCAGGAGTTTTGGTCGCAGAGCTGAAGGCACCACAAGGAGGTACTTAGCTCGAAGCGGTGAAAAGTTTTTCTTTTGTAGAAGACCGTTTCGTAGAAAGAACGACGCAAGTGCGCGCTTGAATACCTTCGGGACTTCGGCGGTCCTGCCTTCGATTAGGGTCTTAAGTTCCGGGTCGGCCCTCTGTCGTTCAGCGAAGTCGTCGGTAGTTATCGTTCCTAAGAAGTAGTCGTCATCCGGGTCGTCGGGTAGCGGTTGGTCGACAGGCGCACGAGAGAGACAGTCGGCGTCAGAGTGTTTTTTTCCGGACTTGTAAATGACAGTAATGTCATATTCTTGAAGTCTCAGGCTCCATCGTGCGAGGCGACCTGAAGGGTCCTTCAAGGTGGCTAGCACACACAATGCGTGGTGGTCGCTCACAACTTTGAAGGGTCTGCCGTAGAGGTAGGGGCGAAATTTCGACGTAGCCCAGATGATGGCGAGGCACTTCTTTTCTGTTGTGGAATAATTTGCTTCTACTTTGAATAGCGATCGGCTGGCATAACTAATAACCCTTTCAAGTCCGTCAGCCCTCTGCACAAGAACGGCGCCAAGACCTACGCTGCTTGCGTCAGTATGTATTTCTGTCTCTGCGAATTCGTCGAAATGGGCAAGTAACGGAGCCGTCTGGAGGCGATGTTTAAGCTCCTGAAAAGTGTGTTCCTGTGGCGTTTCCCACTTAAACTCCACGTCGGCCTTGGTAAGGTTAGTGAGAGGATCGGCGATGCGGGCGAAGTTTTTCACAAACCGCCTATAATAGGCACACAGGCCCAGAAATCGGCGCACGGCTTTCTTGTCAGTGGGCGGCGGGAAGTTGGCGATGGCGGCTGTTTTCCGTGGATCGGGACGAACTCCAGACTTGCTGATAACGTGCCCCAGAAACAAGAGCTCCTCATACGCAGATCTGCACTTTTCTGGCTTCAGTGTGAGTCCCGAAGTCTTGATGGCTTGAAGTACAGCTTCAAGGCGCCGAAGATGCTCGTCGAAACTCGAGGAAAACACGACGACGTCGTCCAAGTAAACAAGGCAAGTCTACCACTTCAATCCTGCCAGTACTGTATCCATAACGCGTTGAAAAGTTGCAGGCACTGAGCAAAGGCCGAAGGGCATCACCTTAAACTCGAAGAGGCCGTCTGGAGTTATAAACGCCGTCTTCTCTCGGTCTCTTTTGTCGACTTCGATTTGCCAATAGCCAGTCTTCAGGTCCATTGACGAAAAATACTTGGCGTTATGGAGCCGATCAAGTGCGTCGTCTATTCGTGGGAGAGGATACACGTCCTTTCTTGTGATTTTGTTCAGGCGGCAATAATCGACGCAGAAACGTAGGGTCCCATCCTTTTTCTTCACTAACACCACGGGGGATGCCCATGGACTCTTGGACGGCTGGATAATGTGATCCCGCAGCATTTCATCAACTTGTCTCTTCATGGCCTCACGTTCTCGCGTTGAAACCCTGTACGGACTCTGACGAAATGGTCTGGCATTTTCTTCGGTTATGATGCGATGTTTCGTGATTGGGGTCAGCCGAATTTTCGATGACGACGAAAAGCAATCTTCGTATTGCAGGAGCAGGGCCTTGAGCTGTTCTTGCTTATCGTTCGGAAGTCTGGCATTGACGTCGAAAGCTACGGGAGGGGCTTGGTTCTTCTGAGCAGGTTCCGCAGAATCGGCGAGGGCGAAAGCACTGGTGGCTTCGACAATTTCTTCGATGTATGCGACCGTTGTTCCTTTGTTCACATGTTTGTACTCATTGCTGAAATTCGTGAGCATAACCGTTGCTTTGCCTCCCCGCAGCTCTGCAATTCCTTTTGCGACGTAAATATTTCGGGTGACCAACAGATGCTGACTGCCTTCAACGACGCCTTCCAAGTCAGGTGATTTAGGAGCGCCGACTGAAATAATGACGCCTGAGCGAGG